>NC_092425.1:24507514-24857261 GCF_036169615.1 Heliangelus exortis | reverse complement strand
CATTAGAAATTGTGTTTGGTAATAGATGGGATTATTGTGCAGGGAGGTCTAAACAGTATTTAAATAGACAGGAAAATGCTCCATAGACCTATGAGATACATAATCTGTGTATGAAGAAATATTATTTCTTGGTTTTAAGTAGACATGCTTTAAACAGTACTCCAAGTTGGTAGCAGTTTGTTAGAATTATTACATGTTGTAATGTAAAATTCATAATACAAACTTTAACTCGTGTACCTGTAGTCATATACAGTTAATATTAGATTTTTTTAATAGATTTATTTTTTGTCACTGTAGTAAATTGCTCAGTTTTAGGGAGAGGACATAAATCTACTTTCTTTGAGCACCTGAACTACGAAGGTAAAGGAGTAGGTACAGAAGCTTTCCAACATTCCAAAGTCAAGGGAATTTTTTCTTTAAAACTTGCAGCACTTGATTGCTGTTGTTTCTTCTTTGTGTTGCCAGGGTTCAAATTTAGGAGATGAAATTAGGAGTTGAAATTTTACCATGTTGTCTTAAGTAATTTCTTATTTTCCATCTCTGTAGATAAGGGTGCAGGAGATGCACGAAGTTCAACTGTATAAGGGTCAGTTTGTTCATCATTATAATGGTGATAGCAGCTTCTTGCACTTTGTTATGTACATTTCTTTTGTAGGGTATGGAAAAACAACATAAATATTGTCATTACTAAGGAAGTTAATTTTGCTTACAACTGTATATTGTTTAATAAATTTAATTTTCCTTACAACTCTGTATTTTTTACTGCATTGAAAAAGAGCTTATAAAGTTCATCCTGCATCCTAGATACTATGTAGTTATTTATCTACAGACACAACTGAAAATCTTTAAGCATAAAATGAAGGAAAAAAATCAACATATTGCTTTCAGTTTGGTTTGTTTAAAGAAATGTGAATTCACATTTTCATGTAAAATAAAAGGAATTTAATGAGTTTGATCATATGCACATAAAACCACGATCAGGAAAATTGGCATTTTGAAATCAATGGCTAATTAATGGGCAGCAGCACTGGAAGGATATACAGAACTAAAATGCATGCATTTATTTGTTAGCTAATCACTAGCCACTTTGCTGAAAGGAAAAATAGATTTTTTTACTTAATCTGCAATGTTCTGTGAGAATGCTTTTGTCCAAGATTTAAGTTAACTGTTACTCATGAAAATATTTGCAGAACAATTGCATACAAAGAAATCAATGTTGTATTTCAAATACAAAAATATACCTAGAGTGAAATCTTTGACTTTGAATGACTTATAACTTTCTCATGAGAACTTTGTCTTTTCCCCTTAGTGGACAGCTTTGACATACCAGTATTTTAGCTCTTCTAAATGCCCAGTTTATAAAGAACAGGGATGCAGTATTTTCAAATAGGAACAAAAGGTGTTTCTGTACTGCTGTTGCTTAGAGCTACATCAAATGCTAAGCATGAAAAACAGCATTGTACAAATAGATAAATAACATTATGGGGAGAAATGATAGGAAATGTTGTCTTCTGGGGAAGAGCAATGAAACCTGATCTTCATTAGTGCAGATCATTGCAGGTTGAGATCATATGTGTCCTATCTTATTAGAATAATGTGTATTTTTTGTGTCTGATTTTGCATTTGGTTCTTTTAGAATGTGTTTTGCTAAAATGAGCCCCTACTTACAGTAAAATCAGTATAACTTTTCTGGAAGGTGTTTTGATTCATTGTGCCACCAAAGACTGAGTGATAGCTGCTTTAATTCAGGAAGTGTAACTTTCAGCATTCTTTGAAGCGGATGACCAAGCTGACTTTGCATTTTAGTTCTCTACAAGACTAATGGCTATAGCGTTGAGGTGATCTTAAAATGCTTGGAGGCATGATATTTAAACATTATTAGAAAGCTTTACCTATCATTATAGCAAGGATCTGCATGTGGAATGCTGACCAAATCTGTCTCAGAGAATCCAAGGCTTTTCTTTGTGCAACAAAGTGGATGTTGTAACATGAGTCACATAAATCACCTGACAGTTATGATTTACAAAAGAATATGGGAGTAATACCAACTTACTCTTAAAATGCCATGTATGAAGAAGTCCGTGGCATTCCAGGTATTTAGATGAAACTTTCAGACAAAGGACCTGATCTTTCTTCTTCAGTAAAACCAAAGCATATTGTATGTTTTGTAGGCATTCTCTAGCAAAAGTTACTTACCATAAGATTTTTTTTCTTTTCTAGTGGAATGAGATGTGATTCTTTATCATTGGTGAAGATAAATATATAGTATCATGTATCATCTTGAGGAAGTTCAGTTAGAAAAGTCTATTTTTCAAATGCTTTGTTGGCCAATTCTTTTCACCTTACATATTCATTCAGTGCAAAGCTTGTTTGTTCCTAATACACAGGAACAAGTTGCCCAAGGAAGTTGTGGCTGCCCTCTCCCTGGAAGTGTTCAAGGCCAGATTGGATGAGGCTCTGAGCAGCCTGGCTTGGTGGAAGGTGTCCCTGCCCATGCAGATGGGTGGGAGCTAGATGATCTTTAAGGTCTCTTCCAACACTAGAAAGAATTTCTTTACTAAAAGAGTAGTCAGGCACTGGAACAGTCTGCCCAGGAAGGTGATAAAATAACTGTCTCTGGAAGTAATCATAAAATATGTAGATGTGTGTCACGGTTTAAGAGTGGCCCGGCAATTAATGCTCTCTATTAATCCCCCTCCCCTCCCTGATAAAGAAAGGAGAGAGAATAAGGGAGAGAGACTTATGGGTTGAAAACTAAATTACACAGCTTTAATGAAACAGTAATGATAAAAAGGAAAAATTACTAAATACATACAAATATACAGGAAAATTGATACCATGTTACTACCCCCCTTCCTTCAATAACTGTCAGGTTACCACTGAGGCTGCAGGGCAGCCCTGGGAAAGTCCAGGCTGGACTCCTGGAGTCAGCAGCAATTGGGAGCTGGAGGCAGGAACACACAGATTCAGGCTGGCACGGATCAGGAGCACAGGCAGATGGAATAGATGGAATCCTCCCAGGATGCCAAAGCAAACAGGGGCAGGTGAAGAAGCGGAAGAAGAAAGGAGAGGGAAGGGAAGGGAAAAGAAAGGAAATTAGGAAGTTTGACCCTCAACCCTCGTGATTCCCTCAAATTTATACCGAGTATGATGTGTATGGGATGAAATACTCTGGTCAATTTTGGTCATTTATCTTGTCCACTCCTCCCTAAAGGAGGGTTGCAGATGTGACCTCTTTTCTCTTTCTGGAGGACAAAATGTTCCTCAGAACTGAGCAGTGTCCTTGGTTCTGCACACCATTCTCTCAGTAACTATAAACATGGAGCGTTTTCAGTCCTAGAAGCAGACACTGACTGAGAAACTTGCTGTTAATTTCACTTGCTGGTTTGGGCCAGGACAGTGTGGCACTTCGGGACATACTCTAGTGGGCATAGTGGTGTAAGGCTTTGTTTGCTTGTTTGTAATGATTAGGATGTACCCCCAAGTTCCTCAAAATGATCATCCTGCTACATGAGGATCAGCGGGGGGTACACTCTCTGAATCCTTCCCAATAATCAATGGTGTGAAACAAGGTTGCATTCTTGCACCCACTCTGTTCTTCAGCACCATGCTCCAAAGCGCCACGGCAGACCTTGATGAAGAAAATGGCATTTACATCCAGTATGGAACTGATGGGAGTCTATTCAGCCGAAGGTGACAGAAGGCCCACACCAAGACCCTAAATCACCAGGTCCCAGAGTTGCTTTTCGCTGATGATGCCACCCTCATTGCTCACACAGAAGCAGCTCTGCAGTGCATAACATCCTGCTTTGCAGAGACTGCAGAGCTTTTTGGGCTGGAAGTCAACTTGAAGAAGACAGAAGCCTGCACCACAGGAAGACTTCCATCATCCCCACATCACCATAGGCGAATCAGAGCTTAAGACAGTCCAGCAGTTCAGCTCTCTGGGATGCATTATTTCCTTGGACGCCAAGATCAATAAAGAGAGATAGACAACAGATTAGCAAAGGTATACAGAGCATTCGGAAGACTTCATAAAAGAGTCTGGAGTAATAAAGACCTGAAGAAAAGTACAAAGATTGGTGTCTGCAGAGCCATTGTACTGTCTGCTCTTTTATATGGGTCTGCATCATGGGTCATCTACTGCCACCTGCAACTCCGTAAATGCTTCCATCAGTGCTGCCTCCATACAATCCTAAACATTCACTGGGCTGACTATGTGACCAATATTCCTGTCCTTGAACAGGCAGGGGTCATGAGTACTGAGGCCATGATACTGAGGACACAGTTGTGCTGGGCAGGGCACATCTCCAGGATGGAGGATCACCACCTCCCTAAGGTTGTGCTCTGTGGTGATCTTGCCACCAGCCGCCACAAGAGAGGAGCCCCAAAGAGGAGATACAAGGACTCACTGAAACAATCCCTCAGCTTTGGCCATACTGACTGCCAGCAGTCACTCTGGCGGGAGACATGGAGACACCATCCATAACGCTGCTGCCTCCTTTGAGAACACTCAGAGAATCAGTCTTGAGGAGAAAAGACAGCACAGAAAGCACCGTGCCTTGGCTGTCCCCTCACAGGAGACTCTGCTGGGCCTTTTGCAGCCACACGGCCTGTCCTGCATGGGTCTCATCAACCATCAGTGTGCTTGCAGCAAGCGTGGGGAGAGCCCTTCTGAAATCTGCATTTGTGAAGCTGAGCCATGATGATGACTGTACAAAGTACAGGCTGAAAAAGGCTCTTCTCTTTGTGAACATGCTTTTGTACAGAAAGCCTGTGCTTCCAGCTTCTCTGCTTTTTGTCTTCTTGCGTCTTGCAATCTGCTCCCCCATTATATTATTACTACATTTTCCCAAAGGGATCAGCACCATTTTACCAGCAGACTTCAGTGACCACCCCTCCTTGCTTCGCTTGTTTATTAGTACTTTGATTTTCAGATGCATATGGGCTTTAACTCTAGAATGATGAAGCCAGCACAGGGCTCATAGTTCCTCTATGTCTTTCATTGTTATAATTAACTACTTTTTTGGTTTTTGCTGTACCATCTAATCACTCCAGAAGCAAAATATGACATCTTTTATTTTTCTTTCTAAGCTCTGCTTCTGTCACCTCCCTGGCAAAAGAAACCATCTGTGCTTTGCATACAGGTGCATAACAGAGATTGTCTTGTTTGTTGCCAAACAGTTCACATTTTTGTCTGGTTCATTTTTCAAATTCATTGTTGAGGTATCTTCATTTAGAAAAGGCTGTTTGGGTCAGAAAAGTAAAAGGTCATATGAGGGGGTTTTTCCTCAACAAGCAAAGCCCATCAGCAATATTGCATATTTTGTTTCATCTGGTTTCTCTTCCTTGGAGTAGTGTTCCTTCAAGAGACTAGAGCAGTGTCAGAGGCTAAACTCAGATACTGAGTTTCAGTGCATAAGGTCTGTACCTTCACCTGTGCCACAAGTTTGTTACATGGTAATGATTAAAAAATGTAAATAAGACATTTACATCTCTCTGTGAATTTCAAGCAACCTGAAACAAATGGATGTGGTTTTGCATAGTTTCTACTGTGCTTGCTTATGCCTGTGAATTCCCCAATGTTTCTTTTAAGGATATAACTGAGCCTGTTTGAATCACTGCAAATCAAGATTAAAGCCTAGAATTAGCCGAATAAATGGTGAGGAATAAAATGGAAAAATGAAACAGAGGAAGACTGTATAGCAAATGACCATGTGTGGTGACAAACACAGAAACTGCACAAACTAAAACTTGTGTTGTTTCCATCCTGGAGGATGTTTACTAATATTTACTGTGGATATAACAAGCGTGCTTCCAGATTCTTAGAAAACACCATTCTGCAAAGGTAGTAGCTAGAAATGGCTGGCATTGTATTGTATACACACATATGTATCCAGTAATTTTGTTCACCCCCATTTTGACCAGAGTATAGCATTTTTTAAAGCATCAGAAGTTTTATTATATTGAAAAGAGCAATGGTTACTCCCACTAGCTGAAGTTGTGTGTGTATACATATAGGTGTGTAAATACATGTAAATTATATACATAAAATATTTATGCAGGACATGAGCAGTACTGATCAATTTTTAGGTGTGGCACTTGTTTCCTAAAGGCTTTTGTTTTGATTGAGTCCCAAGGCTGAATTCTGTCAAAAATTAGTAATGATACCTATTGGAACAATCTTGTAGTGACTGCAGAAGGCCTGCTGCAGAATGAGCTCAAAGTAAACTGCTCAGGCTATTACTTCTGTATTTCTTACAAGACTATATAAAAGGTAAGTTCTACTTCAACATATAGCTTTTATATTTAAGTTTTGAGCTTAATGTAGTATGTGTTATGTCAACAGCAAAAAGAATTTGGACGGTCGAGGAGGAGTGAATAACAGGATCCTCTGCCTTTCAGTTCTTGACTGGTTGATAAACAGTGGGTAGTGAGAAAATCTTTGAAAGGTCACTTAACTGTACTGAGGGAATCATCTTTTCAAGTTTTGTTCAAATGAGGATTGGGAAATGTGGAAGGGGCTGTTGAAAGTTCTAAAATTGCTTTTCTAGTGTACTTCAGGGTTGTGATAGAAGTATTGATGCTTCCTGTTTAATGAGTTGTAAAACTACACAGGGTAGTTTACAAGTAGTGTCCATACTCTGTTTTGTCATGGGAGTTGAATTTTCTTCATACAATTTATATTCCTCAGTTCTTTATCTCATGACATAATCAGTCACCCTAAAAAAAAAAAAAAAAAAAAAAAAAAAGGAGTAAGAATTCTGAATTTATTATCTCTTCAATTAGCCCCTTCTTCTCTTCATTTTGTGAAAAACATTCCAAATATTAAAAAAAAGCCAAAAAACCCCAAGTCCAGTTGTTTTGGAGATAAATTGCAGCATTGATCACAGGGTTTTTTAAACATATGGGTAAGACCTGGTAGTGTATTCTTTAACAGTTTGTAGATGCTTTTTACAGTCCAGAGTGTGCCAAAACCATGCTTTGCTGCTTTCTTAGGCAAATAACTCTGCAGTCGTTTATTTTTTTTTCCTAATATTCCTTTTGTTTTCCTTAATATAATGTTGGACTAATACAATGAAATTAATCTAATTTAATATAACTCAAGCTAGACAAATCTTATTATCTGCCATAGGCAGCCACATAATTAATCTTTTAAAATAAAACTTAATATTTCATGATCATCTCTTGTGTAATGGAATAATTTTTATAGAGGATTTGCTTAGTGGCTAACTTTTCAATATGTTGAATTTTCTAGTTAAATCCAACAATACCATTCTCTTTTCATCTGGCCACTATTTTCTAGCAGCTGGCTAATATTCCTAGTTGTTGTTGCTAGTTCTTGTGTTGCTATTATGATGAAATTCTTAAGAGGTGACTGTAGCAGCAATAAAATTTAAATCATCTGTCTATAAAAAAATCCCAGCTAACAAGAGTGGTGCTAGCATGTTGTTACTCTGATGAGTTCATGCAAAGAAAAGTTCTGCCCTATGTCTTTATATTTTTTAATGTAATTATAATAATTTAATGTAACTAACTTTATCAAACTGAGATCTGACATTATCTAGTGATAGAGATTGGTAGATAGAAAGTTAGAATTGATGCTGTCTGATTTTAATTGGAGGCTGGCTGAAATTTTTTCAGTGAAGTGCTTATGATTTATACTGTTATTGTATCCGAAAGGAATAGCACTACAAAATAATGCTAGAGAAACTACTAATGTGATGTATCAGCATTGTATCTATTGGGAATGCCATGGATTGTAGGATCCTCGCTTGTTCTGCATGTAGCAATCCTGTAGCTTTGTATTCCTGTCCCTCCTCGTTTCATTCTTGCTTAACACCCATCAAGAGCTGCTATGGGGATGTATTACAGAATGCTTTGCCATCTTCAGTGTGAGAATGAAATTTTGCTTTCAGTCTGTAGTAGAAAATCTAAGAAAATCTTTTGCAAAATGAAACTTTCTGAAGTGTAGCTTCTACCTACTATATTAATTGAGAATATTTTGAAGATCCAAAATACAATACATGGAGGTCCTGGAGGCTTCCCTCAAATACTGGGGACATAACTGGAGTGTCTGAATTTCTCAGAAATACTTTTTCATCACAGGTTAGAGAATGATGGCATCAAGTTGCAGTGATTTTTATCTTGTTCTTTTAATAAAACTAGTCCAGCTTTAATATAGCATGTTGAACAGAACAGTGCCTGACAGATATTACTTAAGATTTTACAGTATTCCTTTGATGTTGTCTGGCTGCCCTCTTCAGGATGACAGTGGATATGTTAGTCTGCTTAGTGTCAGTATCCAATCTAATTCCTAGATTACATTTGGGTTGTTTTTGGTTTGTTTTGTTGTTTTTTAAAAATAATTAAAAAAAAATTACCCTTTAAGTGTGTTAAGTATTTTTTTTAATTTTAGTTTCTTTTTTATTATGGGTATGCTTGTGTACACTATACTTCTTGATACCTTTCATGCCTAAACCTAATCTAGGTTATATGGAAACTGGGAGGGTCTTATGACATCTGTGGTCTTGTTATCCTCTTCCCCCTCTTTGGTCTGAAAATAAAATATACAATGTGCAGAGTTTCTTTTGAAGCTCACAGATTTTTGCATCTACAGCTTTTAAATAAACAGATTTTGGCACCACCTAACACATGAGAACAGGTTTTATGGAAACGCTGTTTTGAGAAAAGCTACAGAACTCATTTATTTATACTACTTCTGCATCTTACCACATGCAAAGATAAGTTGCCAAGCCATAGAATCTTGACTTGGATTTCAGAGCAGATATGATAAGACAGTAATATAGCAATAATCAGCCAAGGTGCCTGTGTAAAGTCAGAAGTACCACAAAGATGTTTTTAGGTTTCTTTGTGGGTTTTTTGTTTTGTTTTCATAATTATTCATTGATAGGGATTTGTCCTCTTTTATGGTTCTGTGATTGCATGTTTAGAGAATGTTTCTGCTGGTAAGGATCCCAGAATTCTTTTGCAATTACTTTTTTCCTTTCAGTACAGTCAGGGCAAAGTTGTTGATTTTCGTTTGTGTTTGTTCTTCTTTTGAAATGAAGGAATGAACAAGCAAAACCCAACCAACCAAGAAACCTCTCACCTCAATGTAGAGCCATGAGTAAAGCCAAGAGAAGGCTTTTTGACAGGCTTTAATTGGTAGGAATATGGCTTTCTCCTGATGATAGACAATATTATGTAATTCTGTATGTTGTTAAAATTTATACTTTATCATGCTTAACATTCCCAGAAATAATCTTGAGGGTATTATTTTATTTAAAAGTCTGCATTTCATTATGTATGCTTTCCCCAGTGCTTAGCAGTTTCTTTAATTCTATCTATGGGCCTGCTATTTTAGGAAGAGTACTACTTTCACATTTCTGTATAGTTTTTACTTGCTGTCTCTAGCAGGTAAATCCTGGTATCTTACCCAAGGGCCATATAACCATCTCCTTTGATGGTTCTGGTAGAAGATTTGTGTGGTGCTTGGTACTCAGGCCAATCCTGTTTTCTGAGGCTTTTAATATGGAAAGAAATATTTTCCTTACTATTATTCTGGGATGTCTCTAGTATAGTTTGACATAACACATGTCTAATTTTGGAGAAAGAAAGTTTGAAGCAAAGAGTTGCATTACTAGCTGAATTTTTAAAAATTAATACTATGGGTATTGAGAATAATACTGCAAATGTAATTCATGTAATCACTACAGCTTGTTATAGAATCTTTTTTGGTTTTTTGCCAGTGAATGTCACCTGGAGGTATGTTTGTTTTTTCTCTTCACAGGCAAGCTAATGAAGAATACCAAGTGCTGGCTAATTCCTGGCGCTATTCATCAGCTTTTTCAAACAAACTGTTTTTCACAATAGTGGATTATGATGAAGGGGCAGATGTTTTTCAACAGGTAAATGTTGGATACTGTAAAACATTCTGAATTTTTAGAATTACATGTAGATTTACCAAATTATTTAAGATAAATAATTTTCTGTTGGTAGGTATATACCTTGTGTTTTGTATACAAATTCTTCCTGATTAAAAATGCCAGAAACTGCAGTTTCTGTGACATTAGTGAAGACAGAGTCTATTTTCCAATTGTACTTTTATACTGTTTGTTTATAGATGACATTATAACTATATTAATTTTTTTCAACCCATTGTCAATGTAATTTTTTAGAATTAAGCATAATACAACTAATATTCGCATTTAAAGAATACCTTCATTTTATATTTAGGGTGAAAAGGCTCTTAACTAGAAGAGTTTTACAATGCTTTTTGTAATACAATATTCTTCAACTGCAGTAATATTTGTAGAAGTTTGTCCTGAAGCCATTGGAAGGCTAGATGAATAGTTTAGACTACTTAGTTTGGTTTGGTGAGAGCTAGAGAAGAGAAACAACAGCAAACACTTTTTTCTTCCCCTGGAATTATAACCTAATATCTTCAATAGATTTAATTTTTTTAAAATTAAATTTTAATTTTTTAGATTTAGATTTAATTTAATCTATCTTCAATAGATTAAATGGGTGTGGTTTCTGTTTTACTAATTACAGGGACTTTCTTACAGCATGTGAGAACTTTAGACAATAAGGTACTCTTAGTCAGAAAAACTTTGGCTGAAGTACTGTGATTAATTAAACACGCTGAAGAATCTACTGGAAAGAATATTCTGAGCACTCATATTGCAGGACTAGGGTATTAAAAAAAATGTGTGTAACATGGTTTAGTTAGCATGGTGGTGTTGGGTTGGGGCTTGATCTTAGGCATCTTTTTCAACCTAATGATTCTATACATGAAGGTGTATATAAAAATGTATGTAGTCAAATAATATTTTTCTTGCAATTTGGACTTGTGTTGTCTTACACAATAGGTTACAATTACTAATTATTTTCTGCTGTTTTTCCTGATTTTGTAGCTGAATATGAACTCTGCTCCGACTTTCATGCATTTTCCTCCAAAAGGTAAACCCAAGAGGGCTGACACATTTGACCTGCAGAGGATCGGATTTGCAGCTGAGCAGCTAGCTAAATGGATAGCTGACAGAACAGATGTTCATGTAAGTCTTTTGACAGTTCTAAAAGTTGAAGCCAAATGTATCTTTGTGTAGTCTGAGACAGGCTGATAACAGCTTCTCTTTCCATAATACCTTTTTTCCTTAAGTGTATGTTCTAGAACACAGTAAAAAAGAAAGAAAAGTTTTCCATTCTTTTATTAAATTTTATGTAGTCTCATTTTGGATGAAAACTAGCAGTGAACTAGTGTTAACTGGGTGTTAATGAGTAAAAACATGGATTGCAAAACCATGTGCAAATCAGATCCAAAAGTAGCTGCTTCTAATTCATAACCAACCTGTGAATCTGTGGAAGTAATAATGTTTTGGAGATAACAGTTCAAAATCATGCTAAAACCTTTTCATATTATATGCTTATTAAAGAAAATACTATTTTTTTTCTTATTTAAGTATACCTCTAGGGGTTAATCTTTTTGACTGAAACCACATTTCAGCTGCTTCAGCTGCTTCCTGTTTTTTATATGGAATATGATCTGTATGTATGCATTTATCTGTGATTTGTATTTGCATTTATCTTTTCCAGATTAGAGTGTTTAGGCCTCCTAACTATTCTGGTACAATTGCATTGGCTCTTCTGGTATCTCTTGTTGGTGGCTTGTTATATCTGCGAAGAAACAATTTAGAATTCATCTACAACAAAACTGGCTGGGCCATGGCAGCTCTGGTATGTAGATTTTCCATACTAATGTGCTTTTTATTAGTTTATCTTAGCATAGATGTCTTCATTACTTACACAGTAAATAAAAAAAACATTACATTAATGTATTGTTCAGAATTGTACTATCAGACAAAAACTCATAATCTAGATTTTGGGGCTAATTCTCATAAGCAGTATGAGTTACTATGAGTGATTCACTGAAAATCAGGAAACTGTCTGATAGCTGCAGATTCTTGTTTCAACTTCAACAAGAAATTTTTTCAAATGAAAAACATTACAGATGTACACTGCTATCATTCAGCCTGCCCTTTTTTTGTAAAAACAGTAATGTTATCATTGGTTTAGTGTGGACATTGATATTAGAGTGTATTGCTGTAAGAGTAATGACAGGTTAAGAGAAATTACAAAAGTTTTTATATATAAGAAAAGAATAAAACAGCTAAGAAACAACATAAAAGGTGGAGTCCTTTCCCAAACTGGTTTTAACAGTACTGACTTTAATGTTCCACTGCGAACTTAATTAGCATAAAAATATTTTCTAGGGTTAACTCTGGGAAAATTCTAAAACTAGCCAGTACTTTCTTTGGAATATAGTCAATTAAACCCACGAGGCCATAAGTAACAGATAAGTGTTTGTGTTTAATAGTGCATTGCAGTGTGTTTATTTGTAAATACAGTTTTCAAATAACTGAGTAGATTGATAAAAAATATGGACTGAGCAGCATAGCTTGCCAGCTCTCTCAGTTTTAGATAAGAAATAGCATGCAGGGATGGCAGATGATGGTTAAAGTTTATTGATAAGTATGAGTTGTGACTGGAAGAAGACAAAAAATCTGAGGAGCAGCATCTAAGTTTTAATTTTCAGAAATACAGTGAGGCACATGCTTATCAGCACTAATCTAGGTTTATCAAGTCCAATCCAACATTTTACATCATAATAGAGCTCATCCCTTCTGTATTAGGAATATTTTAATTAAGAACAGTATTGCCCGTGTATTTTGTACAAAAGGCAAACTTTTCTTCTTTTTCCATGTATTGTGGTTATTTATTCATTTCATCATTTTAAGGGCTATTTATCAACTTGTATCAGTCTGAATTAAACTCTCTTGAAAGCACAAGGAAGACTGTAGATGGAATATGAGTTTACTTGTGAAGCAGCTTTTGTATTTTATTTCTGCTATTGGCTTCCTTCCCAAGGAAAGCTTGGACCAGGTGGCTTTTTGAAGTCTTCTCCAACCTGTGGTTTCTGTATATTTTAGCTCTGCTAGAAGTAGTTTACTGTCATATACTGTAGTTTGCCTTTTCAAAACTACATCCTATTGAAGTTTTGCTTTTCTGGTCCAATTCAACAGTATGAGAAGCTTCCTTCTTTTGTGATCCTTCCAGGTGATAAGCCCACTGGTAGCCTTTATTTCATCAGTTCAAAGATTAAGTTAGCTAGTACCTTTTGGGCTCTAATTAATTTTTAGATTTAAAAGATTAACAAGATGGTAAAACAAGCTCTTACTTCAGAGTTCCTCAATATTTAGTAGTATTCTTGAATAATGGTTACTGCTAACACTGTTTTCTCTGTCGTGCTATCATAGCATTTTCTGCTAGTGTACATGGCATGCATTTTTTGTTTAAGCAGTTAATCTACCCCGTACATTGAGGAAGGAATAAAGAACAAGATTTCAAAGAAACCACCTACGGGACTAGATTTCAAATAGAATGATGTTTCCTTTTGATCTAGAGAGCCAGGGGCAGAATGTTGTCTTTGTTCCAGGATGTCATTTGGAGTATCCTGAGCTCTAGCAGAGTTTTCACACTTTTTTTCCCAAGTAAATCTGGCATAATTAATTCCACTAATTTTTCTAGAGTACCAGTATTTTTCAATCATAATACTTTTAAAAGGTATGTACTACCATTAGAAAACTCAGATTTGATATGTATCAGTCTAACTTTTTTTTTTACTTCAAATCTTTAGAGATCACCTGAGTTAAACAATTTGCACAACCAAAATGTTTTTGTCAAAAATCAAATAAAAATGTGGTATTTCCTTTGTTTCGGTGTGCACTGAATCTCTGGAGACAGCAAATCTATTCCAATTTCATACCTCAGGGTTTCAGATCAGAAGTTTAATTTTTGAGTATTTTGGGGAGTTATGTTTTCATTTTGCAGAGGTTCAAAATCAGGTATTCAAATCATGAATCAGATTATTACAATGTGCAACCAAGAAATTGTTAGACATAATTAAATTCCTAATTAAATTAAGAAAATTAACACATTAATTCTTTCTGAAAATATCTGCTCTTCATCTAAGGAACAGCTGGACATTTTACATCTAAACATTACTGTGAATCACAATGCAGTCACATTCAGCTGAACCCCTATGGACAGGGTCAATGTCCAAACGTGATCAAACATTTAAAGAAATTGTATTAATGCTGTTCTGTAATTATTGTCCTGCTGATTGTATTGACAAGTAATAATATAGTTCTGTTTACTTTAAAAATGAATAACATTTAGAGGATGTTTTAGAAAAAGGTGTTGTGCCTGAAAAATAGGTAGCAATTACCATGGCATTGAGCTGTTGCTTCCTTTTTAAAATCATCACTATGCTTTTGCTTCCACAGTGTTGTTGAAGCCCCATACTACAAAATTATGTTTTAGCAAAGATCATGCAGTTACTCAAGGCCCTTTGGGTTTTATTTACCTGTACACAGACCTGCAAGTTACTGTTATAAGTTCTTTTTGGTGTAATCAGCAGGGACTCCAGACTGCAGATTTTGCATAGATGACTTAGGTTCTGTAAAATAACTAGAATATGTCAAGCTCCTCAGAAAAAAATGAACAGTAACTAATATATATATTCTATGGTATTGTGTCATTATGATTCTCTTACATGGTGCTGATTTCTGTTGGTAAAACTATTAGCTTCTTTTTCATAAAAGTTCATTAAAGGAAGAATGGAGAAGTTTCTGTCTAGTTAAGGGGAGCAAATCATGCCTAAGAAAATGCTTTTATGAAGGGTATAAATAACTCGTAAAGACTTAATTTTAAAGATTTATGGTATTCATGAATATTTTTTTTCCTTTTGAACTTTAAAAAACAAATAGGGAAATTTGTCAGATGCATAAAAACTACAGGAGGCCTATGTTTTTGACAGGAATATTGGCAATTATTTTGTCTTGTTGGCAGTTGTTTTTATGGAAATTACAGAACTGAGAAAACAGTTTTTTTCTAAAAGCTGTAGTTTTGGGTGTTGATTGGTTTGGGGGGAGGTGTTGTACTGCTAGATAGCCATCATTCATCAACCATATGGAAAATATTTTTTTTTTTTGTTGTTGGTTTTTTGGTTTGTTTTTCTTTTTTTGTGCTGCTTACTGTGATTTGAAGAGGTTGAAGAGGCTCCCAAATGTTGGTTACTTTTAATTGAATGAAAAGTGGACAGTGCCTCTCTGCCTGATTGGATGATCTGCTCCTAAAAATTAGAAATAAATTCTCACCATAAAATGCCTCTTGCTGTTTTTACTACCAGGTGAGCAGAGGATCCCAAAGCTGTTGACTGAAGTTTTCTTTCATTTTTTCCATTGATACCAAAAGATGTGTCTCATAGGTACTATTTCTGTCACTGCTTTAGGAGAATATATAGGGATGCAATTATTAGTGTTCCATCGAGTCATTTTGATAGACTTCCAGAAGCAAGACCAGAGGTTTCATCTCATGCATTGATTCCCATGCCAGGTCACAGAAGGCTGTTGAACTTCAACATTAGGTTGTGCAGCAGCAGTGGTATTAGCAGCTTCATCCCCTC
Source organism: Heliangelus exortis (assembly GCF_036169615.1). Taxonomy (NCBI): domain Eukaryota; kingdom Metazoa; phylum Chordata; class Aves; order Apodiformes; family Trochilidae; genus Heliangelus; species Heliangelus exortis. The sequence continues at coordinate 24,841,732 of NC_092425.1, read as the reverse complement.
CTTGAAGCATTGCAGGCTCTGGTAGTATCTTGTATGCCTTAGGCATTTTTGTTTGCAGTGTTTCCCACAAGACTTTTTGGATGGCAAACCAGGATGACTGAGTCACAGTACATAATATCCCAAAAGACATATTTTGATATCACATCCAAAATTCATTGTCTAGATTATTTTGGACTTGAATTCAAATACTGTATTCATCTATGGATATTTTTCCCTGTAACATGCTAGCACAAAGATGTAGAAGGTTTTCAGTCATTAGATATTTTCAGAGTCCTGTCCCTTTATACTGATAGCAAGAAGCAATTCAATTTCTTGTCAAGACTCTTCATCTTTTAAGCAGAGAGAATAAAAGGTCAGATGGTATAAACTGGGCAAATTTCTGACTCTTTCGATAAGGAAATTCTACAGATCAGGCAACAGTACTGGTGCTGAGAGTTTATTTTTTCAGTTGAGTAGAATGTGGCTATTTGGAGGCTTTTTAAATAATTTTCTTTGTCAGGCTACCACTGTGGTTTCTGCTTGTAATTTTCAGTTTTATTTTATGTGTATATTTAAGATTTGCCTTTGTACCTGTGGACTCTGGGAAGGCAAAGTCTGTGGTCACTTTAGAAGGCAGCTGCCTAGGAGTTGACTCTGTTTAGAGAAATACGTCAAGTTACATGAATAAGGAGACAAAGCATATGTTTACTTTTCTCATAACATTTAATGGTTATGAGAAATGTGTTCTATGCTGATACACTCCATAGTCCCTGCACCATACAGAACATTCATCATCAGTTCTTGCTCCAGAACAGCTTGAAGGGTATCACGGCTACTAGTGGCTTCTTTATCACCTTCTGGGAATGAGGATAAAAAAGTTGTGTTTTATTCAAAGATACAGATAGAAAAAGTCAGGCCCTCTATGTGACTAGATAGGCATCTCAAAATAATAGCAACAAATGCAGGTTATTAATTTCTTTTTTTTCCTCATGGTTAGAGGTTTTAGAGATGCCCAGTACCTTTTAAAGATACAGAAACCTATTCTCCTTCATTCTGTGTTTTGCTCCTTGTCCTTGAATTGCATATCTCCTGTTAGAGATTCCAGTAAGAAATGGATTGTTTTTTAGAAATCGAATATAGATATTGCAGCTTTGTAGCCTTTGTTAAGTACAAAAGAAAAGCTAAACTGGATAGAAAGGATATCTTTAAAATAATACTTGTGAAGTAGCTAAAACTTACATATACTCAACAATATAGATATTAAGTACAGAACTGGCTACTTGTGGCTCCTCTTTGTTTGAAACCATACTTGAATTTAACTCTATTCATCAACGAATCTAGAATTTCATTATAGTTCATGTGTTACAAAGTATTTGCCATGTTCTGGGGTCTAAACTTGGAGAGAAAAATATAATGATCTGCTTTGTATGGTATCTGCTAGCAAGAAGCTTAATTTAAAAATGGATACCAAGTGGCTTTTTAAGTCTAGTAATCTTGTTCTATAAGCTAGCATGTTGTGCTAAACAGAGCATATATCCTTGAGAAAGTGATGTATCAAACCCAAATAATTTGAACAAGCTTTGAAGACCAAGAACAGTTGAGAAATCCTGCCCGTGTGCCTGTGAAGTTGGATCTTGCTAGCAGCTGTGGGGGCATCAGTTTCCCTCTTAGCAAAGCTAAGAAGTTGAATTTATCCACTGTGAAGCCATCAGGAAATCATTTGCAAGTGGACAAGAACAAGGTTCTTGAGCAGTTGTGTCTACATATACAGTGCACTTAACTAGGACTGAACCATAATGTATTGTAGCAAATCATTGTTCCTTCTCTCTCTGTCATACACCTGGCAATAATGTAGATCTACTCATCATTTGGATGGAGAATAAGCTACCTAAATCTGGAAGCTCTAAAAGTAGCTAAATGCTGAGCTCCTCTGATAATTCCTGTGGCATGCACCTGAATTATCAGTTAGCATTGTTCTTAGAGTATGACAAGGAGAAAGAAGATAACAGGTAGATGAAAGGTATGTCCGTGGTACTCTTCTCTGTAGAACTGCTGAAATACAGGCTCTGTTGTGGATAAGTGAAGTTGAAAATCTTTCCAACTGCTCAGACAAAAGTGCCTCAGCTTGATCTTTCTGTGATCTCCAGTTTTCATCTTTTGTACTCTAACAAGATCCAAACCAAACCCAGAAACCTGTAGAAAGCAGCCATTTCTCTGCATATGAATTGTTCCATTGAAATAAATACAGCATAAACCTCTAAAGTAAATACAAAGTCATCAGTCACATGTTACAAGCTGCTCATTCATCGGAATTAATTTGGCAAAGTTTTATCCTGGGAAACCCCATCGTACAGTAATGATGGATGAACTAAGTGTTTTGGAAATTTTGGGTCCCAAAGCATGGGGTCCTATGGTATCAGTGTGAGGTATCACACATCATGGGTGCATGCATCTGTTCCACAAACAATGGTGTGTATTTACAGTGTATTTTCCAAATAGTACATATCTGTAGTTTCTAATGTGTTTTTTTGTTGTTGTTGTTTGGTTGTTTTTTTGTTTGGTTGGTTTTTACCCAGATAATTATAATGGGAGAATATAGAACACAGCAAAATGAGTTTGCATGTCAAATGCTAGCTGTAGCATCCAGCATGCTTGTTGAAGGTATACATCCAGAATGTTGTATACTAATCTTCTTATCTTGGTCAGTGAAAACCTGAACTGGAAGAGTATGAAAGATGCCTTCAGGCTATAAAACCATGCTGTTGATTCTTTCCTTTTCAATAATATTAATGCTTGGAATTTATTTCTCCCCACTATTGTATCTCCTAGATATTTTTTGTTAGACATTACCATGTTGTGAGACACTGTATTTGTGTTGGCAAGCATTAAAGATATTCGGTAATTTGAGAGATGTGTTAAGTATAGGTATATGCATATGTATATACATAAACTGGCATGCTTTTTAAAATCTTTCCATATGGAAGCAGATTTGTCCCTAGATAATGTAAATTAAATACTTAAATACAGTAATTTAAGAATTAGTAAAATGACTTTTCGTGGAAAATTCACTTTCAGAGAGACAGAGTTTGAGTATTCTGTGCGTTTGTTCTCTTTTGATGTTTTACTTTTCAGCTTACTTTAGCCCTTGCAAAAATGCCTCTCTCAACTCCCTTTTTTACCTACATTTTCAGTTTATGCAGTTTCATACATTCACACAGGCCATCTCTGTCTGATTCATCACCAAAATTGCAGTAGAAATTCCTCTGCTGAAACAATTTGCAAGGTACAGAAATAAGAACTCAGTTGCCTTTTTCTAGTCATTAAAGCATATACTCTCTTTATTTCTTTGCATATTATTAATTAAAACATAATCCATTTGCTAATAATCACTACCAGTATGCTTTCATCTTCCATACTAATAATTATACTGCTACATTCCAAATCCTATTAAAGGTCAAATTAAGCAGACCTTATATTGAAAGCCAAGAATCTGCTCTTAGTGTAATTGAAATCTTAACACTACAACAAATAATTATTATTAAACTGGATAGGAAAATGTCTTTTCCAGTTATTTTTTTTTTCCTCTCTATTACAAGGGCAAAAAGTCTCAGCAATAACATCAGAATTAAACATGTTATACACATACTTCCTAGTATCATTCCCTTTCTCTGCTGTCATGGTTACTTTTCCACTGTTTCTGGATCTTCAGATCATTCATTGGCTACAGTTTGGGGTGAGGTAGGGTTGTGATGAGGTGCCAGTATTCCAGGTTCTTTGCTGAGAGCAGTATGATGATGCTGCATTCTTCCTTCTTCCTCTAAGGTCCACGTGGGGCTGCTTCTACACCTCATGTTTCCTTCACTTATCTGCAATTACATTTTACATCCAAATTTACTGGCTAAATGGAGGTTGTCTTACATACACTGGATACTTGTCCTTTTTTTTCTCTTTTTTTTGCCCCTAGAACTGCTTTTCACCATTCCCACGTCTGTGTTTCTTTAACTCACCATTGGCAAATGGTGAATTACAGAAATATTTATTGTCTTGGGATTTTTATCATGTCAATTCTGTGATATTACCTTCTACAAGAATTAATGTGTGCTTTTATGGTTGTCAAACATTCCTGACCTAACTCAACAGTTCTTCAGTTCTTTCCATAGGGAATTTAGTTTTTCTTTTGATTCAACTATTGTTATTTGTCGTAGCTAAAATGAATCTGTCATGTAGGACATACAATGAGAATTTCATAATATGGACAGACTTTTAAAATTAATTTTTTTCTTATGGTTCTGTATAGAATTATGTACCCCTGAAAACAAGCAGGTAAAATAAACATTTGTATTGGATTAGAGTAAGAAATATTTTCATAAAAAGTTGTTTAAATCTTGAACACTGTTTGCAGAATATTTGCAGTGAATGCCTTCTACTGCTGTGCTTTTTGCCACAATAGATGTGTAAATGTGGAGATTCTAAATACACATAAAGACAGGATTATTTCAAGTGAGATTTTGAAAATCTCTGTCTTGAGCTACCTAGTTTTCTAACAGAAGTAATTAAGAATTTTATGAGCAACGCATTTGAAAACTCTGTCCTAAAAATGAAATAGAGTTAGATACCATATCTGGTTAGGTAAACAGTTGTGTATCTAAACAAAGCATCACCAGCAGAATGGATTTATATTCCATTCCTCTTGGTTAATGAGTATATTATTTTTCTTTTTTTTCTAGTGTGTTGTGTTTGCTATGACATCTGGTCAGATGTGGAATCATATCCGTGGACCACCATATGCACATAAAAATCCTCAGAATGGACAAGTGGTGAGTTAATTATTTTAATTTTATTTTGAGGAGAAATATTATACAGTCACTTCCTACAGTGATTCTACAGATAATAGTGTTCATATTACTATATGTCAATCTGTCAGTCTTCAGCATTCAGATGCAGAGTCTGTATTGGAATTTCAGATGCTGAGAAAGTGCCACCATCTATGATTTGAGCAAGCAATGAAATATGAAATGCAAGCAATCGTGTTTTCAAAATTCTGTCAAGCTTTTAGCTGTAGTGAATGTTTTATGAAATGTTCCATGCTGCACAATTTCCACTGCCCAAAGATAAATGCACATTTTGTCTTTTTGTAGAAATGTGCTCCCTCACACAGTGAGAAGCAAGTTTGGGTTTTTTGCTTGCTTTCAGGGTCCATTTACACATGCATTTGAGGTTTGTAACTTCTTAGCTTCCTGGCTCTTGAGCATTTTAGTTACAAAAGGAGATGGTGAATATTTTCATGTGCTTTTTACCATTTTCCATTAGGCATTTAATTCATCCACTGAACTTTACAGAATGCTTTTTCTTACATCTCTGCACTCCTTCAATTTAAATTCTTTATTAGGTGTACTAAGAAGTTACCACTAGTTGACTACTTCTGAAATGAGTTATATCCTGCCTCTGCTGTCTTTGAAGCAGTTCTCTTACTTGCTCTCTCCTGCTTACAGATTAGTTCATCAGAGTTCTGGAGAAATACTGCTTACTGAGAAGGTAAAGAGAATCATAGAATAATTTTGGTTGGAAGGGACCTCTACAGGTCATCTAGTCCAACCCCCCTGCAGTAAGCAGGGACATCCTCAACTAGATCAGGTTGCTCAGAGCCTCATCAAGCCTCACCTTGAATATCTCCAGGGATGAGGCCTCAGCTACCTCCCTGGGCAATCTGTTCCATTTTTCCAGTACCCCCATGGTAAAGAACTTGTTCTAACATCCAATCTAAATCTACTCTTCTCTAATTTAAAACCATTGCCCCTCATCCTATCACTACAGGTTCTTGCAAACAGTCCACCTCCACCTTTCCTGTAGGCCCCCTTCAAGGTACTGGAAGGTACTAGGTCCCCCCAGAGCCTTCTTTTCTCCAGGCTGAAAAACTCCAGTCTTATGACAGATATTCCAGCCCCCTGATAATTTTTATAGCCCTCCTCTGGATCTGCTCCATCAAGTCCATGTCCTTCCTGTGTTGAGGGCTCCAGAGCTGGGTGCAATATTCTAGGTGAGATCTTACCAGAATGACCTCTCTTGATCTGCTGGCCAAGCTTCTTTTGATGCAGCCCAGGATGTGATTGGCCTTCTGGGCTACAAGCATGCACTGTTGGCTCATGTCCAGATTTCTGTCCACCAGCACCCCAAGTCTTTTTCTGCAGGACTGCTTTCTACAACCTTATCCCCAAACCTGTACTGATAGTGCAGATTGTTCCAACCCCCCCCCGAAAAAGAGAGGACTTTGTCTGCTTTCTGCCCCTGTTATTTACCAATTTCAAACAAGTTGCTGGGATGGAATCTATGAAACTTGCAATGAATTTAGTGGTCAGGAATTTTTTCATAAAGACCTGTTGAGCTTTTCTCAGCTTTTACCATCACTAGTTAAAGAAGAGTAGCTTATGTCTTACAGATATATTTTTTTTGAGCTCTCTTTAAGTCATTTCTTAGTGCTAGTAGCAAAAAAAAAGGATGGTTTGAATCTAATTACAGATCAGCTTTTTATTAGGAATTATCAATATTATATAGATGCCATAAAATGACATGATTCAATCTGTCAGCTGCATTATGCAGAAGTAAAATCGATGATGTAATAAATAATTTCTGTAAACCACTTTATAAAAATTCAGAGGTTTTAATTTCTGCCTTTCAATATTAAATTTCTGATGCTTTCCTATGGAGTTGCAGAAATGGAAATGCTGCATAGAAAAAGCACCATTTATGACAAATAAGTTTTTACCATATCCAGTTTTATACACACAGTTCTTCTTAAAGACTTGTTTCTGAAGTATTCTACTTGAAATAATTTCAAAATAACCCTTTAGTTATCCCTAAATTTGTTCCATCTTATCTAAGATTTCAGAGTATCTGAAAAACTGCTGGTTAGGGAGTGTTTAGCATTCACAACTAAATAATAAAGATATCAGTAAAGATGATTTTAAGTTCTACATAATAATGTACTGTATTAGTCAACACACATATTTTCTGCTTTTGCTCCATTATATGACTTCAGGTAAGGTATTTTTTGCCTCTGATTCACCTGCACCTCCTTGTTTATGTGTGTCAGTACTTTCACTTCCTGAGAGCTACATCTGTGCCAATAAGTAAAACCAGTCAGATACTAAGATTGAAAAAGTATAGATGCATGATCACCAAGTTCCCTGATTTATTTAAGGTACCACATACAAGTATAGTTGTAAATTAAACTCTTTTTACCAGTTTTAGAAGCTTAATAAGTATTCTGTAAACCTTTAGCTATTTTACATAGCAGGATTTTTTTTTTTCAAATAACATTGGAAAGTCTCCTGTTTCATTTTTTTAGCACTTATTTATCTATGTTTCTGTGAATTTGAAGTCATAAAGTGCTTATCTAACACTTCTGTGAGATTTATTCAGCCATGATAATTCTCTGTAACACTATTCTGTGTGAAGTCAGTAACTACTGTCTTTACATCCAGATGAAAGTTAACTCTTTCCCCATATTTAGGGTTTAGCATGAATTCCAGGTTTGCATGCCAGTTTTGTACAAGGATTACATGCATGTAATATTAGGAAATTAAATAGTTCTACCATTTAATAATCTCTTTTTAATAGGAAGCAAAGGATAGCTCACCAAGGTCAATTGTTTTATTATTACATTCAGATTTACTAATTCTTAGCTTTTTTATTTCATAGGAGGTAGTGGTTCAGCTGTGTACTAGCTGTAGAGCCTGATATGCCACCAGACTTTGAAAGTGTTAATATTCTGACTTCATAAACTATTATATCTCCTATTATTTTCTTTTTTCTAGTCATAATTTTAAATGACACTTCATTTCCTTTCCTTAAATTCCTATTTTTCCAAAAGATTAAAAGATATCTGTTGGCTTTGCTTATACACTACTTACTAGTGCCAGTATCATGTACATATAACATTACCAGTTCTTAAAATTTTTTGGCTTGTGCATTGCATTTATCATTCTTTGCTTGATTACCTAAACTATAATTCTTTGATTGCATTATTTGAATGAAGCTTTTAAACCATATTTTTGTAATTCTGTGTGGTCTATCCAGAAAGGCAGATTGAGGTTGTTGCAGTCACTACCTTTGTTCCCCTTCCTCAGCTAAGTTCAGATACTGGGTCCACATGAAAGCAGCATTAATTTTACATAGAAAGCTGGATCTCCCTATGCTATTAGATATTTCAGTTATGGTTTAGGTTAACAAAACCAGTGCTAGACTTCTGTCTTGACACATTCCTTATCTCTTGTATTTCTAGAGATCTCTATCTTTTTTTCTAATCATTTTGTTAGGATTAGGTGCTAACTGAATGTGTTATACTAAAATCTGTACCTATTTTATTAGGATTGACAGTGAAAACTAAACATCTGTTGGTATCTATATAAACAGTCTTGGGGTGGGTTCTGCTTTTTTATTCAGGGCTTGATCTGTATATAGCTCATGGTTAGACAAGGAGAGAGCTGGAGGTGAGACAAATAGATGGAGAAAGCAATTACATATTTTTCAGTCTCCTGCAGAGGTAGTTCTGTTGCTGTTTAATTGACCTAATAGCAAAGAATTCTCATTAGATTTTCATCAGCTTTTAATCAAATAGCAGCAATAACTAAGAAAGCATTTATGTATATCAGTCCAGGGATTAGCAGTTTTTTTTGTTTTTTTTTTTTTTTTTTTACTTGGATACAAATTCCACAGTTTTTATAATGCACAATGCTCAATTGCATCTTAAATGGTTGAAAGTTTGCTATAAATATGAACAAGGCAAAGGTCAAACTTTATCTGTTACTGAATTAATATGGTTTCCAAAGCTTATAATTTTCTTTCCTTCTCTGAGAATAAATTAATTAGAAGTTGGAAGAGTTTGTATCTGAAGAGAAAAATACATTTCTATTGTCAGATATTAGATGATTTTCCGACATAAACCAATGCATTGTGAAATGCATAACAATATTATTTGTTACTATATTAATTGGGTTTTTTTAAACGTGTCATATTTTAAAAGCTTGTTAATATTGCTTAGGGATAATACAAATTATGTCCTTAGGAAACAACTTCTATCCATTTAACATATCTTTTAGAAAGAACACCTTACAATACCAGATCAAATGTAAATATTTTATTTCAATTATGTAGTTTATTCAGCCTTTTTTTTTTTTCTTTTTTTCATACATGTCAGAGTTTTATAGCCATGGATCTTTGTTCAGGAGCAGTCTGTAAAATACCACAAATGATATTGCTGTTACAGAATTTGGTATCTTATATTGTGTATCTGAAGTTAAATTAACAATATATTTGACTACCATTATTTTTGCACCTGTCAATGCAAAATTAAGACACTTGAAACCTGTGTGCTTAGAATATTGGGATTCTTAATTCACATCAGTTTTCTACTGCTAAACAGGACAAAATGTCATACATACAAGTATATTCTTCTGTGTTTTTAATATGACTTTTAAAAATGGCTGATTAAAATAAATGGAACTGTTTCTTGGAACCATTTTAAAGAATGACTCTCCCTTCAAGCTTAGTAAGTCACAGTAAATACATTGTCCTTTTGCCTTCAATCTGTCTGGAAGCAAGTATGTAGTACAGTTTGCCAAGATTGTATTTGTAATGCCTGATTTTTCCTAAGTGGCCACATTAGTTGGTACCAGTTTCACACAGTGAAGTGACTTGTGTGTATATTGATTTATTATTACATATCTGTCTTATTACATTTGGATTAAAAAAAAAAGGTTTTACAGATTGTCGTATCACCATCTAAGATAAAGTATACAGATGGGCATCACTTCAGTCACAGCAATATTTTGGTGCATCTGTTGTCAATAGCTACAACCTCGGTGCTGCAGGATATTCTTAATAATGTATTGGAATATCCATTTGTTTATGTTAGTATGCTTGATAAAATGGGAAGTATGTTATTATCAAAGATTATCAAAGCAGAGTCAACTCAGAAGCTGCAACTAGTAAAAGGTTTCTCAAGCTTTTAATTTAAACTTCTATTTTGATTTAGTAAAAAAACAATTTGCAGTGCAAGATGCAGAACTAATATAAAACAATCTTAACTATTAACCAATCACTGCATTAACAGATGGTCAAAATCATATCTAAACTAGTACTGGGAAATGTATTAACCTGTGTAAGACATCTGTACTGACTTTGGGAATTGCTAACATTTGTACAACATGTTTCTACCTTGATATTAGAATAGAGAAGTCTTACACAATATTTTGTACCCTCGTGTATTGTGGGAAGAAAAGAAGGTAAGAAAATGGTCATGACAGAAGGGTTGCTCAGATGAGGGATTAGAACCTCTAAATTATTAAAATGATTGGTCCTTGAAGTGTGAATGCTATAGAAGTCCAGGATAGTACCATTGTTTTACAAGTACTGTAGTTTTGGTTGAATAAAGATGTAACATATTCCCTTCAAGTAAAACTGGATTTTAGAGAAGCAACCAGGCAGCAAGTACTTTCATGATAAAAACCAATAAAATAAAAAACCCACTAGATTTTAATTGCTGCTTGTAACAGCAGAAATCCAATTTTAATTGATTGATACTACTTTCAACTAACAAACACTTCTCCCCTCTCCCCCTGCCTACTTCTTGTCAAGTGTAGATGGGCTCCTAGAACTAATTTAGTTTCACTTGAAAAAACTGTTTTGTACAGAACAGCTCTTTTTATGTCAGAAGTCAGGGATATCGAACTTCAAATATGTGATGTAATGAAGTATCTGAAGGTAGAATCATAATTCTCTACAGAAAAATATACTTTTTAAAGACAGGAAAACACAATGGCACAAGGGAAAAACCTGTTCATGTTCTGTTACTAGTAGGACCAGACCTTGAGTGCCAGATAGGAATCTAGTTTTTCAGTCTTCCTGGACTTGACTAATTGTCTAGATGATAAAAAGTAAGAACCTTCTCTAATAAAATTTGGTAGGGAGACCTTCTATTCCTCTGTAGACCTTCTATTCCAGCTGCTTGCTCAGAGCTGGTCAGGATGCTTGGGACTTTGTCTAAGTGATTTTTTAATGCCTTCATACTTACAGATTCGCCAACCTATTCCAGTGTTTGACCATCCACATACTTTTTTAAATCTTTTTTTAAAGTTTATTTTCTTCAAGAACAGTCAAGGTAAATTTTATCCTTCTCTTCAGTAAAATCTGATTTAGCTGAGCTCTTAATTAGAATTCAACATTGACTTCAATAAAATTACTTTGCCCAGAAGTATGCGTTTTTAGAGCTCCTGCCAGCATACCTTCGCTTAAGTGGCACTAGCACTGGAGAACTCATAGGGTTTTTTGGCTGTATTAGGTTCTGTTTTCTGAGTAGAGCTATGCAGACATTTGTCCTGTAGATATGAAACAACTTAAGCATGTCTGTTTTCTTCTAAAAAAGTTTCCAACAATTTTGATACAGCGGGGAAGGGAGAAGAGAGTAAAGAAATCTACCATGTTTTCCCTATAGTACAACAGAATCTTCCACTGCGTTAGATGGACTATATTCTGAATCTTTCCTCTTCCCTGAAGAAAGATAATCTGTAGTACAAGAGTGCAGATGTCCCTTTGGCTAAGGTGACATTATGGCATTTGGGAATTGTCTTGTCAATTACTAAGCAAGTATCAAAATATTTTCTAAGCTGCTGAACCTTCTAGAGTACTAGACCTGGTGCATTTTTCCATTGGAGAGCTCTTGCCTCTCCATATTATTTTGCTAGTAAGCTCAACGGTGTCATTTTAATTTAACAGATTCTCCTGTCTTAGAGACAGGACAATGTCAAAAGAAGAAACATGCATTTGACTGTGTTAATGTAAATGAAGCAGCATACTTCAGCCTCTCCTTCACAGACTAATTAACCCGTGATCTCTGGTTCAGAGATCTTTTTATTGTGGTTGCTGTTTTTTATAGTGGTTATTTTTATCGAACATAAGAAAGGCAACAACTATTTGCTGTTTGATATTTTGACAAATACAGAATGCTTTGTGTGTTTTCACAGAAAGAAAAATTATTCTGATGTTACTTTTTTGTCTAGCTCGGGTGCCAGCATTAGTTTCTTTCTTTGTCTAACCTTTCATGTTTACTCACTCCTTAAGAAAGAAACAATAGAAAAAGACACAAAGACTAAATTAAAAGATAAACTAAATTTTTTATTTTACATGGAAGTTGTTCTTCTGAGCCTCTAAAATGCGGTAGAGTAGTACTATACACCTAACATTTTAGATATAAAATATTTCTTAGGGTTCTTAGGAAGCAAGTAATAGGGCTATATATGTATTTTCTTGTGGTTTTGTTTTTTGGTTTGTTTTTTTTTGTTCTTTGAATCATTCATTATATTTTACATTTTTGTATTTATGTATGCTGACACCCAGATCATATAGGCAATATAGTGAAGGGGCAGGCATGCATACCTGTTTTCATTATTTTCCTTATATGCTCTTTTGAAGCATTATGAACAGTCACAAGGCTAGGCTAGTGATGCTGTTCTTTGTATTTTTCATTGTGAGACTTATAAGTATCCTATTCTTGTGGTTTGTTTGGCTTGGGGATTTTTGGCTCAGGGGAGACCTCATCACTCAACTCCCTGAAAGGAGGTTGGAGCCAGGGGAAGGTCAGGCTCTTCTCCCAGGCAGCTCCCAGTAAGACAAGAGGGCATGGGCTTAAGCTCTGCCAGGGGAGGTTTAGGTTGGATATTAGCAAGAAATTCTTTATCGAGATGGTGATCAGGCATTGGAATGGGCTGCCCAGGGAGGTGGTGGATTCTCCATTCCTGGAGGTTTTTAAGAAGAGACTGGTGTGGCACGCAGTGCCATGGTCTGGTAACCACGGTGGTAGTGGATTAAGGACTGGACTTGGTGATCTCAGAGGTCCTTTCCAACCTGGCTGATTCTCTGATTCTGTGATTCCACCCCACTCCTCCTCCCCCCCCTCCACTACCTAGCATGATACTTGCTCCAGAATTCCACTGGGTCTGAACCCTGGTAGTTGAGGAACAAGCCTACTCTAAAATTAAAATAGAACAAACTTGTACCTGGCAATGTTATACATATGGACAGAATGTGAGAGTGGGTGCTGTGGTAAAGGTGATGATTGACTACTGGGTTAAATAGTGTATTTTGTTTGGTTTGATTTTGATTTTGTATTGAGTCTTTTTTCAGCCAGTGGTAAAATTACCATTTTCTTTTGTAACAGTGCATCTATTCAAAGCACCCTTAAACCATACCCAAGGAACATGCGTGTATTCATTTTTTCTTTTGGCACAGTAATGCTTCAATAGCAGAAACAAAATTTGGTCTAGCTTTAGAATAAACAATGAGAATCTTAAGTTATTTAAAGGACCTTGTTTCCTAATTATTTTTTTGTATATTTCTCAGATTAATTTTTACAGTTTGTTTATCTAGTCAGTATTGTACTTCAGTTTATTATTATAATTGCAATATTAAAATATTAGAATGTATGTATATACTTTCATCTTATCAATAGTGCTTATTGCAACATATGTTGAAAATATGAAGGCTATTTCAAAATTGTTAAAAGAACATACTGAATCCATAATGCTTATGTAGTCAGAAATGCTATATAATGTGTTATTAATATTGAAACTTTCTGCTGTTGTGGAAAAAAGGAAAAATTCAAGCTAAATTGTTTGGATTCTCTAGAATATACTTTGATATGCAAACTGTAGCCTTATAATTTATGATCCTGGTGAAAAGTTAGATTTATTTAATTATTTTATATTCATTTAATTAGATTTTGTTCACAGCTTACATTGCTGCTACATTATCAATGCTAATGTGTAGAAGCAGATATGGCTGAAATCTGTTGTCTTGCTGCAGCTATGTAAATATTAAACTATGTTTATGAAAATATTCTCCAGAAATCTTTGAAAGGGAATCACTACTTTCCAACTGCTCCATCAGTCTTCCTTAGGATAGCAGTTAAATTCTCTCCTTCTTACCCTCTGACTGCTGGTCTGGGTTCAAACTCTATGGTTGTTGACAAACTAATTCTTAAAAGGGAGTGGGCTTTATACAAGCTTTAGAACAAGGAATAGTTTTCATTTTGCATTATCCTTCAGTCAAGTATGCTCTCCTGGACTACTTAAAAAGCCATTGCAGAACTGCCATGTGCATTGGTTAGAAAAGGTGGTCTAAAAATCATCTTAGGAGAGTTTACTTCTGCATTACACAATTCAGATTTATGTGCTCTTTAAATGTTTTAAAAGCATCTTCCATCAAGCTAATATGATGCACAGAAGTAGGCTGAGGGCCAGGTTCAGCATACATTGCTTTTTCTTAATATTCACTATTTACAGAAAGAAATGTTCACATTATTGAAAGTAGACACTGGTTCTTTTGTACATCTTCATACTGAAAAGAGGAGGCATTTTTCACTATTCCCCTTAAAAGTCTTATCATTAATATTTATATGAAAGCTGTTAAAGGCTGTAGTACTTTACCTTTAGGTGCAGTGCAAATTAAAGAGAGTTCTTTACTAAAGGTCTTGAAATCTAGGTTTTCAGCAATAAAAAAAAACCCCAACATGCAATAACTTTCATCATCAATGGTCACTTAGCACAGCAGTATGGTCACTGAGGTCACTTAGCATAGCAGTATGTGCTAAATAAACAGAAAATAGAATTATCATTTAAAAGAGGGAAGTTCTCTGCATTTACTAGTCCTTCACAGTTTTAATATGAGTCAATGAAAGAAGAATTTTGTCTATGATTTTGTCTGATAATCACTGCTTTACAAAACATTCTAAACAAAAAAATGTTCATGTGCTTTTTGTATATCCATAATTCTATATAGATCCTTTTAAACAGATTGAGTAGTGTCAAATTAAAGGAGCAACTGTTCTATAGTCTTCTCTTTGGCTAAATACTGGAGTCAAACAATTAATTGAAAATTGATGTTTTTTTCACCCAATTATTATTGTTTTATTATCTATAGATAAAGAACGCTCCAATGAATCAATAAACACCGTTTGATCTTGTCTAGACATAGAAAATACTGCATTAAATTCAGCCTACAAATATTATGCAAAACTTGAGTAATGTTATGCAAAAGAGCACACAAACTTTAACTTCTGCTTCTTATGGCTTTTTTCTGCTGTTTAACTTCCCGTTTTCTTAAACCTATTAAAACACTGGATAGCTCCATTTACTGAAAAACAATCAGTTGAAACCCCTCTCAAAGAAGTCTCTTTAAAGCTGAGTGAAAAAAATTCCAGGAAAAAAACAGATCAAGATCAGAGACACGTTCAAACCACTGTTATTCAGAGAATTATTTTCTGCATAAACTGAAGAACATGCCTTCCAGAAAAGATAGCAGATATTACAAAGGGTAGAATGAATCCTGAAAATAAAAAGCGCAACTGAAATAGCAAACTCTTAACATTTTGAAGAAGGAAAGAACAACTGGGAAATAAAAATCAGAAACAACTTCACGCAGAATCCTGGATTTTACTGGAGTAGGTGACCAGTACACATATCTGCTGGTATATTTAGTATCTTTAAAATGAGCCTTTTTTCTTCAGTGGAACTGATACCATTTGAGAATTAAAGAATACTATAAGATTGCCCTTTAATGTTTTTTTCTGCATTTGACCATGTGAGAGGGCCCTTATACATTGTCCAGTCATGAATAAGTGCATATTATTAAAATTTTTTACTTTTAAGATTTTGCTCACAGACTTGTTTTATAGGTCTGTTGTACTACTTTTTGTATTAAAATAAAACTTCTTTTAATTGTAAGGTGGATCACACAAATAATAATTGTTATAATGATTTTAACTTAGTTTTTTAGTAGGCAGTCATATTAATGAATCTTATTCAGCCTGTACTTATACAGTGGATACTTATTTTTTCAACCTGAATTTGCAGATAATGAGACACCATAATTTGTGGAAATCCTTCTGACTTTTGAAGTGTTTAGCCTTTATTTTTTCCTATCTAATGTAGTGGGGGTTTTTTTCCTAGGTTCATTTCTGGCATCAGCCAAATTAATTTGTATCTGTTTTTGCACTCAAGTCATCAAATTGAAACTTCATAAATTAGTCCCAAGATCTAGAGTTCTTTTATGTGTTTTTTAATGGCCTATTCTTGGTCCCATTGAGCCAGTCATTCAACCTGCTTAAAGTGTTTGTTCTAAACCCATTTTTCTCGAGCTTTACCTCTAACAGAATGAGTTGCCAAAGCCCGGATAAAAAGTAGCACATTTTCTTTGTCAAGAGGATTAATTACCTTAAGAAAGAGATTGTGCTTCATGAATCTGGTGTTTGTTTCCTTTTGATAAATGTGCTGCAACTAACTTCCTTCCTTTTAGAAAGTGTTAATTTCTATGTATGCTGTTCTATAGATTTATAGTAGCATACTCAGAATTGGCTAGAATACAAAACAAAACAAATGAAAAAAAGCTACTAGGCTTTAAGGTTTATGTACTCGTTCTGGAATTCTGCTTTTTGAGTTTTCCTTCAATGTTTTATGTGGTAGAGATGCATTCTGTCAGTTGTGGAGTCCTGGATCCCTTTTATTCATCATAACCATTGCTGAAAACAGAATTCAGAGGTTGGGTCATTACTGTCTTTTACTGCATATTAACATCTTTGCTTATTATCTGCTTTAATGGTGGAAATATGAACTGTATTAATTCATTTTCAGGACTGCTTCAGCTTGCTTCCTGCCAACTTTCACTTACTTGCTAAACTTTTTAACCTTATAATAGGGAAATGTGTTTGCTGGTCAGCTTCTTTCCATTCTTTCTGAGCTCTGGTTGTTCATGGTGTTCTGTTTGGGAACAAGTTAATAAGGTCTGGAATCCTTCCCTGAAAGGCCACTTACCCACTTATTTAGTTATTTATTTTTAAGATCCATATGATACAGGTTCAAGGTAGCTTAAGAAACTTAAACTGTCTCTGATTCATTCAATTCACCAAATTTTTCAAGTGTAGATGATATCCCTCATTATTTTTTCACTTCAGTTGAACTCCTTTGAAATGTAAAATCTTAAATTGAATTTTTAAATGTGTTACTATCAATCTTTCCATTTAATTTAATGAATCAACTCAGGTAATTTTATCTGAAATTTTTGTATGAAAACTGCACTTATAATATTGCTTACTGTTGAACTGGTGGGTAACTGAAGATAGACTCTATCAGGTTTCACATTCCTATCATTGAGCTCTGCTGTTAGTAGTATCTGTTTTAATTCTACCTAGAAGATTAGTTTTCAATCTACCACAAGGAGTTCTTTTTCTGAGTGCTTTTCAGTTTTCCAGCTTGGTAATAACTTCCTTCATGAGCAGAATATGAGTTTTCTCTTGACCTTGTCCTCCTTTTCCAAAGCCTGAAATGTACTGAAGCTCAGCTTATCTTTTCCATTTTTCTGTCAGTTTACCCACACCAGTGCTTAGTTCAGATAAGGGATGCTCTTTTGAAGCTCATGTCACCTTCATTCCCACCTTCTATAATTTAGTTCACATTACACAGGGCACACAGATTATGTTTCTTTTTAGTGAAATGAAGCCAGAAGGTTCATTCTCCAGGAGTTCATCAAATACACTCGCAGCTGCTACCAGGTTGTTCAGTCCATTGGACCAAGGAGGAACCAATGTGTAGTAGAACTGCTCAAAATGTGTAAATGGGTATTGAGTTTGGAGAACGTGACAATTAATACATGAGTGGCATTCCTCAGAAGTCTGTACTGAGACTGGTGCTGTTTAATATCTTTGTTGTCAACATGGACAATGGAATTGAGTGCATCCTCAGCAAGTTTGCTCATGACATCAAGCTCTGGGGGTGGTTGACATGCTGAAGGGACGAGTGGTCACTCAGAAGGACCTTGACAGGCATGAGAGGTGGACTAGTACAAATCACATCAAGTTCAGCAAGGCCAAGTATGAGGTCCTGCACCTGGGTTGGGCAAATCCCAAGCACAAATACGGGCTGGATGGAGAACTGATTGAGAACAGCCCTGCAGACAAGGACTAGGGGGTGCTGGTTGATGAGAAGCTCAACATGAGCAGGCAATCTGTGCTTGCAGCCCAGAGAGCCAACCATAACCTGGGCTGCACCAAAAGATGTGTGGTCAGCAGGTCAAGGGAGGTGATTCTCCCCCTCTACTCCAATCTCATGAGACCTGGAGTCCTGTTTCTGTAGCCCCCAACATAAGAAGGAACAGGAAACTGTTGGAGCAAGTCCAGAGGAGGGTCATAAGAAAGATTGGAGGGACTGAGCAGCTCTCCTATGAAGACAGGCTGAGAAAGTTGGGCTGGTGCAGCCTGGAGAAGAGAAGGATCCAGGAAGACCTAAAGCAGCCTCTCAGTACCCAAGGGGTGGGCTATAGGAAAGCTGGGGAGGAACTTTTTGCAAGGGCATGTAGTGATAGGTTGAGAGGTGATGGCTTTAAACTAAACTTCAAGATTAGGTTAGGCATTGGTAATAAATTATTTAGTGTGAGGGTCCTGAGACACTGGCACAAGTTGCCCAGAGTAGTTGTGGAAGTGTTTAAGGCTGGTTTGGATGGGGCTTTGAGCAGCCTGGTCTGGTGGGGAGTGTCCCTGCTGATGCAGGGGGATTGTAACTGGGTGGTCTTTAAGGTCTCTTTCAGCCCAGCCCATTGTGTGGTTCGATGAATATGCACTTACTAATGTAAACATAGCCTTTAAGTCCTTATCAGCTCGATGTAAACATCCTTACATTAATAATGGTGGCATTCTTCAAGTCAAATTTTGAAGTTTGTTCTGATATGAAAGGTGATGTTGAGCAGGAGACTCTGCTTCCATGAAGACATTTCAGTCCCTGATTTGTATCTGATATCTGTCTTCAGGTGTATCCTACATTTTGCTAGATATATTCTGGTAATGGATCATCAAATGAATGTGTATTTGTTTCCTGCTAATATATTTATATATGAATGGCAGCTAGATAGAGTTTTGGGTCATGTCCTCTTTTATCTCAGCAACTCTGTTCTGGTGTTTTCTCTGTGTCTTTGAAAGACCAAACCTCAGTAGGCTCCTCAGAATCTTAAATGCTTTGTTTTTATACTTTTAAGGCTTTGCTAACCTGTATGTCAGATGAGAAAACATTTTTTTTTTCTGAAGAGTCTATTTAAGTTGAATATCTTTCCTCTTCAATCTTGTAATTTTCTATTGGCAGTGAAAGAGCCTTTGAATGAATGTTTAGAAAATATCTCTACCAAAGGGTAAAAAAAAAAAAGTGTTGAGAAGAGATTCTAAATTATGTGTTACAGGAGGAATGTGTATGTAATTAATAGCTAACTCAAATATTTTATTAAACTCCTCGGTTTTGCATCTTGACTTGTAGAGATCAGATTTTTTTTTTTAATTATCAAAGGAAGATTTTCTTAAGTAAGAAACTGTAAAAGTAACTTAATATCCAAACACTATTAATGTGTGATGATAAGAATTTTAAAATATATTGTGCCCTTTTTTACGTAACAAACATTTCAGTGTGGAATTTCTGTAATATTTTTCAGTATTACAGTAAATAGGTGGATCTTGACCCCTTTTTCATATATGCTATGAAGATAATTTCCTTTCTTAATATGCTATGGTGATATTTTTCCCTGTATTTAGCAGGTCATACTGTAGAAATATTTTATGTGTTCCTATTTATGACTTTCAAATACAATCTTCAGTCCATTAATATTTTTATAGTTCTCTAAAACTCGTTAGAAATTTTAGTAAAAATGCATATCAAGTTGATATTTGGATCCTAGACATTAACAATTTTTAAAGTTTAACCTTTTAGCAGAGCTAACAAGTATTTTGGCATGTGTAGATACATCTTATTTCCTAATGCAAATGCTTCCTCTTTTGATTTTAAAGGTCAGTTCTATTATTGCTGAGGATTTTATTTTAATTTGTCAAGTTAAAAAAAATTGAATACTTTCAAACATACAGAAGTTGCATTTTAGTATCTTCACAAAAATAGTGCATTTCTCAACAGAGAGTTTGCCAGAAAAAGGTTACTAGATGGTATTAAAAATACCACTTTCAGGGGAAACAAAAGAGTAACCTTCAAACTTTTTCTGACTTTGTCTCTTATCAGTCATGAAAGTGTCAGTCATAATATGAATACTCAGGCTTTGAATTGTCAATAGAGGAAGGTTCCTCTTTGAGTTTATATTCACTGGAACAGAAGAGATAACACTATTATCAATGTTTTTATAGTGTAGCCAATTTCTCATTGCATGTACTGAAATGCAGTTTTTAATACAGTTTAGATATTAGTATAATGATAAATATGTCAGACTTTGAAAGTAAAGCCTGAATGTTTCTGCCAGTCTTGATATGGCATGAAATTCCACTCTGGTCTCATTCAGAGATTTTTATGAGCATTTTCTGGAAAAAAACCCCTAATTATCAAACACATTTCTAGCCTCCTTTTTAGGAAATTGACATTAAATATGCTTTTCATTCTGGGACGTGTGTTGGATTGTCAGCCAGTTGGAACTTATAAAGTTCAGAACTGGAACACAAATATACAGAATTAAAGCTAACACACTGTATAACATACAAATACAGTTGCAAGCTAGTTATGATCACCGTAGTATGAATTTTTATGCTTTTTTTTGAGAAGGCTTTCAAACCCTATGATTTAACTGCTGTGTGAATTGGTTTGAACTGCTGTTGATGAGCTTGTTACTTTTATTTCTTATTTTTCATGTGTTGTTTTTCTGTGGTTTTTGTGGTAATGAGCAAAATTTCAATGCAATCCATATGTACTGTGCAAGTTTTGAACGACAATATAAGTGCACTAAATGCTTACATGTGCCCCACTTCAGATTTGTTTAATCCAGATTTGTAATCCAGGGTTTACTGCTAGTGGACTGTAGAGAGCTATATCAATTTCTTCTAATTTGCATCGAGTTGCAGGTTATTATTAGCAATAGGTCAATTAACTCCACTATTCAAGCTCATTTCTGTAAGAATTATGTGCTTTCTTTACTACCAGATTTAGGCAGTCTTATGCATCATTGTTTCATGTAAATATTCTGAAGTCGTATTTGTGTTTTACTTGAGTCAAGTTTTCATCTCTGATTTTCTAATGTATGGGTTAGCAAATAAAGTTAGACAAGTATGGCATGGCTTAGGGTTTCACCGAAAATCTCAATTATTTCAGATGTATGGAAATAGCAGTTCATATCTATTATATCATCATGACAAAATCCAGTAATCATCAAATATGCTATGTGTCTGGAGAACTCAATGTAGGGAAAATTATGGCTAAACCTTTTTTGTTAGTATCACAAAAAATACCCCATATTATGTAAGTGTTGGAACTAATTATTAGTGAATATAGATCTTCCTTTGGTGTTAACAGTGTCACCTGACTTATAAAGTTGGCTGTGTTTTGCTGTTAGCATCACTCAAGAGGCTGATAATTAACACATCGTTTTTGACAAAAAGACTCCAAATGAATTCTTGCAGTGGCCTTTAGAACCATGCTAACAACTTTGCCAGGGGAAAGCTTCTTTGTCAGAAAACTACTGATTTTAGCAAGCTACAAAGCTGATAATATATATTCTAGAATGGATGAAAAGTCAAGCTATAGTATTCATCTTGCAGAATGAGGACTAAATTTTTTCTCATTTTAGCTTTGCTGTTATGTTGCCTCGTCTCTCATTCATTCAACTAAAAAGATAAAATATAAAAGAAGACCCAGTCCCTAAACTGTTATTATTTTAGAATGTTTTCCTATTTCTCTGCACACCGTAACATATTACAACCTAGTAGTTTTTGTAGTTCTAAAAGGACTCAAAGCATAAAAATGAAATAAAGAAGCAATTGAGACAAATGAAAATGCAGAAGCAAGACTCATGAAAAGTATTTTACCTCTTATCCAACTTTTTCTCCTATTATTTAGCTTTTATACCAGTAATGCACAATCTTCTTTGAGAAAGTGTCCAAAGACTGTCATCTACCAGAGTGTAATTCAGATAGTAGTAGTTCAGTTCAGCTTTTCTTCTGTGGAAGGTTATTATTTTTCCAAGTGTAAGCTAAAGACTGTCTTCAAGAGTCCAGATATATAGAGATGTAAAGGAACTTCATTCAAAATGCTCCAACAAAAGCACAGATTTACTAGTAGTATTTTTATTTACAATATGACAGAATAGCTTTAAAAAATAAGATTATTATTGTCTTAAAGATAGCTAAACAGTTGGCACTCATACTTGAAGTTGTTTTTAGCTTTTTGTTAAGTGTTTAGCTTGCATATTTTGAAGGACACAGGAAATAAAAAACAAGGAATCTGGGTCTTGAATCTTAAATTACTATTAGATTGAGACTGAAATTACTAAAATATCAGAAATAACTTCCCTCCAGAAGCATGGCATCATTCTTTTTCAGTGATTCTAAACAGTGTTTTCTGTTAAACAATTAAAGAATGGAACAGTTCCAGTATTTCATATTAAATGTTGCAAAATTCAGTAATATGATGTTCAACATGGGGAAAAAACACTGTTCTTCATAGACTGTCTTGTTAAAATATGATTGCTTTGACTCTCTAGTGAGTGACATTTTTATATTTAACATAAAAAGAACCAGCTTGTTCTAGTCCTGATAATAAGTCAGACACCAATGTTATGTTAGTGATGTACAAAGCTGATCACTTCTATTCAAGGATTATTTGAAGCCAGCACACAGCAGGCCAAATGAATAGGAACTCTTTTTTATGATCAACCTCTGACTATGACAAAAGAGTTAAACCTAAGGTTACTGGAAAACTTGCTATAAAATATGTCTTACAAATACTGTCTAGACATTTATGGCTAAAGTGAAGCGTTTCTTAGAGTGGTTATTGGATACATTAGGGTATGAACTTGACATAAAAACTTTCACATGCATGTGCAGAACTGCACATGCACGAGTATATTTTTTTTATCCTTATGTAAGGATATGTTTCACAATATTTCCATGGCTTTTTACCATTACTAGCTATCTGTTATTTTTGAATCTTAAACCAATATTTTAGAAGGGCACCCAATGTGCCTTTATTTCTATCCTTTAATCATTATTAGTCTTTCTGGTGTTTCTGCTCGTGTATTACTTTGGCATTACTTTAATTCTTGCCTAGAGTAACTCTGGGTCAGTGTATTCTTTGGTTATCTTCATCTCTTTACACTCTGCAACAGCTTGCTGCTTAATGCTGAGCTTTAGCTTCTAGGTATTTTGAAAATATGGAAACAGTCAACGTTCAGATATATGCAAATGTTTACCACATATATGAAGATATTATTGAAAATAATTATCTAATTTAGTTGCTAAAGTACATTTTAAAAATAATGAAAGTTATACCTGGGAGCTATGAGGTCTAAAGCTTCTTGATTTACTAGTATTGATTTCTTTTTCTCAAATTCTGGAAGGCTGATAAGACTCTAAAAGTTCAGGGTCCTGTCAGCTTAGGTTCAGGGCTGGGCTTTTTGGTAGGTTTGGGTTTTTTTGTGGAATTGAGAATTTATATTTATTTATTTGGAAACAACATGGGAGGCATGTATGCAGTTATTCTTGGGGAAAACAATGATATACCTCTTTCAGATCTTTCTTTAACTAGGATCTACAAGAAAAACTGATAAATTCCAGTCAGCTTGTTTTCTTAAGATTTGAGCTAAACAACGAATTTTTTTTTTTTTTTGATGGATGTGGACATTCTTGAAAACTAGCAAAAGCTAAAGGGAAGTTGTATAGGAGGAGAATGTTCTTGAGCCTTAGAGTTATCTGCAATTTTCTTACTCTGTTGGAAAGAACTGTAAAGTGGTGTGAATAAAAAAGCAGATCACACATTTTCCCTGTAAAATGATTGGCTCTCAGCAGACTTTCTTTTTAGGGGTAAAGTCTTTTGGTTAGAATAGAATCAAAGAACCTTTAAATATGATGTGGACAAGAGACAACAATGATTAGGATTATTAGAAGGAAAAAAGACATCCAAGGCTATAAATTCTGTGTTGTGTATACAACTTGAATACAGTCTGGAAAAAGCTCAGGAGAGGACACCAAGTATGGAAATGCTTCTGAAGAAGGAATAATAACAGGCAAGTTTGAGTGAAGTGTATTAAATAATGACTGACATGAAGAGATTGTGAAGGGAATAATTTACAATTTATTCAAATTAAATTTGAAGGTGGCACTTTGAAATAAAATGTTTCTGCTGAAACTGCTGGCCTTTTTGGGCTTCACTACATGTTGCACATCAGTGGAAGCCTTTGCTGCAGGTTATCACTCATACTAAGCATTTACAGAAATTCAAAAAGCTGGTGTACAAATTTATAGCTATTAAAATGCTTTCAAGATGGTAGTTTCAAGGTAGTCTGCTTGAAAAACAGGAGTATAACCTCAGAGGCAGAGTCTTAGGGAGGGATTTAAAGGGAGCATTCTAGATCATAACCTCAACACAGATATTCAACTGTAGTGTCTTTTATAGCATCTGTCTTTGAGTACATGAAAAGATGACTGCTAAATTCAAAGTTATTATACCTTTGTCCACAGCATGTAATAAAATAATAGAAGAAAATTTTACAGCAAATTATTCAGTTGTGTGTACTTCAAGAGATGTGAAAATACTGGAGATGTCACTGGAACAAATATATTTATTCAGTAGTTAGTCACTAAAAATAAAATCTAGGGTTATATTTATATACTAATTCACATCCTTTGGTGTTAGCCAGATTTAAAGAGTAAGAGAAAATGAGATATGGACTGGTAGGGAGCAATAGATGGTCCTGCTAATACATGCAGTCTCAATACATGCCAGCTGCTCAGATTAGCTTTTGAAAGAATATGGATCACTAGAGACAGATTAAAAAAGTGAAAAGATCACTTAAAAACCAGAAAAGATGCTTGCTAGTAGGGGGCTTTTAAAGTACTTAGGCAGAGATAAAAATGGACTTCCTAGTGTTGGAAGTAGCAGATTCTGGACTACTTTAGCAAGGCAGATGCTGTATTCCCTGTTAATTGAAGGAGGCTTAGGATATGTGCATTATTTTTGGGCTGAACTGGGAGGAGCTTACCTCCTACAAGGAGAAAGATTAGAGGTGGTAGAGGCAGTGCTTAGAGGACTGTGACTGTCTGGTCTGGATTTGTGATCAAAGCCGCTTCCTTTCAGAGTCTTTGAGAAGAGTGAGCACATCCATACGTTACATACACGATCTTTACATTTCCTATCTATTTCCTTTATGAGATTAACACTGCAATAAAGGTCAGTGATTTGTCTGTTAGTTGCTTTTTGGAGTTAGCAAGGAGTAGATGTCTCATGACAAAACCCCCCAAAATATTCTGATAAGGGTTAGAGAAAAGAGCTCGCGTGAGAGAAACTTCAAATGCCAAACAGCAGATACTAGGCTGGATGTGGAGTATTGCTGTGAGGATGTCATGAAGTGTCCCCTAGATGTTGTTTTTCTCATTTAAGCACTTAATGTTAGCCATATTCTGTTTCACTCAATTCACTCTTCAGGTCAGGTTAGAAGGAACACGGTACCAGGACATTTCTAATTTTACCTACTGAATCTCTTGCCTGGGGTGATTTGCAGGACCATTTCTTTTGTTTTTGTGGGGGTTTTGGGGTTTTTTGGTCTTTTTTTGGTGGCAGGCAGTTTAGTCTTCCGTAGCTAAATGTTACATAGAAATAAATGTTAGATTGGAATTCTTTAATATAGAATATATTGTTTTACTTCATAGTTTGTTCTATTCAATTATGTGGCTTATTGTATACAATGTATCTTTCTAAATATTGATGTTCTGAAATTCTATTACCAATAAACCAGCAGAGTGAAATATTGGCTCTGTTGAAATCAATAGCAAAATGCTTATTGACTTGTTTTGAATCAGCATTTCACACAAATTCTTTTATGTACAGAGAAGAAAGCTCTGTGCTCTTCTCTAAATATTATGGGACTGGGAATCTGCTCTGGTGAAAGTCAGTATGAGGTTTTGTAACTAAAACTTCATGAAGTGTGGAAACGAAAGAGAGAAATGAATAGCCAAACCTTTTTTTTTTTTCTTTTTTCACCTGTTTTGTTAAAAGATGAATTGCCTAATTAGTCTATAAGAACTGAAAGAAATCTTGAAAGTCCAGAGAGATGAAAAGGGATAAAATTCATTACAAAGCCGACAACTGGGTTTCCAACACTTGGAACAACACTTTGTAGTAAAAAGATGAAATTACATATTCACATTGTTAAATTAAAGACAAACCTTCTTGTATATATGAATTTCAAAAAATGACAAACCAGCTTAAATTTCTTGGAATTTTTGAGTGGAGTTTTCTTATAATTCATTCAGTGAAAACAAGGAAGACCACACTAGAAGTTGCTCGTCTCAGTCAGCAGTGAGTTAGTGAATTTATGAAATTTGGAGAAATAGACAAAGTTAAGGCAGTGTTCTGCCTGTCAGACCCTGGTTCAGGCTCAGTTAATGAATGAGTTTCTCTCCAGCACACATCTAAAATGCAGACTTGGAGTTGGGATGCAAGTACTCTGAGAGTATTAAGAAAATAATATGTATGTTGTAAAAGACTTAAACTGTAACCAGATTTGATCTGCCTTGAAATTCTGTTGTGACAAAAGTATGAAAAATATTTTTTAATGCTACAGTACCCAAGTTTTTATACAGTGGGACTAAATTTAAGGAAGTCGATGAGTAAGCAAACAATTCCTTGCCATCAGGTATGTGAAAGGTGTGTTTTGCATCCTTACCTTATACTAATTTTGTAAACCCAGACATCCATGGTCCTTTCTGTCCCTTTTTTAGAGAATCATGGCTTGGGTTCACCATATATGAATTACATGTTCCTATTTAAGATGGTTTTATTTGTTATTAATTTTCAGTTAGTAGCCATGGACATCACAATAAGAGTACAAGAGGTTTTGGGTTGAAACAAATATTTAGGAAAAAGTACACTTTAAAAGAAAATTTAAACTATAATAGTTCAACTATAATGTAGCTATTTTAAAGGTGTAAAATTTGGGATTTTTTTAGATGCCAAGTGTTACGATCCGAGCTATTATTTTATATTTTGATAGTGAGGAAAAATCAGCCACTACTCATAGATGTCACACGGATTTACAAAAGTAACAGGCTTTATGTTTAAATAAATTACAAAGATTTATTTCAGGGAAAGAAGACAATAACAGCACCTTTAAAAAAAAAACAGCTTTACAAGAGGAGAGATTTTATGAGAGAGTTGTTAAGAAAATAAAAGGAAAAACAGGAGAGCAATTAAGTTTTATCACCATATGCCAGCCCTGGCCTCTGGCTGGGGTGGGGGGAGCGGGTGGTGGTGTAGGACCCCCCCCAGTTCCTGCTTGGCTGATGTTCTCTGCTTTTTTGTCCTGCTGGTGCTGTCCCGTAGCTGAAGGCAAAGTGGCAAGAGATTGGGGGGTGTGGGGAGGGTGAAGGGGGGAAGAGACAGCTGGTGTTGTCCTCTTTTCTCTTTGAGTTTTTATACAGCAAAAAAGGATTCTGTATTTTCATAAATCACTGATACAAACTGGCAGAGATTTGCCATCCCAAGAACCTCACTTTTAATTATTGGAATCCTTCAGTTCTTGCTACCTTGCTAAATTTATTATCTTAGTCTTGACTCTGTACTAGGAGACCTTCTGATTAGTGTTCTTATCTTTAGGTGCCTGCCAGGCATGATACAAAACACGAGCTGGTTAAGTTTGGGGTAAAAATTTGTTAATTGAGAATAGGTTTGATATATTTTTAAAAGAGTAGAAAAAAATTTTGATTCAAGAGACATATTTCATATTTTCAAAGTGTTTACATCACCAAGAAAAGAGGAAGATAATATTTAATGACCTCAAAATTTATATAGTTTCTGAATGTTCTCAGAGCATTCAGTCATCTGCTACTGGGATGTATTTAAGTATGTGGGTGCTAGATGTGTGAATCTGAATCTGAACACTTTAGTCATCTGAAGAATGATGTGATGGTTCATAACTAGAGCATTCTTCAAAAACTACTTGAGATCATATCTGTCAGACAGTGCTTCCATATCTTTGATCAATTTTTCAGACTGTTCTTGTGTGTTAATTTTAATTTGAACAATTCTTCAATGTTAATTTACTAGACAACATACGTGTTTTCCTATTTGTAGAATCATTTTTCTCTCCTTTCTGAGTTGAAAATATATTGCAGTTTCATAATCCAGTACTGGTAATAATCTTTTCACTTCCTTGTTTACGGAAGTAGAAGAGTGAAAGCTTCATGTGAACAAGCACTTACTACATCTTAAGAGAATTTTTCATTTGGTCTAAAATAATTCCCAGTTTTCTATGTCCCATATACGTGGGCATTCCATGTTCCATTGATTTGTCTTCTACCTACTGATTTTTATGGCTTCTTTAGCAAAGTTAGCATTTTTGGTATTTATGTATAAGCTTGAATGTAATGGTCATTCTGAATGTCTGCAAGGCTTGACTTGTTTTTTCCAGTCCTGGAACTTCTTAGTTCTTGACTGTTTGGGGTTTCTGTTTTTGTTTTTTTTTGTTTTTTGTTTTTTTCTAAGCTGATGAAAGGAACTTGAAATGCAACTCATCTTTTAGAGCAGTATTTGATTTGTATTCATTGCAGGTTGGAATACTTGCTAAGGATAGCACAGCAAATAGGTCTGAGGTTTTGTGTCATAACATAAAATTTTTAGCTACTGGATTTTATGGTATGTTAAGTTAATGCCTGCCATCCTTAACAGAACTTTATAAAATACATCATCATAAATTTGATAGTTGCTGAAGTGCAAGATGTTAAATGGCATAGCACATCTATTGAAAAAGGTGTTCTCACTCTTATATTCTAGTAATTAGGAAGCATTTCCAATGTGTTAAACGATGAATTTAAATAAGTGACCATGTTAGCTGCCTTCAGAAATGGTGGATTCAAAGCTTTTGTTATTGTGAAATAAATCCCTATTTGTCAAGTGTATCTACTTTCAAATTTTATATTCTAAACATGGAGTGATTCTTTTGTTCTCAATTAGTCCTGCTAAAGGCTTGATTTTGCTCAGTATCTACGTGATGTCAGCAGTATTTCTTCCAGTGTGCTAACTAGATCTAATATACCATGCAAAAAATTGCTCTGGGCAACACAGAACAGATTTTAAAAATAACTCAGCTGTACATTTCTGAGAAGTATAGGCTTATTCAAGAATACTGATATGAAGATTAAAAGCAATAGAGCAATACTTGATTTTGAATTGGTTTTGACCTTTTTTTTCTGTGCACACAATTCTATTTTGAAGTTTTTATTTGATCATGCTAGGCCTGTCTTTTTCCTTAGTCCCCTTCTCCAAAAGACTACTTCTTTGCAGTCTCAAGTACTAATTAGCAAAAGCAAAGACCAAATGAGACAGTTTGTACTGGGAAGAAGCCAACAAGCAAGTATCACTTCCATTGGGAATATTGGGGTCTAGATTTGGGTTTTCCCAGATCTAGGGGAATAAGCAGAAAAAAAGAGAGACTAAATATAAAGAAAAGGGTTTGGAAAAAGAATTAAAGGAGTATAAATAAGTTTCACTCAAGCAATATGTGCTAGACAGAGTTCTGGTTTCTTAAAAATTAAGATGTTCTCTTTATACCAGGAGTGATGTTAATATGTAATGCTGTACAGCAATTATATGTAATGAACTTAAAATTTCAGTATTTAAAGCTTTAGTCCATTGAAATGATATAAAAACATCAGATGATAAGTTACACGTAAACCTGAAAAGAATTATTAACTCCTTTGTAGGGAAAATACACATTCCCTTTTTTACTGACTTTAATGTTAATACTTCGTTTACTTGCATAGTTTGGTACATAAAACTGCTGTCAATAAAGAATATTACATTTTGAGGTTTTATTCTAATTCACTGTCACATAATGACAGAATCCCAGAGAATATTAAATCGTAGGGCATGCACATATGTATGTGACTGTACGTGCTGTATAACATAGTAAAACATTGCTTATGAAACTGTGTTGATAAAATTTTAGAATATTTGAAAGTTGTATTTTTCACACAATTCTCTCTTTTTGGTTACTATAAAAAAAAAATCCTGAAATACATATAGCTGAAAGCAAATACAACAAATAAGATTTGCTGTCCCTTGTTGGCAGCTGTAGCTCCACAGCCTTGTGTTCCTGTTTTGTCAATTTTCTGTCAATTTTCCTCTTGAAATTAATCCAGCACATACTAAACAATGTGGTTTGAAAGTGAACCAGAGACCCACAGTTGTACTCAACAAATGTGCTTTCTAATTCATGAATGTGTTTAGTTTATAGTGTGTGCTCAGATACCTCTTTCTGAACTGAGTGTTAAGGTTTACAAATTGATGTAGAGGTTGTGCTTTAAATGGTACTTAAAATTACTTTGTCAAGAAAGACTGCCATAGTTTCTATCTAGCCATGGCATATATCTAACTATTCAATCAGATAGACTGATTTTTCATGCCTGGTCATGCCTGCCTTGTATGTTTCACCTTTCTAGATAATTAGTATTTTTAAATTAGCATTCCAAATATAAATAATATTTCCCCTATACTTAACAACTTTCCCTGCAAATCCAAAAAATTACTTTGCCAACTATAGAACTTACAATTAGTGGTCATATGCAAAACCTGCAGTTGAGATAATATAACTCAAAATTATTAGTGGCTGAATTAGGGGCAGCATCCAGTCTGCTTGGATTAGGTAAATACATTAAAATACAGGATTATTCCTACATTCTCCTATTTTTTATTGTATTGTGGCTTCAGTGTAGTTTGGGATTTATACAACTTCTGCTACAAACTTTGTGGTTTTCATAGCTGTTTCGATTCAGTAAAGTTTATTTTGCAGTTAGTGTTGTAAAATTACAAATAGGTTTTTGTAAGCCTTTTATGTTGTAAATAAAGCCTTTCTATTTTCACTTCTGCTTCAGAAGTCACTTTTTTGCCTCACAGCTTGGAAACCAATTGGAAGAGTACTGTGAAATTGCAAAAAAGAATATACTGTAGCTCCTGTCTATGAAATTAAAAACATATCTGAGTTCATAAGAGTTACCTAAAAGTATAGGTTGTTATGGTGAAAGCTGTATCCAAAATGGCTGCAATTTCTTTGTCAAAAGAATGTTACTACAGACCCAGGAAAAAATGGGAAACTTAGAGAAATATATATTTTCTGGTATCTCTGATCCTATTACGTTTCACTAACTTCAAATTCTAAATCATACACTAAATAACAGAAATTAAGTGAGCTTGTCTGGATGGCTATTTCAGTTCTTCCACCTTTATAATCCGTGAGGAAAACTTTATTTGTGTTTTGTGTTGACTATGTGATAACTGTCTTTACTGTGTTATACCATGGCCAGTCTTTGTCAAAACACCAGTGGTGTAAAGATCATCATCACTCTCACACAAGTCATTTAATTGCTCTTGTCTCTTAGAAAAAAGCATTCAAGCGATGGGATGAGGAAGAAGAGTTACCACTATACAACTTGCTGAGGATAAAAATAAATTATTTAACCATGGTTCTTAGCTGATGTTTGGGTCTTGTGTCATCATTGCTGCCTAATCCTTATATCAAAACTAACTGTAGGTATATGGCAGCATCTAGATAAATATTTTAATTTTACTTTTTAATTTTTTTTTTAAGAAAAAAAAAGCTTAAGGACCAGTGAGAGATATCCCATAATGTGTTTAGTATCAGGATGATGACAAAAAGTGCAGGGATATTTGAGAATTCATAAAATAGTTATTAACAATGTGCTATGCTGTTCATGAAGAACATTTCTTTTGTTTCCTAATGAGAAGTATTGTAGTTTGTATTCCTTATATTAAGCAAGAAGTTTGCACTCCAAAACAGCTACTAAGAATTGTACTTAAATTGCAGCTTTTCTTTCATTAGAATTACTGGCGTGGTTATCTAGGAGTAATGAAATGTGTAGGAAGTTCAATTTTCTTTGAAATTTTTTTGCCCTTTGAAGTTGATTAAATAGTTGTCTCAATGTTAACCAAGGCATCATAGTTGTAAAATCTACTCTCCTCAGTCAGCTAGACTAAGCTGTGTTATGTAAACTTCTGAAGATGACCAGAATGCTGTTTCAGGGATCCTGGAAATCTTACCTTCATTTCTGTTTTAAGCCTCTCACATGGGTACTGCATGTCATAATACCCTTCAAGGGGTGAAAGCATTTTTTGTGTGTCAGTCTAATAGGTAACTTGTGTATTAAGTGCTGTAAGGGTTGCCATGTTTTATTCCTAGTGACAGGTTAAGTTCTGCATTTTTTTCTGAAACCCGTGAAGAAATTATTCATTGAAGAACCACTGTATCACAGAATCATAGAATGGCTAGAGTTGGAAGGGACCTTAAAGATCATTTAGTTCCAACCCCCCTGCATGGGCAGGGACACCTCCCACCAGACCAGGTTGCTCAATGCCTCATCCAACCTGACCTTGAACACTTCCTGGGAGGGGGCAACCTGTGCCGGTGTCTCACCACCCTCACAGGAATTTTTTTTCCTAATGTCTAACATAAATCTCTCTTCTTCAAGTCCTGAAACTATTTCTCCTTGTCCTCTCACTCTAGTCTTTTTATTATTTAGTAATTGATAAATGTGGGAGGAGTTCCTCAGAATAAATTTTTATTCAGCCAGTTATATCAAAGCCTCTGCATAGCTGAGCAGAGAATTTGCTGTTTCTGGATTTGTGAGATCCCTTCAACTAACTGATTCCTTGGATAGGACTTCTAGACCTGGCACCCTAAGTAATGCAGTATAGCATTAAAGCTCTCTAGGTAGAACCAAAGCAGCACCATAAGTTAGGATTTGAATACTGTTCTAAATTATACCATCTATGGAGACAGCTGGTCTACAAAAGTGAGCAGCATCTCCACTTTTGCCTTAAGGATGGGAACCCATATCTTATTCTGTGCTCAGTGCCAGATGGACTTTGTGGAAGGCAGCCAGCAAAGCCAGTTTCAGCCAGCCAGTCCTGTGCAAACTGGCTGCTCTCACTGGACTCTTTTTGGTTTGGAGCAGTGGTTAACACAGCAGTGACCTCATGGAAGATGTACCTCCTATTCATTGATCTAATATAGAAGAGAATTAAGGAGTCGTGTGAGATTGTGTATCTGTATTTCTATATTTTTTAAAAAATCATGATTAAGTATTAACCAGGGCGAAATTTATCCATAGCTATTAAACTCTCCCATCAAAAGTGACTGATAACATTTTACAGTCATGTTTAGTAGGTGGGAGTGTGAATACATGCTCTAACTTTTACACTACAGATGCCAAGACAGGTTTAAATATATAGAGTTCTATTTGTGGGGTCCAATGTGGATTTTCTAGACTATCCTACTATGTTTTGCAGTGAAGTGCTTCAGTGTAAGGTGGACAAAAAACACTAGAAGTGCACAGTCGTGACCTCTGGTAAATCTCTCGATTCCTCACCATTTTGTGAGCATTGGTTTGTGAACATTACCTGGTTTCTTAGTTCTGGTCTTGCTGCTCTGTAACGGAGCTGGATTGGATTTCATTTAGAGACATTGCTTAGAGCAATTGCTTGCTAGGAATATCATACATGAAACTTTCACCAGACTGACATTCTGTTGGCTTCTGTTTGAGTTGGAGGTGTTCATAGAGCTAATAACTGTATGAAATAAAGTGGGTTTGTTTTTTGTTTTTTTTCAAGTGGGTTAGTGCTGAGCTAAAATGTTCCTGTTTTGTTTCATGAAGATCCTTGAAAAAACTACTGGCTCAAACAGCTGGCTGAACATTTCTTACTATAATCATATATGTTCTTCATTTTTCCAGAAACAATTAATTAAGGCAGGATTTCTGTTAGCAGTGAGTTTAAATTTATTTTGTGTTTAATACTATGTTAAATTTTGACATACTTAAGCATAATTTGCAGATAGGCCCTTTTATAACTTGGAATCTACAATTAAAAAATAATTACAATAAAATAAATTTTCCTATTAAACACATATAATCCTAGCTGTTGGAAAATACTATCTGAGTGGAATAGTCAGAGGTTTCAGAGCTGTTTAGGAAATGAATTAGAGTCAAGGCATTTTGTATTTAAGTTTTTGAGATGTTACTTAATATATTTTCTTACTCAGTTTCAGTCTTGTTTAAGCTCTTTATAATAAACTCATGCCCATGTTGTATCCCCCCATCAAAAAGAAAAAAGGCTTTTAATTATTTTGGCAGATCATGTCCTCATGTAACAGATGTAGGATAGCAGCCATTCTCACGTGTATGAACAGTTTAGGCCCAGCACAGTATCATTTAGTTTTTCACATCGGTGGTCACATTAAGGACTTTTTAAGGCTGGCTGCTACAGGGAAAGTATTCTACTTTGCATGTACTATTCCCAGCAGCTAATAGTATCTTCTGTGATGGAAATAAAATGTGGAATTACATTAGGTTTTTATTTTCAGATTTTCACAGGCCTGCCTAGGCTGAGAACTTCATATGAAATCCCCTATTGCAGTCTTAAGCAAGTTAAAATTGATCTGACTGGGTGAACTGAACAGATACTACTATGAGTAATCAAATAAGTGTATATGGAGAGTGTTTCTTTAAGTGAAGCTAAGTGAAACTATACTATTCCTTAGGAAACATAATATTTAAACAGATATAAAAGAGTCAAGAGTCTAAGTTTTTTGAGCTGCATAAGATTTTATCCTTAATCTTTCTGAGCAGAGTACTGATTTTGAAGTGTTACTTAGCTAGCATGGAAAAAAAAATCCTTGTCTAGAGAAATATGCATATGATCATGAAAGCAAACAATAAAGCATTAAATTAATATATCTTCTTAATTGGTCTCAGAATGTTCCCTTTACTGAATGAACTATTTGTTCTCCTTAACATGTTTAACCTTTTCCTGAATTCACACTTAATATGGTAAGGTGCATATGGTATTGTCAGAGAACATTTTAGAACTTTTGCTTTTTAAACACTTACATACTGATGAAGCTGATACTAATCCTGGATGTTAACTTGAAAACATGGAAAACTCTGATGGGATAAAGAATGTTGTGGGGTTCTTCTTTCCTCTCTAGGAGAAAAGAACAGATTTTTCCAGCTAATACATGTTCTTGGCAAAATTGATGGACTTTAATTGAAATAGGTCATTCTGAAGGTTTCAGCCTAATTAAGTAATCCATGGCCTTTTGTAATGTTCCTCTCTCTGATGAATTTCACTCTGAATGTTAATGTGGGTAAATGAAGGCAAATGAATAGTACTTAGCTTACTGCTGTGGAATTCATAGCTCACTCTCTTTGGGGGCAGGTAGCTGGTCTGTTGCTTCATCTCTTTCCCACCTATCATTTGATCTTGGCCTGTTTTCTCCTCCCTGGGGGGCACTCTCCATACAGAAGTTTCTTCAACATGCAATATAAATTCAGTTTATCATCAGCCTGGATAATTATTCTCAAAAATATCTGCTTTTTATTGGCTTCCAGTACACTTTATTGTATGTTTGTCGTGAGATATCTTGTAAATTCAGGACAAGTTATTTATACTTCATGAAGCAGCTTTGTATGCTATACTATTACTAAACCAAATTTAGTTTAATCTGGTCCCTCCACCCCAGCATCTGTCATTCACATACTCATAATAAATAGATATCATTATGTTTATTTTAAGAAAGTCTACTGGAGCACCTAAAATTATGTTTTAATTTTGATCTTGGCTACTCCACAAGTTACTTGTATTGCCTTAATTACTAACATATAACTCACAAAAGCCTTATTTCCAATTACTTTGTTTCTATATTGCATTGAAAGAAAGGAGGGAAAGAGCAGAGATTACACTTAAGTATTTTACTGAAACATGGCTATCTTTCTTGAAGAGTTTGCTGTAATTAGGGAAGTTTAAAAATATATTACATTGTTGGCCGTCCTGGAGAGTGTTTATATAAATGTGCCATCTTCAGTTCATTAGCACTAAGTATTTAATCTTTAGATACAGGAAGTTCTTGCCTGGTTTAGCCTTAATTTGGTTAGGTGAATGAGCAGAATTCAATTGAATTTTGAAAATAACAAATAGCCATCTATTGAGTGAAAACTTTTCTCATCATATGAACTGCATGTTTTGACAGTTCATCATCCAGAATTGAACCAGTGTGGATGAAGGAATTCTTTTGTATGCTGAAGCATCAGAGTATTTCAAACATGAATTGGTCTGAATCTTGACAAGAGTGGTATTGGGGCAGAATTATTCAGAGCAAAATGAATTAAAGCAGAATGTATGGCTTTTAAACAAAATAACAAATTGCTGAATCTATAAGAAGAGGTACAGTTACTTTTTTTTCCTTACCTAGTAGGAGTGAACATTTTTCTTTCTATTTAATTGGGGTGAAAATCCTATTTATGGCTTAGAAGAATGCATGTAACTAATACTTGAGAATATGGATGTATTTAATTTCACACAGAATAGTATGGTAAGTTGTACTAAATGTTTGTAATTGATGTAGTACAGGAAGAGAGAAAATCTCGTTTTGTGCATGCTTGCAGTCTTTCAAAGTCTTGCTTACATTTTTGCTTTCTTAGTCAGTTAACAATAAACACAACTTATGGATAATATGCTACAGTTTCTTAATAATAATTGTTCAAGATGAGCGCTTTATTATTTAGGGAAAAAAAAGCAGACTATGTTAGTCTGCATTTAGTATTACCATTTCTGAATGTATTTACTACAATTTCATATAAACAAGACATTTTATGAATTGGAATTTTTTTAAAGCCACAAATAAACCTTCTTGGAGAAAGATGTAATAGGATTTTTTATGAAGAAACTTCATTCAATCCCACTAAGAGTAAAGTAGAATGAATTTTTTTTTAAGGCAGGGGTTTGGTTTTTACTTCTGTAAAAACTGTGCAGAGGCATGTCCTTGATTTCATCACCTCCCTTCTCAAAAATATATCTCCTGAACAAATAAATGCATGTTCTTTATTCCACACTAGCAGCTGTATGAAAGACTCAAGTATAAAGCACTTCTGTATAACACATTACATTCACTACATGTAAGTGCTTTGCCTAAATACACTATTTTAAAGGCTCCTTTTTACTAAACATATATCCATAAACTGCACCAACTTATACCTGTCTATATTTTTCTGCAAAAAAGGTTTTATTTTGATTCTCACATATCCATTTGCACCATTTTCAATTGTTTCAAAGATTGCTTTTCATTTTTATTTTGCAGAGTTACATACATGGAAGCAGTCAAGCTCAGTTTGTTGCAGAATCACATATTATTCTTCTGCTGAGTATCCTTCAAACTGGTGATGAATAGAAAAAAGCAAGCTAAGGCACAGTGTACTCTTAAATAACATCGTTCTGACAGTGAATATCATGGAACTTTTGAGGAGGTATTGTATTTTGGCTTACTTACTTTATATGTTTAAATAAATATCAAATGTTGTTGCTATTTACTGCCAAGAAAAGCTGGGATTGCTTTTAGCTGATGTGCCTTGTTATTTCTTTTGTTGTTCTTATGCCTGTTTTTTTATCTTAATGTTTTTCCCTTGTTACCTTTTCAGTAGCAAAAACAATTTTCTTCTCTTTTTCACTCTTTATTATAAAAGCTAAAAAGTCAACGTTAAAACTATTTTATTTCTTTTAACTGACAAGGAAAGCACAATGGAATTTACTAATCATGCATGAAGATGGTTTGTCCTCCATATAGTTTGTCTTTTTGATTTTTTTTCCCCTCATCTAACCTAAGCAGCTTAGTACTAGTTCTTCAAACAAACAAGCCAGTCCCATTTGTTCTTACATCATGTCCTCACAGAAAGGCTCTGAAACCTACTGTTATTCTTTCAGTAAAACACACATACTATATGATCTCTTTACACCCTGGTTCTAATCATCTTTGCTTATTGGGTGGAAACTCTTTTCACCATTAACCACTATTAAAATACAGTCATTCCAGCACAAATACCTGCCTCTCAGAAAAAGAGGAAGAAAATAACATTTCCTAGCTTGAAGTAACAGTCAGAGCTCAGTTTAATGCTTGTAGTTTCTGTCTCATTCTGCCCCTGAAGTTATGTTGACTAAGATCCTGCCCTTCCTCTGGCTTCCCTGTCTGCCTTTTTCTTTGGCATTTACTATCCAAAGAAAGCATTGTCATTACATCCTTTTGCTTTATAATATTTAATACGTTGCCTGGCATTAATTTTTCTACCTGTGAAACCTTATTTGCTCTGAAATAGCCACTACAAATTTCACTTCAGAGTTATGACCCTGTTTTGCAAAGTAAATGCAATATTTTCAGTTGAACTGGAATACTGTGTCCTGTTCTGAGTTTCTCAGTACAGGGAAGATACAGTCTTGAGCAAGTCCAGCAAAGGGCCACGAAGATGATTAAGGGGGGAACATCTCTCCAACAAGGAAAGTGTGAGAGCACTGGAGCTATTTAACCTAGAGAAGAGAAGGCTATCAGGAGGAGCTAATCAAGGAGTGGTGGAAGGAGATGAAGAAGAAGGAGACAGACTTTCTTACTAGTGCCATCTTACAGGGCAAGACATGTGGGCCCAAACTGAAAAAGGAAATTCAGTCTGAAGGCAAGAAGATTCTACTTAATGTGTGGGTGGGCAGCTCTAGAACAAGTTGCCCAGAGGGGCTGCAGAGTCTGGCTGTGAAACTATTTAAAACTCCACTGAGCATACTTCTGGGCAGGCTGCTTGAGCAGAGGGGCTGGAGGAGATGATCTCAATAGGGTTTTTCCAACCTCAGCCATTCTGTGATTCTGTCTGTTCTCCAGGTTTTATGTCACACCCTAATTAATGCTGTGTCAAAAACACATGGTATATGTTAAAATTTTGGAAGCATGTTTAGTTCTTCCCGATTTCTAAATTTGGGCTCCTTTCCTTGGGAAGAGAGATTTAAAATTAAATAGTTGTACCTAAAAACTGCAAAGTCAAAACTTACTGATTATTAATTGTTACAGTTTTTTGAAAGACGTGTGTCATATTAAGTTTATTATATTATAGATAGTGTGCTTCTTATTGGTATCTTCTTTGTTTTCTTTTGTACAGCCACAATTTATTTTTTAGCATTTAAACAAATTAGCTAAAACAAATCCTGTTGGCTACTTGAGAATGGGAGAAGTAACCCCCCAAAACAAAACTTTAGTTTGTGATCTATTTTGTTTGACTGAGGCATGAAAGTGATACATTTTTTTTGGTATCATCTTTAAACTGGGAAGTTGGCTAAAT
Source organism: Heliangelus exortis (assembly GCF_036169615.1). Classification (NCBI taxonomy): domain Eukaryota; kingdom Metazoa; phylum Chordata; class Aves; order Apodiformes; family Trochilidae; genus Heliangelus; species Heliangelus exortis. The sequence continues at coordinate 24,802,527 of NC_092425.1, read as the reverse complement.
ACATTAAAGCAGCTGTCTGAAAGAATCCTTTCAATGAGCTTTTTTCATTGCCACTTGCAAAAAGAAATGAAACTCTAAAGTTTCATTTCATGGCTCACCACTGCTGAGCTATGTTTTTGGACACACAAAAATTTCACAACTGACGTGAAATCTTCACAGATTTCAATAGTTATGCATGAAGGAATTAATACTTCTTTATCTTTTATCTGTTGGTAGTAATTACTAGCTGCTTCATTGCTGCTTCATTATCTGTTTATTCAGGAAATATTGATAGAAAATGTACAAATTAGGAAAAAGGCATATTAGATTGAGAAATAGCAGTACATTCACTTTATCCTTTAAAGTTTAAAAGAGGTGTTGAATCTTAAAACCAGACATTATTATGCTGGTAATGTACATACTTCATTTGTTAGTTTCTTTTCACTTTGCAGTAGTAAGAACAAGGATGGGGGTTGTCACCTCTTGTTAGGTGTTGAAAAGCTATGTTTTTCTCTATAAAGTGAATTTTTAGTATTTCTGATGAGAAAATATGAATTTCTATTGCATTCCTATACTTGCTTTTAGATAGTGATTCTACTCAGCCTACTAGATGATTTCCATATAAAAAGCTGTGGTTTTTTTACAAAGCTGTAATTTATAACTATGACATGGATAAGAAGGATTTGTGAGGTGTCAGATATTCAGTTTCAATTATATTATAAAGAAAAATAGCATGCAGTAAAAATTTGTACAGTGTTACTAATTACAGACTAGGTCTATGCCCAAATTTTGTATATTTTAAACAAGTAGTTCTAGTCCTAACAGATGTTTTACTGCATCTTAGTTCATGCTATATTATGTTTGGTTTTTTTGTTTTGGTGGTTTTTGTGGTTTTGGGGTTTGTTTGTTTTTGTTTTTTTTTTTTGTAAAGAGGTAGAGCTTTAATATTAATTTCCAGAGAAAAAATAATACTGAATAACAGGTATAGTTTTAATTCGAGGTTGCATTTAATGACCCATAAAAGTGTGCTTTTCTTTTAAATACCTGTTTTCAGTTTTCTTTGAAATTGACCAACTTTGATTTCCTTCCCAGGAGCAACAGAACCTTGTTATAATTTGCAATTGAGAAAGAAGTTCTATGTAATATATAATGGTATTTATCCCCACAGTAGCCTGATGTGCACTGCTTCAAGCAACTGGGTGTAATTGACAAACATAATAATTTGGGCAGTTATGTAAAATTATATCCACATTGGGACTTTTCTGTGATATCCAAAAATTATCAAAAAGTTGTCACAGAAATGGATGTATAACCACTGTAGAATAAATGTGGCAGACTGCAAAAACAAAATTTATTTTAAAAAAGCATGGAATAGATTTGATTTTGACAGAAATCTTTTGGTAAAGGGAAATAGAAGCAGAAGCCTATGTGGAAATATCAACATGCTAGACATTCGTCAGGCTGTAATGCAAGGTTGTTGCTTCTAATGAGTTTGAGAATTTCTGAGGACTCTAGGATTGCATAATTTACACAGATGAATAACTTGTGAGTAATACTGGTAAGGCAATCTGTTTACTGGATATCTAGTTCTACCACATAAAAAGAGCATATATATAAACACATTATGATATAAGAAAGTTTAGCATCTTCTCAGGGTATCATCACAGTTTACATCTGTGTGTATGTGAAGCAATGACTTAAGATAGAGCAGGACTGTGCAAAGCAAAACATCCAATCATAATAAATTATATAGGGATTTTTGAGCCACAGCTAGCATACAGAATATTATAGCTCCTCACCACCATTTAATACCTCCTTGTTTATTTTTAATCCTTTTTTTGAATTAAGTATGGCACAACTTTTTTTTTCTTTTTCTTTTTTTCTTTCTGTTGGCGATTTCTATATTATGTCTTATAGATTTCTCTTTATTTTCTCCTTTTGAAGTTGAAAAGTTCTACTCTTTCCTCATGCAGAAGATTTTCCAGGCTGCTGCTGTCTATTCTTGCAACCCTATTCTGACAGAAATGGCAGTCACACATGAGTCAGCCCAAATGTTCAGGTATTTATAAAAAAAGAAATCCAGAGTAGATCAACATTCTTGGAGAGACAAAGAAGAGGAACTAAAGACAAGGATGTTAAACACTAATGTCACATGAGTTAGAATGGGGTTACTGAGAAGATACAGGGGTAAAAGATGTAATTGTGGAATTAAAAACTGTCATTTTCAAGAGGAACAATGTGAAGCAAACTGCATAATCAGTATTACAGTTGTCATTAGCTGTAGATAGAGATTGCTGACTGTTGAAAACCAAACAGCTTTTGGAGGATGTAGTGCTGAGCTGTAAATACAGGTCTTTTCAGGAAAAAAAAAAAAAAAAAAAAAAAGGAGGAATTGTAAGGTTGGATAGGCAGTGGTGAAGTTGAAATGTTTTTTCAGTTATTTAATTTCTCCCTTTGGTAGGCAGTATTTCTAATGAACATCCATGTTCATCAAGTTATTATTTCATTCCCTAGAGAAATAAAATTCATTTGAATGTAATGTGTCTATTTTTTTACTTTTAGAAGCAACAGTGAATATTATACAGAGTAAGTTTAAAATTTACAGTAAATATTTTAATTAGCAAAAACGTTTATTAAGCAAATTATTTGTTTTACAGGAGATAAATCGAAACCATTATTATAGGAATTAGTACTTACTATTAACCAGATAGTTTTTCTCAATATTGCTATTAAACTTAGTTAATTTTGATGCTGATAAAACATATGCACCTAAGTAAAAATGGAAATGTCTTTTCAGTTTGTTAATTTGAATTCCCGAGGCAGAATTTAATGTGACAGCTGTGTAGGTGGATATGAGATGTTGATTGAGAAGGAGAAGGAAATGTGATTGGTTACAAAGAAAAAGACAAGTTTTTTCTGTAGTATTAAAATTACACCTATAATGAAAGACATGTCCTGTCCTACAGAGTGAATTTAAATGAAGTGTATTAAGTGCTTCTTTGGTGTAAGGAAACTTAACAACAGAATGAATTTAAATGGTAGATGTCTTTCTACATGTCAGTAGTGCTCATGAAAAGTTACTGGGCTTAAGAACCTGAAATATTGAGTCAAAGGCAGTAGAACAATACCCATTTAGCTCTTGGTAGTAAGCCTCTATCAGTCATGCAGAGTGGAACCAAATTGTGTTCCCCAGAGGTTATGTAAAAATGAATGATGATGACAATTGAAGCAGTGAGGTAAGTTTTTTTGTATCCTTGATCTTAAGGATAAGAAAAAGAGGAAAAGTGGAAAAAGAACTAAAAGCACAAAACACATATTTAAGCATGCTTCTTAATAAATGAGCAAATCAATGTCCAAAGCAGCAAAACCTACAGAGAATTTTTTAATCTTTACTTTTATGATCCACCAATACTGTCTGGTAACTTTGTAGGTTCAGTGGCTCCTCTGGAGGCTGCTTGTCTCCTCCTAACTGTAACAAAGCATAAGGAGGTGATAGCTTAAAAAAATGAAGAAATTTCCTTTCATTACCTCATTGTCCTACTGCTTGGCCTTAAAATAATTTATAATATGATCTTTTGAGAAAGATAGTAGAGTGTCTTAGATGTCAGAGAGATATGCAAAGACCTTAAATTTACAACTGGGCATTTTTCAGTGCAGCATAAAACATAATTCTATTCCATCAGCTAACTAAATGATAGTGGATTTGCTGAATTACTTTCAAATATGTCATGTGTCCTCTATATGAAATTACCAACTCTGGAGATCGGTGATTTGCAACCATTTTCAATTTCTGGCTCTAAATTTTTCCAGTGGAAATGCACACCCCTGGAAAGTAAATTTAGCTGTTAGCTTCTCTAGCAACTGCTCCATTTTTATGTGCCTTTTGCAAATAGCTGACTACTAGTCCACAGACCAAGAGACATTCACTGACCTCAGGCTGAAGACAATAGCATTTTTAAGGGTTTCCTTAGGCATCACTTAATGATTTTAATGGCCAGTTTAATAATAAAGAAACATATTCATTTCATTGGCTAAAAGATGCAAAAACATACTCCAGAGTTAAATATTTTTTGCTTTGGATCCCCAAGTAGCTTTTACTAAATTGAATAATTCTCTAGTGCATTCCTGTAAGAATAAGCCATGTCTTTTAAGTCCAGTTACAAGACTGGACAGGTCTTGTAACAATGAAGGAAAGTATAATGCCAGCCTAGACACATATTGATGATGGTTTATGATATAGAAAAAGAATATGTGATATTCTTAAAAACATTTATAGGTGCTTAGAGAAGAAGAGAGAAATAGGGTATGTGGATGCTGAAAGAGCAAGAGTGTATTTACAAACAATTAAACATACTGAGTCCAGTGTTTGAAACGAAGTGCTTAGAAATGTACTAAATGTTTGGAATGAATTATTAAAATACTGAGATAAAATGATATAGCATCATAAATACTTATGAGTAGCTCAAATTTTTTGTTTGAAGCAAGGTATCTGTATTTAAAAGTTAGGAAATAGTAAGAAAAAAAATCATTCAATTATTTTAATATCTGCTATGCTTAATATTAAGGAAGCTTAATTACTGTTATACATCTACCTGTTCTAGAGATGTGTGGTTCTTCTGTGTTTTCTGTGTCTTTAGGCAAGAAAATTTGTAGAGACAAATTATAAAATGTAAATAAGGTTAGAAAAAATATTTTGTATAGTGCAAACCATGCTGCAAGCATTTGCAATATGAACAGGACTAAGCATAAAACTCTATCAGATGTAATTTATAAGACCAAAAAGTCATAAATCATAAATCATAGATACATAAAAAATAATCTCCCCAGAGTTAGTTTTAGGTGATCCTATAAGTCAGCTGCAGTGTGAATAATTAGGATGTAAATCAGGCTGAAAACCCCTGAATGTTTGATTAGTTCTTTGGCACAAACTTAGTCAGGTATCTCTATGCCACATTGTTGCAGTTGAATCAAAATGGATTCCATAGTCTTTCACTTCTCCTGAAGCTTTTATGTGGTCTTTCTACTTTCAAGTGTCTTAAGAGCATCACAAGAGGAACAGTTCCATGGCTTTTATAAAGTCATTTGGTGTAGCTGAAGCCAGAAGGCTTTAAGCTGAAAAGGTTCTTGTAAGTATCAGTATAACTAGATCTCAGGCCATTAGAAAATACTGAAGTACATCTTGATTTTGTACAATTCGTGCTTAAATTAAATTGATATTCAGAGAAATAATTTTTAGACCATCCTCCATTTTTTTCAACTTCTGAATTAGGAGTCATCCTTCTTCACTGAGATGAGATATACAGTGATTGATATCTTAAATTTACCCTATTCCTCAGCCCTTGAGGCTTTTGAATCACCCTCTGCCATGCCTGTGGTCTCATTGAGGACTGATTGCACATTGAATAGCGTAAGTGGAATATCATTGCTTATTGTTTCTTGAACTGATGCAAAAATGTCTTGAAAGGAACCATGAGACCTTTTTCATTGCAGAATTATATTTTTTTGTCTACATTAGTTTCCTCAATCTATGATTAAGAAAAATAATAAAATTCTTGAGCTGAGAAAAGTTGTTAACCCCTTGTTTTTAAGACTGCATGTAACCGGAGAATATTTTGTAAATAAAATTATGATAATGCATGTTATGCTAGGATTTTACAAATGTAAATTGAAAGTTAAGTCAATACAGAAATGATTTAGATAAAAAACTTGTTAAGAGGTCAGTATTTTTGAAATTATAGCAGGTATTTTAGAGGTTTAAGTGTTAATAAGAAAAAGTTCGAATACCTCTCTCTATTAGTGAAATATGACCTTCTCATAAGGGACCAGCAAAGAATTTCTCATATGCTAATTATCAACTCCCAGAAAAAAAAAATCTAAAAAAGAGAAGAGAGAGTAACATAGATTTTCCTGTTTATTCTATTACTCCTTCGCAGAAAATGTATGTATTTTGCTTTGTCCCATGTATGATAAAGTGAACAAGAAATTTTTAAAGTTTATGTGATAACCCAGCCTCCTTTTGTTTAACAGTGAACTGAGAACAGACTCTAGTGGATGGCTGTTTTGTTTCCCAGTTATCTTGCTCAGGTGTTGTTAAGAAACTGGATGACCTGCAACTAAAAGGTAGTTGTTTCTGTATATGTATAACGATGATGCCATATTGTACACTTTTGGCAGAAATCCAGCAGAATATGAATGACAACACCAAGCCTTTCTCATGAAAGTAGCTCTGTTAGTCAATGTATTTCCTCTGCTTCTTCTATCCCCCACTCACTACTAATAAGGACTAAATTTATGAAGTAAAGACATAAATTAGATATTATGCTAATAAACTTATGAACTATCAGGTTTTCTTTCTCTTGAGCTTTCTGAATGGAATTAAGAGTGAATACATTTTCTATTAAAGTATATTAATCAAAAGTAGCGAGAATTTACTAGTAATTAATTTTGTAGAGTATCTTTCATTCCAGGCTTTATTGATCCAATCTTTTTTTGTTTGTTTTGGCTTTGTTGTTGTGGCTTTTTTTAACACTTCCAATCAGACATCTTGATTTTTGTGGGTTAAGTACCATACTGTTACTGCTGATAATTTTCTGAATAATCTTATGGATTTTGATGATCACTGTCTTTTTTTAATCCAAATTTAAAGTTGTTCTCCATGTATCAAAAGACTCAGAACCTTTTCAAAAGCACTAAATAATATATGTTGTTAATTCCCATGAAAAGCATGTACTAGCTGAGAAAAAAGAGCAGCAGAAGTTTAATATGTGAAAGTGGAATCATACCAAATTTGAGAAGATGTAGAACTGGTTTTGTGTAACTAAATTGCTACAGAGAGAGACATTTATCAGAAAACATGAACAGTTTAAAACATTTGCTTTCCATGTTTTACCTTCGTATCACAGTCCTCATATCTTTCCAGAGTAGTTTTGTAATGCATAGTCAGAGAGATAAAGAGGAATTAGAAAATAAATACATCTTTTGATGCTATCTCATTGTTTGCACATGGAAAATTGTCCAATTAACCATTTGCCAAAACTTTAAATTCTGCACTGCTAGAGAAATTTGATTCTGTAAAAGATTATTTTTAGAGGTAGGACTGCTGCTTTCTTTTGTAGGATATCAAAACAATGTAAAGACATACAATGCAATGCTAGAAATTGGAGAGAAAAATAATAAACTATATATTCTGCATCTAAAACCTAATGACTGCATTGAAAACAATTCAGTGAGCTTGGTTTTTTTGCTTCAGCGCAACAGAGCTCGGGCAAGTGACATGCTCAGTGTTAAGAGTGTGAAGTTATGAAGCTGATGTCATTGAAGCTAAAAGAAACCACTGAAGCTGAAAGCTCAGCAATGATGACTAAAGTTAGAATGCAACAAAAAATAGTGACAGTGTGAGGGAGCTCTAAGGGTAATGATGTGAGACTGCAAGAGACAGGAAAAAAATCCAGCTCAGTTCAGCTGGGTACAGATCTAAAATTCTCAGTTGCAGAGTAAACGCTTCTGTGAGACTGTCATTCCTGATGGTAAGAATAGTGAATTAAATCTGTGGTCTGGTTAGAAAATAGGAATGAAGTTACAGAATCAGTGTCTGCCAAATGGCTTTTCAGTGAGTGGCTGGTTGGTTTTTTGTTTCTCAGAAGCATCTGGGTAAGGGAAATGGCAAAGGACCACATCATGTGCAATGTTTTATGAGATAACCAAACAAATAAATTACATTTACAAAGCAGTTCAAAACCTTTGCAAAATGGAACACTTCCCCAGGAGGTTCTGGTGAGTTACCATCACAGCTTGGGCCTTTTTTTTCCCATGTATTTTTCTACATACATGAAATTTGGAAGTCTCATCTCTAACAGGCTGCTAATCTCTGACTGAGTGTGATGAAGTTAGAGTTGACATTTTCAAATCCTTTTGCTCAGGTTCATCTTAAATACAATTGTATAAATGAAATTTCAGGTGTCTTTGAGCATTTTGTTCTAATTTTGAACATTTCTAATATGAAAAATGTTAAACATTGGCAGGATTAGTGTGTGTATAATCTTAAAGGATGCAGATATTGTTTGTGGATGCAGCGTGACTGAAGCATGCTCTGGGAATTATCTGTGTGCATAAATCTTATTATTCTTAAATAAATCTTATTATTATTCTTTGGTTTAAGTCCTACTACCTAGCCCTGGAGTAAATAATGCTTAAAAATACAGCCTTATGCACGAATGAGTTAACTCTGATGAAGTTGGTATTTCCTGAAACTGAGATGTAGCTCCCCTGATGCGCTCCTGCTTAACTGTGTCATTGAGCTGTGCCTCCTCTTCAGAACAGATGTTATAACACAGTAGTAGCTGTTCCTTTTTGTTTATACAGTTTCAAATAAACAATTAAATTAATAGTATAAGGTCTTGCTAAATTAGTTTGTTTTATCATTATGTACTTGTTCACATTTGTAACAGTTATAATGAGACATTAACATACTGAAAGTGACAGAGGACTGTACCTCTGAGATGTTTGCCTAACTTCTCTGCTAAACTGTTAAGCAATATGACATTAAGGAAGAAGCTAATGTCTTATCTAAAAGTAGAGGAAGATGGAGCAGTCCAACTGCTTCATTTTGCACCAAAACCCCTCACTATATACTGTGCAATAACACTGAATGATTTCTGTTTCTTAGAGAATTTTTAAAATTCCTTTACTATCAATGTACAGAATGTTGTAGGGCATTGGGGAATAGCTGTTTCCATAGCTGCCCAGAATTTGTGTATCCTGCTTGACAACTTGTCCTTTAAACCCTTTTAAACTTTTTTTCCTTTTTTTTTTTTTTTAATCTAGAATGCACAAAGAAAAATCTCACTACACCTTTTTTTGCTACAGGTGAGTGTGTTGCGATATGCAGTTTTGTATATAAATGCTTTCTTTCATTTTATGAACTTGAAAGGTTTAGTTCTTAGATGTACCTTTGCAGCTTTCTGAGGTATACACATATCTGCTGTTTTCCTTGACAATGGCAACACAGATGCTGCAATCACCATGGGAATGGTACTCCTGAATGAAGCTGCTACCTCCAAAGGGGATGTTGGAAAAAGGAGAAGTAAGTAATTTAGTACAACTAAGACAATATGTAGACAATTAGAAGACATTGAGAAATTGAAAATGAATGTCTGGTAAAGTTTTCAGAACCAATTTTTAATTAATTTAAACCAATGTTTACCTTTTGTGGGGTGAAGAAGAGGCGAGTATAAAAATTCTCTAAATAAAACTGCATTCATATGAAGTTGTAGCAGTAAATTTTTATGTATACTCAGTCAAGATAGAGCTTGACACAGTGTCTTCACTATATAGCAGCACTTAGCAAATGTTTTTTGCTCTTGAATTGTATTGGAAATCAGCAACATAAACAACATTTTGAAACTTTTGTTCTTTTCAAAATCAATGTAGGCATTTAAGATGCTGAAGATGACAGCATCCAAAGGGGTGGGAAAATTATTTTGCTTGGTACACTTTGCCAGTGTCATGTCTCCAGAGGAAGTTGGAAGTTCAGCAGTAGATGTAACACACAGATATAACATATCCTAATCTTTAATTTCTAAAGATTCGTAGCCTAAAGTTCAAGTTTTATGTTTTTAGGACTGTTGTTGCCATTTAGAATATTTGCAAGATTTTTTTGGCACTGAATTGCATAAACACATGATATGAAGGTATTTTGTCTATATTTAAACTTCCTAACTGACATGTTGAGTGAACTCCTACTAAGTATGATATAGTTTGAAACAAATATGCCCATCTGCCTTTGTATTTATTATAGTATTTTTTTTCATATCCCCTGCCACTTACACTTTTTACTTGTATAAGGCACTGAAGACCTTAAAAGAAAGCAAATGTCCTACACAGCTTTTCCTTTCTTTCTAGATCAGTTTTTTAGCTTCTTCTCTGAGATGCACAGCAGTGAAGATAGGGCTGCTGAACTCTTTCCAATGAAAGCATTCTGTAATACTTTTTAAGGGCTGGTTGAATGTTGGTTAGAGATTCTAGCCTATAGTAATTAGAGGTCTCCTTCAATGACCTACAGATGTATGGGTTAATTCTGAATCTCTTACCATTTCTAGCTCTAATACTAATGACAACAGTGACATGAGTTCAATTGGAATATGATTTTAGATCATGATTGAGATCTGTGAACATGAACACAGGGAAATAACAAGGGAGCTGCAGTGCAATTTCAGACTCTTCTGCTTGTGGCTGTTATGTGGCTGCTTTCTCTGTACCTGCCTTGCACTGTTCATGCTTTGCAATTTATTCATGCATGTTTTGAAATCATATTTATGAGTGGTGGTTTCTTTATAGTGGAGTGCTTGTAAGATTTGTACCTGGCTAGTTTTCTCAAAATAACTGCAGAAATTTTATATTTCAATTGACGTATGTCAGTTTCCACATGGCCGGTTTTAATGAAAAAAAATGCATCATTGTCAGTTTCCCCAGCTTCATGGCTGCTCATCCTTTGCTCAAAGCCAGCACACTTTTGAAGCATGAATATTGCAATTAAATAGCAAAGGTTTGGCTGAAGTGGGAACAGTACAAGAAAAGCAACTTTTAAAATCAAAGCAGCTCACTGGAACCAAAACATTATCTAACCTAAATGAGCTGCATGTCAATTATATAGATCAGCTTGTAACGTGTTGCCTTTGGTTTTTATTTATTTACATGCAACTGAGTGAGCAATCATGATCAAAAAGGTTTTATGCCTTTATTACACAGGGTGCCAACTGGTGTTCCCAATTTTATTTGTTAATTTAGGCATTTACTTTGCTAATTCATTCTGTGCCTGAAAAGGCTCAAAGCGCTTGCATCTGGATGCTTTCAAAAGGTCTGCCTCATGGTTATTTATCTTCAAAACCTTTATATTTATATTGCTATCAAATCAAGACGAGAAAGTGATTTGACTGTCAGCCCTGGAATTTACAACAGTGAAATGTTTTAGCCACTAAGAACTAGATAATGTAGTCACTAAATTACTTTTGCTGTTACTTCTGCCTCAGATGGTAGACTAGAGAGAACATGATTCCATTAGTCAAGGGGTATTTTTCTAAATGTAATTTTTTTTTCCAAAAAGAACAACCAAATACCTGAAATTCCATTTCTTGATATGTATAATTTACAGTTATTAAACCCGTTATCAGCAGAAAGGTTTTTGCATCCATATACATTTGAGTTGCAAATTGCTGTTCTTTTTTCTTGATAATACAGTCACACTGACAATTTAGTTTTTCTGAACCATAAATATTATTTTCATATATGTTTGAAATCCTGTCAGAAGATAGCAGACATCACTAGTCAAGGCAGTAACATTTTTGCATTTAACTGTGTCAAAATTCTCAATAAATGACTGACATACAAAATATTCTTTGTAGATGTTCCAGTTTTAAATCATTTCCGTGATAATAAACAGAAATATTTTCTTTCCAGTAATTTGTCTTGTAGGCCTGGGTCTGGTGGTCTTTTTCTTCAGCTTCCTGTTGTCAATATTTCGCTCCAAATACCATGGCTACCCATACAGGTGATATCTCATTTAATTCTCATCTTACTGATTTTAATAGCTTTGTATAAGTTTAATTGCTTTCAGGTAAAAAGTCTTTAATTGTTACCACTGAAGTCTATGGGACCTGGAAGAAGCAAGAAGAATGGTGATTAATCCAAGCAAACAAAAAAAGGACTGGAAAGCTGAGGTTGTTAAATGCAGACCAGTTAAATAGGTTTGAGCACAGATGTGTGGCATATGCAGTGCCTCATGAAAAATGCAAAAGAAAACATGCTTGAGTTTATAAAACTGTATTAGATATTTATTTGTGTATCTTTATAACTAAGATATACAGGGCACAAGATCACCAAACCAGTGTACAGTGTACTCTCTTCTTTTTTCAGCTACACCATTTACAAATTACAGTCTTTAATCATTTTATGTACAGCTGTCAATTAAACACTTACAGTTTGTCTAACAATTAGAAAAATAGTAAAGAAAATACAGTTCTTGCCTTTTGTTGGTGGATACTTTCAGCTGGGAGTTCATCCACAGAGGTAGTCTAGACTTCTGACTCACATCTTGTTGATCTGTTGTGTATATACACATATATATGTATATATATGTATGTATATCAGCCTGTCAGGAATAGAAAATCCGTAGAATTTGCTTGTGATTCTGGTACCTAGCCTAGCTAGAGGAAAAGGAAAGGTGCAGTTAAGCATATCTTTAGTGATATAGTAATGATGGACCAGGCTACTGAAGTAAAAGTAATAAAATGTCATTTCCTGAGTCATCAAGTTTGTGAGACAAAACAGAGACTTTTGATTTTTCTCTCTCAAAGCTTTGTTTTGTAGGTTGGCTAAATATTTTAATGAGGAAGAGTACTTTTCCTTTCTTTCTATTGTCTGGGTTTAGAAATTCTGTTGTATTGACTGTGCTGCTCTTCTACTTGTCTTTCCTCCTTTTAAACTTCCCTGTAGCAATCTATGTATGTATATGTACATTTATATGCATATATATAACATATATATATGTCTTCAGTTAACATAGTCTTAAAATGTTTTGCTGGGCTTTACAATAAAGATACAGTATGCATGAATAATGTTTTCCCCTGTCTAGTTGCCCACAATGCATTTGAAATAGATGAGATTTTCCTTATTCCAGTGAAAGTGATTTCTTTAAACTAGTGGACTAATCTTTCAAAGCATATTAGTCTGCATTACTGTTACTGTGTATGGAAGAGTAAGTGGATCACATGTATGACAATGTAGGTATAGTAACATTTTGCTGAAAGATCTGGTATGATGACGTCAACTAAAATGTATGGAAGCGACAGAGTGCAGCAGATTATGAAAGTTGTATTTTGAAATAAGTAGGGGAAAAAAGAACTCAATATTAATTTTAAGAGTTCTACTGGTTTTACAGCCACTGCTAAAGAATCAAGTGAGGAATATTTCTACAGTTTTTCTTATGTAATTCTCAGTGTTGATTTCTATAACTAGATCTTGTGATTAAGTAGCAGCCGGCTTTATATTCTGTTATGTTCCACCATGAAAGATTCATCCTTCTGAAGCCTTTTTCTAATATATACAACTTTTCTATTAGTTTTTCCTGCGAGCCTTTAGAAATATTTTCTTGTTTACTGAGCTTGATGTCATTATGCAGATTAATTGACATTTAGGTTAGGTCACCTTAGAATCATTTTAACTTTTAATAGCACCGTACTCAAGACAAGGAAACTTCTTGCAATGTGCACAGAAAGTGTTCTGCTTTTTACTAATTTCTGCTTATGAAAAGGGTCTGCAAAAGGCCCAATAGAATCATATTGTAAGATTACATCAGTATGGTATTAGTAGTTTGCCATCTGGGTTAATCTCTATGGCCTCTCAGCGTCCTCTCTGGGGACTGCCTTCCAGCTTGACTGACGTGGGGTCAAAGACAGGATCTGTTTTCCTAAATGTGAGATAGTCTTACTTCCCATTAAGAGCTTAAGGCTTATAATTAAAAGAAGGAATTATGAGCTTGATCTCTAGGTCACTTGAGAAGTGCTGCTGAAGGATGTCAACCTGTGGTGTGAAATCTCTTGCATCTTCTTATAGCAAGTTTTCTGTTAGAAAAAAGCAGTTGTTGTTGTTGTTGTGTTCTTTATCACACAATTTAACAGCTACTAAAGAAAACCTGACAGTTGTACTAGTTTCACTTTTAGGTCTTTCATCTTAGAAATGTTATCACCTATTAACAACATGCTTCTATGGCTGTGCCATTTTCCAGACCTTGCATGGCTTTTGTGAATCATAGAATCATAGAATGGTTTGGGTTGGAAGGGACCAAAGGTCATCTAGTTCCAACCCTTCTGCCATGGGCAGGGACTCCTCCCACTAGACCAAGGTCTCCCCAGAGCCTTCTCTTCTCTGGGCTGAGCAATCCCAACTCTCTCAGCCTGTCTTTATAGGAGAGGTGTTCCTGCTCTCTGATCATCTTTGTGGCTCTCCTCAGGACTTACTCCAACAGCTCTATGTTTATGTTCTTCATATGTTGTGGGGCCCAGAACTGGACACAAGACTCCATGTAGGGTCTCACAGAAGTGGAGTAGAGGGCAAGAATCATCTCTTGCCCTGCTTGCCCCACATCTTTTGATGCAGCTCAGGATATGGTTGGCTTTTATTTTCAGTCGGATAGATTTATTTTGTGATTTTTTTTTTACTATTATTATTCTTATTTTTCCTTCAAAATTGAATCTGTATTTAGTGAAATATCAGACATCTTTTCTTTGCAGTGTCTAGCAAATCAAGTGTCTAGATCCATGCAGATTTTGTACTCCTCTGTTAGTATCCATGCTAAGAATAAAGGACATCAAGGATCAAGAGTAGGAGAAGAGGAAGAGAAAGAGGACTTGGGAATTCTATTAAAAGTTTAGTTTCAAGAAATTTACTTATATATGCAATGCATGTGGAAAATAAGTCCACCTCTTAATATCGTAAAGTTTGAGAGAATCCAGAGTAGTACTAAAAAGAGCAATTCAGCAGAACCCTGTTAAAAAGAGATAGTGCTGCATCATGTTGTTAGTGTTAGGAATTATTAGATTCATAAACTAAAATCTGTTCTAAGGAACTAAGCAGATTCAATATCAGTAACACATATAAAGTAAATTCATAAAAGAATGAACACTGTGGATGGATAAGTCAGTGAGAAACATTTAATAGTTGGCTAGCTGTTATTGCAGTTTTCTTTGTTTATTTTTTTCATAATGTTACCACTCCTCCAGAATTGAGCAATAGCTTACAGGCTTACTTGGATAGTCATAGATTCTTCATGTTTTGATAGGAAGAAATTGATAATTCAATCTTAAATCCTCATTTAATGCAGAATTAGTGGAAACCATCACTATAACTGATCCTTTTGCTTTGCTGTTATCAAATTTCATATGCTAGTTTCCCAAATGTATAATTTACTTATTTAGTCCTTTCCAGTGTTGAATTTATCAAGTTTCTCTTGGGTAGCTCTGACCCCATTTTCTGGTGCTTTATTTTAAATAGACATATTATTGATTCGTTGACACTTCAGTGATCTCAACCATGTCATCTTCACAACTATGTTATAATGTTTCTTAAGAGAAGCCTCTTTGGTTTATGTGCATAGTTCTTACCCAATTTAATGAAGTGAACATGCAAAACTCTAAGGAGGACCAAGTATCTAAACTCTTATTTTCTCTTCCCCCCTTTAATATTGTACATTTTAACAATTTTATACCCTTTTTTCTGAATTTCTTAGAATATCCCAAGGAGTTCCATGCCCCACCAGTTGATCCCACTGTAGATATATCTTAAGATGTTAAATATGTCTGTCTTTTTACTTGCACTGGTTGTAGGTTTCACCTTGAAACTATCAGTCTTTGTGATAAATTGTCCTCGGGCTAGTAAAGCTTTGCCTGCTAACAACAATGCATGCTAATGATCTGTCAGAAAAAGAGAAGTAATCTCTATCTTGGCATGCCTAAAACAACAGTTAAAGAAAACTGAAATTGTTTTAATGCTTATGCACCATCTCAAGCATTGACTTCAATGTCCTAATTTAAAAAAAAAAAAAAAAAAAAAAAAAAAGAAAAAGTCAAATAGACTAAAATTGTTTGTGTTATCTGGCACTGAACAAGGAAATAAGTCCTCTGTGAAGCAGCATGCATCCAAAAAAATTGAAACAGTAACACAACCTGCTGTGTATCCTCTTCTCTCTAGTGACCTCTGTGTAGTGAATATAAATCAAAACAGAGGTGGATAAACAAAACGCAGGAGTCAAAAATTAGGGAAAGACACTTATTTCCTTTTCTAATGTGTATAAATGAAAGTACTGGGAATGCTGTTTGACCTTGGTAATGCCATTGTCAGTGTTAATTCCTGTGACAGCAAAAAAGTGTCCTGAGGAGCACTAGTGCTCTTTAGAAGGCATGTATGTAGGAAAGGAGAGTAACATTTTGTATCAATTTTTTCATTAATTTTCCTGTTAAGTTTTTTATTATTCCTTCCATAGAATTTTCTTCTTGAAGGCCAGGGTTGGGGAAAAAATTGTTTAATTAATATGCTGGTAAAAAGCCCTTATATAATAAAGCGTTGGAATGGCAAAATGGAGGTCATCATAAAGGTTACTTACTGCATGAACACAGTCATGATGGATGAGCTAGCATGTAACAGATCTCTTTCCTAGAGACATTTTTACCATGACAGGGCTTTTTCATACCTCTACCAACCCACCTTTTTATGGGAACTAGATGAGATTTTTCGTTTGATAAAACTTTCATTTTAATTGCTGTCTTTAACTACTGAAAGATAATGCAATAATTCTATTCTATACTACTGAACTTTTTCCCCTTATAATGCTTTCTGGGTATCTGAGAGAAACTTCTTTGGGAGACTTCTCACCCCAATATTTAAAGTGAATAAGAGATATGTTAAGTATCAGATACTCAGTGACTTAGCAATAAAATTTTGTAATATCTACACAGAATTTTATCTGTCAACTAATACACTTGGGAATGACAGAGAGACCAAGAGAATGGACTCTAAGTTAGCTTTGCTTGTCAGGAGAGAGTTTGGAGGGCTTTCTGGAAATCTCACTTTAGGCAGTTTCTGTCTAAAAATCACACAGAATATTAAAGGAACAAGGAAGGATGATAAGAACAAAACAAAAGGCATCACTATAATGCACAATGTTGCATTACTGGAAATTTTAGGAATGCGGATATTACCAACCCCAGTTTCTTAAAGAGAACATATAGACAGAAGACTTATCCACTGTTTACTGATGTTAAAAAAAAAGTTTCTTTACTTTTTTAATGTTTGTTTATGGGTTTTTTGTTCTTTTGTTTGTTTTTTAGCCTTGTCTGAAGCCTATTATATGCCCTGTGTTCTCTTTTCCTCATTTTTTAGATGAAACTTTTAGCACTGTTTCATTATTGTTGACACTTCCAATAGTTCTTTCAAGTCTATATTTTATCTTTTACTCTTGTTTTAATCTGAATTTAAATTAATGAATAGCTGGATACTAGAAGTTTTCACATAAGTTTTCATTAACTAGCTTTCATTAAATAGCTTTTTAATGAATTTTTGGTACCTGCAGTTGAGCATGTTATTATCAGATTATCCTTTGTAGCTGTTGTATTTGGGTATTATTAAAAACAGTAATGTAAAAAGTTTCTAGTTAAACTATAATAAAATAATTACTATAAAAAATAATTATTTCATTTTTTGGGAGAGAGGGTGTGGGTGTTGATGGTTGGGCATGGGGGTCTTGGGGGTCTTTCCCAACCATGACAATTCTGTGATTCTGTGAAACAAGAACAGACAAATTGCAAAGATATAGAGCCTGAATATTCCTAAGATGCACAATATAGACCATACAAGAAATGTCTGCCTTCATTGTAATTAAATTAGTTTTGGTAAAGAAATCCTGTATAATATTGAGCAATTGAAATTAAATGCAAGTGAATAAAATGGAATGGTTATTTCTAGGATATATATTAGTACAATATTAGCAGCTAGAACAAATAGTATTTGCAGACATATAAAGTCTATTTTATTAATAATTGTGAGCACTACTAACAACATTTCAGATGTTCCATGTTGATTGCATGCATAAGCAATTTGATTCACCTAAAGTTTATGTAAATATACGTCTGATAAATACCAAGATTCACCACTAGACCTGTGCTCAGCAAAATAGTCTACTTTCTTCAAACCAACAGAAATCAATATTACTTTAAAAGAGCAAAATAATACACAGTTATCAAAGCCTCTTACATTGAGCATTTTCTGTACTACTTCTCTTTATGTGGCTGAACTCTGTGTTCTTCAGCAAAGAAGCTGTTCATTGAAATGAAAGGCAAAATAGCTCAGTCTCCTCTGTTCATCTAAACCATGCCCCAGTATGCTGAATTAATGAATATCCTCAGACCCCTGCGTTTCTCTCTATGTGAAGTGTCCACATTCAGTGCTGCTTTCTAATTCTTCAAAGAATCTGAGATCTGAATTCCAGGTCTCTGGCCCTATAGCAAATCTCTTAAGAAGTGTGGGCATCTTTCCATGGCAAACAGTTGGGCCTCCCCCCGTGATTACCATCATTAAGCATGCCTCTTGTTGCTTTTGTGGCTTTCCTGTGAATCTTTCAGTTTACCATTTACTCCTACCTATTCTACTAACTTCCAGCTAGTTAATGTCTGGAAGGGCATAGGTTGCCCAGACTTTCCTGTTCTGCTTTCTCGTTTTTTACATAACAGGGAATGGTTTCTTTTTTCCTTTTTGCATATCCACCCTGACAGATGTTGTCCAATTGGTTAAGTCTAGATTTTTCAGAAACTGCTCAACCCCCAATCCCTCCTGCCCCCTTCTTTTGGCTACTTCTGTTTTAGGACTTTTACAGTGTTGTGGCTTTTTGTGGTTTTCCACCTTAGGCTTTTTCCTTCTTTGTATATCTAGCTTCTTCAGCTTGTTTTATAACTTCCATATAACTTTCATACAACTTGAATATAACCTTTGGAGTGTTTACCTTATCCACATTCTGTATGATATCTCTTAGCTGCTAAAGATGCAGTTCACTTGTAGACAGAAAGTAAGAAACAATAGCTATGGTAGCAGCATATTTATCTAAAATGACAAAGCCATACTGTATTTCTATACAGTTCTATAATTCAGTCTTTTACCCTTCCTGAGTCTATCAATGCTTCCTGCCTGATTATTGCTTAATTTTCAGGCCTTGTCACTTTTTCACTGTCAATAGTCATTTCTCTTCTCCTCACAGTTTCTTTCCTATTAATGGCCTTACACATCTATCCTAGGTCTGGGTTATCTTTTTAGTTTCATATGCTGAGCATTCTCTTGCTTCTCTGCTTGGCACTTGACAATTCACCCTTTAATGCAATTTTTCTTGCTAGTTTTCTCTTTTAAATAAGCACTTCACCCTCCAGCACCCAGCCAGTTGCCATCTGTTTTGCCTTGGTTTGTGTGTCTTGCCTAATAAGCTTGACAGCTTTTTGCAGCAGGGAACATCTTTTTACTGATACAGTCTTTTAAGCTTATGGCACTTGTATTTATGTTTTGTAATGATTAATTAATTATTCCATGAAAAGAAAACTGATGGAATTACTAGAACATGTATGCTAGAGCACGCTGCATATCTATAGGGAGATGGAAGTTCTTCCATGCAAAGCTAGAGGCAGTGAAAAAACCCCTCCAGCCACCTTGCCTTTGTGTTTGTACAGTTAACTCAGTCTGTAGTCATGCACAAGTCTTTCTCTCTGTTTTCCCACTTCCCAATTGATGAGATAACTGTCCTTTGATAGAGTACTTAAAAAGCTGTGACACACAATATATATCTACTTTTGAAAAATAACAAGTTTTGTTCCAGGGGTAAAGAAGCATCAATGTCATCTGAAAGTCCGTTTATTAAAACATGAAAAATTTAAGAGTCTGTAACCCTACAGAGCCTTGCCAAATATATATTTATAGATATATATACACACAGATACACACACACCCTCCCTGCTCTGGGATAACTTCAACAGAAAATGAAGAATGTTATAATAAATCTGAAACATCCTGGGAGAGGTAGTTCTCCATTTAAGTAGTTAGAGCAGATGAAGAACTTGATTAAATGAGAACAGATGTTTGAAGTGCTTTAAAATTTTTTTTTTAAATAGGCAAATTTAACTTTCACTCACTCAAGTTTTATTTTGCGTCTTTCATGCCTGCTTAGCAATTAGTAAATGGTATGTAAAAACTTAAGAGATTATTACACAAATGTCAAATGACTTTTCAAATTAATGTTTTCAAGTCTTTGTTTATTCTTTTCATATAATTTTGATGCTATGTTTTATATGCAATTTTCAGCATTTAATCATGTTTTCTGTCTTTTCAGCTTCTTAATTAAATGAATTCAAGAGGATTGATTTAGAGTTGCTTACCATGAAGATAAGCTGCTACTGATCTTGTCTGCCCACCAACATTACATGTCTTCAAGAATCTTTCATTGGTTCATCTGGTTTTGTGATAATTTATAGATAGAGAAATTAATGCCAGTTTATGCAATGAATGTGTAATTTATAGAAACATACAGTAAACACCTCATTGGGAAGTGCTAAAAAGTTGTGAATATAGTGTGCTTAAGAATTTAAATAAATTTCATTAAAATGGGCATTTTTTTAAGACTTCCTCATTAACTTCAGTACATGAATGCAAAGGGTGGTGGTTTTCATCTGTAGTTTGTTGCAAGGTTTTGAGACGTTTTAGAACCGTACTGAAGTATCATCAGTTCTTCAACTACTGTTTAGAGGAATACCATGGTGATGGAAACTATAATTTCATGATTTCATGGCACCTTGCCTGGAGTTTCCTCTGGAACCGTATATGTATGTATCTTCTCTGATCACCTCACGTATTTTCATCCTGTATTTCATCTTTTCCTGGCTTAGTAGTTTTCAAAGTGTATTTCTTGCCAGCTCATCTCTTTTTCATGCCAAAAATTTTAATTCAACGTGTTTTGTGGAATCTTGAAGACAAAGAAGGCTTAGATCAGTCAGAACTCAGATCCTGTTAATCTGACTCTGGTGGCCAAATGGGAGGATGAGGGCAATATTTTGTAATCCCCAGCATGTTTTGGGTTTTTTTTCCTTGGGTAGCAGCAGAAGGGATGTATTATCCTTAATGATGTTTATAAAGCAATACAGATGAGTCTAATGGAACAGGAGTTAGAGCAGTTACCAGTTTTCTTTGTTCACCCAGCTTTGTGAAAAGCTTATGTAGGAATTTTTAATGCCATTTAAAAATGCCATTTTTGTTGCTGCACACATCTTGTATTATATGAATTGCTCATAAACATTTGCATATGCCTGCATAGTGTATTTTCCCTGGCTCAGGAAATGAGAAGAATCACATGATACTCCAGCTCAGACCTGCTGCTTCTTTTCCTCTCTATTGGTACTTTTTAAAGTCTCAGTTCACTGTCACTGGCATTACAGGAATTAAATCAGGTTGGAATTTCTTCATTCAAGATAAAGGAATGTCTGTAACTATGAGAATGAGTGACTAGACTTTCCAAAGCTCATTTCATCTAATGTTCTAACTGTTCCTTCTACAGAAAATACCAATCTATTAAGAACTGAGAAGTGTTTTAGGATAAGAAAAAGCAGGAAGAACAGCTGGTATCTTACACAAAAAGAAAGGAAGACTGCTAGTGCGGAATTAGTAGAGCAGCATTTAAACTTGAAGCTGAGGAAAAGCTGACAAACTCAAAACACCTGGTACAGAATGATCCGGACTGTGAAGGGAGATGCAGCATTTTCAGAGGTGCATTGGCTGTTAGCTGAGAAGGCAGAAGATTTCCTCGTGTAGGGAAGGCAAAGCAGACTCCCCGTGATGTGAGTTGACTGGCATGCACCAGTGTGGGGAAGCTAGGGACAAATTTCCAAGGGCTTTATGTCAGTGGTAGAAGCTTGAGAAATGGATGGAAGAATTAGAATGTGCAGTATCAAACAATAGTCATGGAGTAGCAGGCATTCCAAGACCTAGTGGGGAAATAAATAATTAGTAGGCACTGTCACCAGGCTGCTGACTTGAGGGTGTCATAGCAGGATATGCAGGTGACATAGTGGCACCGTGTGTGAACGATTGCAATGACAGGAGGAGAAGCAGCATTGCAGTAGGTCTCCATGATTGGAAGTCTGCACTGACCTAATTTAAAAAAAACTCTACCCAACCCAAACCAAACAAACTAAAAAAGAATTACAACTGTACTAGTGACCTCTGATAAAGATGACAATAATAATCAGGAAGTGACAATAGAAAAACTGAAGTTTAAGACAGGTAGTAATAATGAGAGATTTCAAGACCACATCCTAATGAGAATAAGTAAGCTTGTGATGAGGTGCAAAGAATTCCAATGATACATGACTGCCTCCTGGAAGAACTAGCAGATCTCAAACAATGAATTTAAAAGTAGCAGCTTGAGTAGTGCATAAATACCAGCATAAGAGGTATTCATGGGAGAGCTCCTCTATAACAGCAACTAAACCAAAGTAGCATTAATACTGTTTCCAGATAGGACAGTGAAAGTGAAATCTGAACTAATAAGCTGCAGCAGTGTAGAAATGAAGGCAGTTAATATAACAAATAAAAATCCCACATCAAACAATGAAAAAAGGAACAGTCCAGATAGCAAGATGCCTAAAACAAGCCTGGGGGCTGTTAAATACTGTATTAGAAGCCCAGGTAGAATGTGTGCTGCAACTCAAATAAAAAAATACTTACATGGTTCAATAGGAAAGTTAACTTCAGAGGGAACTCTGTGTTTTGAATGCTGGAAAGAGGAAACTCTTTCTATGAGATGGAAAACTCATAGCACATTATGAGTCAACTGTAAACATAACAGGTCTAAAAAAAAAATACTCCAAGGATGATATTCAAAGTGGTAGCATGGTAGCACAGAGTTCTTTAAATGCATCAATATCAGGGTCCAGTACAAGGTACAGTGCCCTGTTAAGGATCCAGAACAGACCTCGGTGTCAAAACTCTGGTAGTTATTGTTTCAGTTCTTGTAATATATGTTCAACTGGGGATCATTTTGCCTTTTATGTTTGCCTAGAATAACTGTGTCCAAGAGAAAAACAGCCTATAGCTTTTGCCTGTGATGAAAATGTAATATAGTTATATTCTTGCATGCTCTAATATGAATTGAAGAAATTATGCACTTGGTAAGGTTTTGGGGATTTTTTACCCCCTGTATTTTTTATCTGAGATTCAGATTTTTCTATCTGACAATCCTCTGTCTATCCCAGACACATACATACACAAGACTGACTCATTCTTAATGAAAAAATTTTGGAACTGTGATAACACAGCCAGGTGGAATGGTGTCTGGAGAGAGGTGTCCCTGCCCATATAGGTGGGTTGGAACTAGATTACCTTTAAGGTCCCTTTCAACCCAAGCCATTCTCTGATTCTCGCTAGAAACTCTCAAATCCAAGAGTAGAAATTCACCCACATGCAGTCCATGTATGAACAGGAGCAGTGTATGTTCTCTGGAGTGTGGATACATCCTATACTAAGAGCTGTGCAAGTTCAGAACTCATTGTCTGCTGTGTGGCAAACCAAACTCAACACCATCCATAAAGAAAGGTAAGGTCAAAAAACTTTTGCATTCACTGAAACTGTCACATAAAGCCAGTATTTATTGGAGGACATACACGCACAGAATGTTTTTTTATTTAATGTTACCTATGCTAAACATTTAAATTCCATGTCCTCCATTCACTCCAGGTTGCTATACTATTATTCAAGATGCAGCTAACATGAATAAGCAAATCCAATTTTTTTAACCTAAATTTTTTAAACTTTTTAACATCCCAATAAGTGTATGATGCTGAAAGAAGCATCTTTCCATGTTTTCAAGGAAGGTTTGTATAGTGCATTAACACAGGTTAATGCATTTTATTTGAGATTAGTAACTTCTGTAATACTAGGCTGTGTATTTGTCCCTCTAAAACTACTTGAATTAAATAGGGAATATTTCTCTGGCTTTTATTTAGCCTTTCTGCCTTGCATTTTAAAAATGCTTAGCAAGTATAAACAGTAATGAAGTAGCCTCAGAAGTTCTCAAGTTGGAAAGCTTTGTTTTATCTTCTAATAGTTATATTTTTGCTTTAGGATTCTTACTCTGGAGAGAAAAAAGCCTCGAGGTAAGTCATTACTGAGGAGTGCTTCAGGCAAAAACAGTGGAAAATATGAGTTTATCTAGGTTGTAGCACACACTTCCATGAGTATTTGTTTCCCCTCCGGTAGCACTTGATGCAGAAGTTTAATTCTCTGGGTTTAAAGGTAGAATACAGGCAGATTTACGTTATATGTAAAGAAGAGCTGTTAACAAGTCCTGCTCAGGTATAGCTCCTTTTGTAACAGTATGTTTTTTTAGTAGCAATTGGGTAATTTTGCAGAATGAAGAGAACTGCTTACTTCTTATCTGAAAACATTATCTTTAGTAAAAGCTGGTGGAATTTATTGTTAGTAATAGAGGAAACTTGTGGTGAGTTTTTACCCTTGAGAGGGCTATCTACTCCCAGCACATCTGATGGCAGGTAATAAATCATCTCACTACTGAGGCTGGATTTGGCCATCTGTGTCAATAGAAAGTTCTCTTTAGTCAAGGTATTTGGAGCTAGGAATAATTGTACCTGGTGTAGGATAGCACATAGCCTTTCCTTTTCTATAATTACTCAGCTCTCCTCAGCTACCTTGAACCAATTCTTTCCCCCACCTCCTTCTTGGATAGAGTCATGGCACGTTGGTGGCCCTACTGCTATGGCACTTTAAATCCTCATCAGCTAATTTCAGCTCAGATGCTCTGTTTTTTACAGGCTCTCCTCTTACATCTCTGCCTCACTGCTTTTAAGCCAGAGCCACTGAGCCTGGATCAAGCTGTGACTTTTCTCAGAGAATTTCATTAACCCCAGAGGTGTCCAGCCCCAGGCCAAAGCTCCCTATCCTCACACACAGTGTTTCCCCTGGCTGCCTGACCCAAGCAGCCTCTCAGCTTCTCTGCAGGTCTCCTCTTGAGGTGATCATCTCTCAGGAGGGGGCTTGCCTAGCCCAGTACCCCTGCCCTTTGAAGGAGAATGGTCTTTTCCATTTCACACTGCAGTTACTTTCACCTAGGATCTCCAGTTTACGTGACGAATACTTACATAAAAAGAGCATATAGAAAGGGCAGAGTAAGCATTTATCCATCATTTCTTGTTCAATGGGAGCAGGATATACTCACAGTTCATTGGCTTTAAAATGCTGTTTCTATCCTGAAACAACTGCAGGTTGATGTCAAACTTACCCTCATAGTTCAGTTACTTAGAAATTGTTGTAAGTTCTGAGAATTTTGATAAACATTTGAAATGCCATGAGTTTAAAAATTGATTACATTAATGGTATCCTTGGGTAATCACATGTGTGAAAAGCCTTAACCCAGCAGTGCTCAGCTGTCTCAGGTAAGTTTCCTCAAAGGCAGGCAAGATTTCCTGGTGGGCATACAGCTCCTTCTGCAGACTGGTTCACCAAAAAAGTGTGTGAGCCACAGGCATAGATGTCTCAGCAAATCTTGACTACTTTTTAGGTCACCGATTAAAACAATGAAATTGTTCATGCCAGTGCATCATGGTAGTAAACAAAGCCACTATAATTTATAATAAAGGCAGACAGATAACAGCAGATAAGGCAGACAGATGTAGCCACCACAGGAATATTCATGTTTAAGTGTTGCCAGGTGAGGAATCCTTAAGGGATCCAAAAAATGTACTTGTGTCTACATACTTAAATATCCAAATGTCTTTGGGTCCCAAAAGCTCTATCCAAACAGAGACCCCTGCTAGGAGAAATCAGAAATCTCCATGATTTCTCAAGGGTCTCAAGACATCAGTACATTATGTCAAACAAGTCGTGGTTACTCACATTCTAGTGTTCATAGCCATAAAGAAAACAAATACAGGGACTACAACTCTTGCTCTTCTGGGATGTATTCATCATCACCAGCAGGCCAACCAGTAGATAAAAGATAGGAATTACTGAGAATTAAAACCCACATTTATTTTTCTTGTAACTCCCTCACCAGAAATTGCTTCCACAAAGAAAACACAAATAACCTACACCTCTTTGCCTATGGGGTGTCTGTTTAGTATGAACTTAAAAAAAACCATTTTGATTACCAAAAGCTCTTCACCAGCATTGCATAATATAAGAAGGGCATTGCATGTAACCAATGCAAAATAAGCCGAAGTGTCCAGTATCTCATATAAAACCTGTCTCCTGCTTAAAACCCTCATTTGAGGGTCTTTTGGGTTCCTTTCTTGCCAAACCTTAGATGTTTTTGAAAATTCACATAATTTGCTGCTCCTTTAAGGGCCTCTCGAAGTATCATCACTTTTCTTTCTGAAGTGGTTTAGTACTTTCAAGTGTCATTCACACTGAGGGATACCTGAAGAAGTGCATTAGGAGACTTTGGTTTCAATTGGTTGAGCTTTCTGGGTTACTCTTCCTTCAAATACCTCTTCTGATTCATTTCAAGAAAACATTAACATTTAATGTCATTACAGGCTTAAGTAGATATTTATCATCATTTTGAGGGAGGGAAATTTCCTTTTTTGCGGGTCGCAATTTTTGTGACACCAATATAAATCAGCACCGAAGGGTGCCCTAGTGTGTCATGCATTAATAAAGGCAAAAAACTAGGCAGGATAATAGAGATAAATGAAGATGTATAATAGAATGTCTTGATACAGAATAGCTTTCAGAACAATTTGCAGATGGGTTAAAGCAAGCAGCAGTCTCCCAGTAGTGTCAGAAGTCTAGAAGCGAGAGTACCACTCAATATGTAGTTTTATAATATTATGTCAGTGAATTTGTAGATGAATTACAGATAAATGTACTCTTGATATATCCCAGTCTCTCAGTTATCTCATGGTAACTGCAGCTTACAGTTCATGCAAGCTTTCCTGGTGCCCACACTTGCCATATGAGAAGTAATGGAGTTAGGTCTTATTCTCCCCAGAAAAGTTTTTTGCATTCAGATGTGATATGTTCAGCTAAACCTTTATTTAAACTTGTGTTAGTTGTAGGCAACAGTATATGGTATCCAGGTAAGTAACTGAAAAGTCTACTGCTAAGTAACATAAAAAGCAGAAAGCCAGGAACTGCTGGCATTCAGTCCTTAGTGCTGCAGCCTGCACAAAGAACCCAACTGCAGTAATTTTAGAAGGGAGAACACAAAATAAAGCTTTTACATAATATTGATCGTGGGAAGTGGCTTGGAAGAGTTCTTTCAGCCCATACTCTGTATAGAGAGGATGCTTCCAGTTGTTTAAGCTTAAACCTATATTCAGTGTTATTACCCTCAGCAACAGAAGGTTTCTCCATTTCTAGACAGCCATAAAACAGAGTATCTGATGATCCCTAGTGGAGAAGACAACCAAGAAAACAATTAATTCAGATCACCAAGGCAGAAAATTCAGTTGACTTTCTAAATTGCTCCCAGTATATTTACTTTATATGCCACCATCACCTCTCAGCTGGATTAAAAGCAAATATTGTGAACTAGATACTTTATCACAGGGGTTACAAATGCTGCTATAGAATGCTGGGTCATGCCTCATACACAAACTAACTAAGGTAAATAAAACAGATAGCCTCCTGCTATCAGAGTCAGCACTGGTTTATTATTAAATATAGAATCAATCTCCAAACCCAAATCAGTTTGATTAAGTAATTTGAGGGGAAGAAAAAATACAACATAAGTGGTTGCTACCAACAATGAAAACCTAGAAAACACCTATGGAGTAGCAGTACAAAGTCTTCAGTTTTGATGGGAATTTTATTGCAATTATATCCAAACTAGTAATAAGCATTCTTCATTCTTTTTACAGACAGTATTTTTCATCAAGTTATAGCTTGTTGGCTCCTATGGCCTTTCAGTCCATCACCAAATACCACATCTACTATAGAGGTAAATGCCAAAAATTATACAGTTGTACAAATGTTCCAAACTGTGATCCCATTAAGTTGCATATACAAGCACATTTAAGTACAACTATTTTGTTAGTTTGAGAGGAGTAGATGCATACTGAGAGCCATTAAGGAAGGTATTTAGCTGTGTGTGCATTAGGCACAAATCAGAAAACACTGATCACTTATCAGTTGCTGAGTAACTTTGGGAATTGGAGAGCAATTTGTTAGCTTCTACATAGACATAATGCTTCTTAAGCACCTTAAAATGAAAAGTAACATTCAAACATAGAATATGTTTTCTGATTAATTTCATTTTTCAAAAAGCAGTACTAAATCTTCAAGATAAGCCCCTTCATAACCAGAAGTTGTACATAAGTATAAACCATAGTATTCCCTTGTTAAATCTAATACAATCCAAAGCACCAGAAATCTGTTCGTATTTGATTGTTTTTCTTCTAGTATGGTTAATCATTCAAGAAGAGTAACTATGTCCTAGTGTTTCTGTTTTGGTTTTTTTAATTACTATACTTAATACACAGCTTTTCTTGATCCCACACAACATAACAGGATTCAGCAAGAATTATTAAGAAAATGTTGCTTAGATCTGATGTTTTATCTCCTTAGCAGTTCATTGCTCTAAATTATCTAAAACTCTTGTTATGTTTATCCTATTTAGTTTCAAGAAAACATTAATTTAAAAGCAAATCTGATTATTGTTCACAAAAAAAAACAACCCCAAAAAACAAAACAAACCCAAACCAAAACCAAACTACTGCTACACAATTACCCATGTCCTTAGAGTAAATATTTCAGGACTAGAGGAGATAGAAGTTGGCTTGTGGATCTGACATGTAGCCTTCTATGTAATTAGGATTACAGCTTTAGGAGATACATAATAATGAATAATCCCATGTTATAAAAGCAACAATGGTATTTTACATGAATCTTTTCTTATGCAAAGTAGTTGTCTTCCTACTTAGGAGTAATTGATTAGTTACCAATTTGCTCACTTTCAGAGACTGCTGGGCTGAGTTCTTTCCTCTTGCTTCCAGCAGGCACGTATTTGCACTCATTATCAGCATCACCTTCAAGGTCCTAATCAAAAATGACATGGCAAGATCAAGAGTACATAGTGTTTCTGATAAAGAGATTAAATTGAGTGTAGAAGTCTCATACTAAAAACCAACTTTATTTTTTCAAGTTGTGGCTCCTGTACCGATTATTTCAGTTATTATTTTCAACACAGCAAGCTAGGACTATAAAAGCAAAAGAGAACAGGCAACATGAAACTGAATAACATGGACTATTTACAGTTAAAAATGTGAGTTATGAGTTTCCATTATTTCCACGTAAATGTGAGCTCAAGAAGACTTAAAGGTAACTTGAGTGGGAATAAATAAAATCATTTTATCAAAAATGAAAATAAAAAAGGACCAATGCACCTCTATAGTTTTTCCCTCCATCTGCCCTTAGTTGTCATGGGTCTTATGATGGAAGATACAGGTTGTTTGCAAGATGAGCACAGACAAAAGGCTTTTCTCTCAGTCAGACACAACCCCAGGACATGGCACCTCCAAGGGGGCTGCACCTCCTCTGCTGGTACGGGCATGTACAGCAGGCTGGGGAGAGATTAAGCAAGCAGGGAATCTACAGCATAGATTGAGGCTTAAGAGCAGAAGAGAGCAGATCCACACCCACAAACTCAGATGTGGTAGAAACTGCCCTGTCCAAGAAGTACGTAAGAGACCATGTATTTTATTGGGACCCAAAACAAAGAAAATCACCCATTGCACAAGGATAGAGTGGGCAAGGTAACTCGAGGTTAAATAACTCATATTTTGTTCCTTTTTGTGTAGCAGCTCTGCATTCTTAACCAGAGTACCTTATTAAAACTCAACCTTTAAAACCTGCAAAGCCTTTGGCATCCTAACTTCAAGGAGAAGATAGAAACAGCTCAATTTCATCTACCTCAGATCAATCAGGATTCTCAGAAAAATACAGCACCTGAAATGTCTTCATGTGTCACACATGCCAATTCTTGCAAAGGAAACTTGTCTTTCTTTCTATCAGCTCTTAGTACAACACAAAAAGCCCTGAGCCCACAGGCCATGCAGTCAGTGCTTTGACAGAGGAAGGGATCATACAGGTGAGGTTTACCTGCACCTTCATGTGCCAGTAACTATCACAAAGTACAAGCCAGCAAGGCCCAGCACTGCGCTGAAATCCCATGGCTGTACCTGGGGCAGGCTCTGCCCTCCAGAAAAACCTCTCCAAAGCAACCTCTCTGTGTTGCTTCCTGACACAGTTCTCCCCAACACCAGTCACACACCACTGCTGCTCATGAAAGCAATACCTTCCATCCACATCCCTGAAGCCTCTTTGCCCTCTGCAAAGCTTTAGGTGCCTCCTTCTCTACTCTTTTGTTCCCAGTGACTGAGCCCATTTCCTTGGTCCTGCTGTATTCATGAAGCTGACCCCAGTTAGCATTTGTAAATCCTGTTGTTGCAATATATAAATATTAATTGGAACACTAACACTAACTGAAATTATTACATATATACGAGTTGTGGCTACTTTTTAGAGTAGCAAAATTTAAATTACCATTGGCAGCACTTTATCTAAAATATGCATATTAATTACTCTAGTGTAACTAGTGCAATTAGGAAAATAATTTTTAATTTTTTTTTTTCCAGTTCTGTTTTGGTCAAAATAGGGAAGAGTTCTGGAATTCCAAATACAGAATCTTTGGAACTATTTCTATGATTGTAACAATGAAAGACATCACTTGCACTTCCTTTTTCTTCTTTTGATTGACATCATTGCACTTACTAATACATCTGAGCTATTGCCAGAGTCTCCTGCAAAGGGTGCATTCATTAAATTTTAAAGCTCGGGTGTGCAGTGAATGACTGCCTGTGAAATGAAAGCTCTGTTCTAGTGAAATTCAAAGCTGAATACAAGCTCAAAGGAAAATTGCTTCTCTTGTCAAATCCTTCTTAAATCTTTGAGCAGATTTTCACTTAATCATCTTCAAATTCACTTGCCTCCTAAACTGGAGATGCTTCTTTGTAGGAAAGGCAAGACTATTTTGTATTTATTATTGAAGCTGGGCACCAGTTCTAGCTTGCTTGTCAATAACCAGGTACCTTTTTCTGAGGCAGTCCTGAAAGTGATGTTCATATGACTTAGGAAAAAAACAGGTAATCTGCAAGACTCTAGCAATAAATAAACAGGAGGCTTCTATTTTTCAGGCTCTGACTACCAATATATAGTTTGAAAACAGTTTTCAGCGGCTTGTTGAGAAAATATTACATCAAATACATTATAATTGATGTATTGCTTTCTTTCCTTCTGTGATCTAATTCCCTTTGATATAACAGCTAGTGGTTAATTAAGACTAATCTTTGCTAATGAAAAGGGAAGAAAATCACAAAAGATAAAATTACTGGTCATATTGTCACCCATAGGTCACCCTCTGACAAGGTCTGCAGTTTTTTCAATGTGAATCCATTTGATGGATTTACTGCCTGCTCTTTCTGGTTTTGTCCAGTGTCACAGGGGTACAGTCCATCAAAGTAACCATTCATGACATACACCAACTCCACTGGTCCCAGTTGCCAGGTAGAGGTGTAGTTACAGTATGGAACAGCTCTGGGGCTGAATCAGTTTCCTTCTGCTCCCTTTACAGTATCACTAAGGAATGCTGCTGCCATCACAACTCCAAAGGTTAAGCTCTTGCATCCTTTTCTAATTGCAAGGAAGGAAAATTTGTGGGAAAAAAGTAAAAAAAAATTGAAAATGAAAATAAAAGCACTGCAGCAGGTGCCATCTTCAAGTGACATTGCCCTCTGCAGGGCCATCCAGCTGGGGGGTACCTGGGTCTGTGCACAGAGCTTCCACACCTCCTCTGGCTGGAGGGCTGCTGGAGGAGTGACCAAGTGTCCCCCAAGCTCCCCATTTCCTTACCTTCATGGTTTTCTTCCCCTGGAGGCAGCTCCAAGTGTCTCCACTCAGAACAGGGGGAACTTTCTCTCCTGTGAATCAGACAGCACAGGGAAAAAAAAAAAAAAAAGTTTACTTCAGGTGCTTATTTACAAAACTCTAAGCCTTTCAACTTAAATAGATAGTACTGAAAAAATAACAACATTTCTCATATCCCATCCTACAACCAGTCTTGGTTCTGTACCTTGGAGAAGGGCAGACCCTGAAGTTGTCTAAAGGAATAAAAAAAATTGAGTTCTTTCTATGAATATCAAGAAAATTAATGAAAATTAGCAAAGTCTCTGTTCTAGAGAAATGCTTAAGTCCTGGTTGTTGTTTACCTATGTAAGCAGTATGATGGGATATAGCCAATGAGGATGAGAGCTTTTAAATCCCAAAATCTAAGCCTACAAGGAACTATTAATCAGTTGAATCAGTAAAATAAAATGGAAATAATAGACTATAATAGGACAGAAAAATGAAGTGAAATCAGAGGAAATAAATAAAATAAAATATTAAAAACCCCAAAGAAGCAGAAAATTCTCTATATTGAATATTAATAACCAGTGGATTCTAAACAATATTCTAATATTAGAATTTACAATTTAATTCAGTGTTGTTGTTTCTAAGCTTTGCCTAATAATCTGTAAAAGAATACTACAACTGATAAAATTATCCACCATTTGCAAGTACACATAATCTGTCTGTGAAAAAAATTCATAGTTCCAAAATTTGACTGTAAAATAGAATCTTAAGTTGCATAAATATTTCAAGAAAATTAGCTGTAAATTCCAAATTTTCTTTTGACTGTTTATGTGTGTTAGAGTGTTTCCTTAAAGTCTTCTAGATACCTTTTTTTTGTTAGTTAAACTTTTTTAAAATACATCTTACTATGGCAAATTATCTTAATAGTATGTTTGTTACTTTTGAAGAAAAATAGTAATAGTTCTTAGGAAAACTTCAATACTTTAAAGGTTAATGAAATCTGACCCTAAAAAAATCTGTTTATGCTGATAGCATATTGAATGAACAGTCTCTGCATTTGTTATCAGTATGTTCCTAAAATAATAACCCCCATAATTGTTTGGTAGAGATTGATGTGGTAGAGATCCATTACCCAGAGTCTTTGCTTTTACCCCTCTGATCACTGTCTGTATGGCAACAACTTCTTTACTTTGCCCTGATAAGTCTTGTTTCCCAAGTAGCATAATCAAACATCATTGACCACTGTTGTTGTTGTTATTATTATTTCCAAACAAAATGTCCTTCGTGTTTGGTTCACATTTATTTTTTTGTGTTAGTGTTGTAGTCTCACCTTGTCAGGACTGGCAACACTCAGTGTATAAGTATATGCAGCTACTAGGGAAACAGCTGTAATGTTTCTCCCTTCTCCTCAGAATACCACAAAAATCAGTGTCTGAAGTGTGTGAGCACATTTTGAAGTATTTGAAAATATTCCTGATTATCTTTTTGCTATAAAGTTCCAGGGGTCTGGAATTTGCTACCCTGATTCCTTTGAAACAGTCCAAATTGCATTGAGCCTCACCTTCTTCCTACCACGTATCTCACCCATCAACTCTTACAGACATTTAAAAACCACAAATTGTTTAGATGACAAATCACCTTTTGAGAAGGGTAATGCAATGAATGATTTTAACTTCTTACAGTAGACATCAACTTTGTGGACATTTATTTTCTAAGCACATAAATATTCCCACGGATCTAACTGCATCTGCCTTGCTTTGTCTGCATCACATAACACTGCTACATTGTCTTGTTAAACAACCCCTGCATCCCCATGGTCTTTGTGCTGCTTTGATGGACAGACCCCATCCTGCATGCAGTACTTCTAGGGGACCTTGAAATCTTCCAAACAGGAGAGCAGAGAGCCTTATCTTAACCACACGTCCATATTTTTTTGAGGTTTGTCAATTACTGATATTATCAGAACTACTTCTTATTGCTACTTCCTTCTATGCCTCAAGAGAAGAAATCAGTTCTAATGTTTCCACTGATCCATGGGGGAACAGTAAAGCAATGGGGAAAAGAATCTGAGTGTTCATGAAGACTGAAGATAATATTTTCTGATGATGATGTAGTGGTATGTTTTGCTCATGACTATCTCTTCTTCTTAATTTGCATACATTTTCTGCAAAAGAAAAAGAACTGCAATTCATAACTACCTTTATTTGTTTCTCATCGAATTCCTTGGGATTTACCCATCTTAGGAAAAGATTTAATTGCATTGTCAGTATTCATTAAATGTCGTTTCGACTTGAAATTCATTTTCTGTCATGAATGGAAAACTTTACAAAATCATAGCTCCTTTAGGAAAACTATTTGAATTCCTTTAACTGTGAGAACTGATATTTTACAGGATGAAAAAAAGCAACAAATCTAACTTTGTAAAGACTTTGCACAAAAATCAATGTAAACAATAGTATGAGCAAACATTTATACTACCTGAAAGGAAAGTAAATGTTGGGTAAGCCTGAGAACAAAAAAGGCCTTGAGAAGTGGGGAAGGAACTGTCAGATTGAAATAACCCACTGCTGTCCAGAGCTTGGCCGCAGAGGAAACTTTCTCCTCAGCTCACCCCATCCTCATTAGCAGGGGCTGAGCACTGCAGCAGGGATGGAAGCAGCAAGACAAGCCCCAGAAGAGCCAGAAATGTCAGCAGCAAGACATGGTGAGAAGCCACTCCTTCATCTTGTCTCCTGACTCCATTTTAAATTGGAGATGTATCTACAGAGCTAGCAGCAGTGAGTACTGAGTAAGCCTCATCTTTCTCAGACTCTATTTTAGTTTAATCTCTCTTAACCTGTTTTTCTTAAATCTGGTGCTAGACAGTGGTAGGAAGAAGGAGGTGGCTGGACTTGGGTGGCCTCAGACACAATACCCAGTGTAAGAATCCAACTTATGATACAGATTGTACCTACAATCAAAAACCCTGTGCAGAGAAATTAATTTGTGATATCCTCCATTTAACCAAATTCCTTAGCACATTATATCCTCCAATGTCTAATGAACCATTAGGTCATATATATTCTTCTAAATGTAGGTTCATTATAAACTCACATACCTTAGGTATGTGACATCATTGAATGCCCACGGTACTTTAATTTCAATTTTAATTTTTTTAAGGTTCTTTTAAACATTTTTTTAATTATTTGATCCAGAAATCAGGGAAACCTGACTGCTTTTAGACACTTTAGTTATAGTTTTTGAACTAAGTCTTTGGCTGTTTGTTCTGCTGATTTACAGCAGCTGACAGATGATTAAAGCTCCATGTGTCCAATCACCAGGAAGTTATTTCCCTTTCTGCATTCTCTGATTGACAGAGAAGGTGAGAAATGGAAGTTCAAACAGACTGGAGCAAATGTGATAATTTTAATTTACCACCGTGCAGAGAAAGCAGCACTTCACATTACCATTACCCAACTGTCAAAATTTTAACATTGTCAGAATCTTTATCCAATTACGGGTTTGATTTTCTTTTAGATACCAGGAACTGAGATGGGATTATGATGTGTCCTGGACTGTACAAAATGCATCACATTGGTGTTGGGTTTGTTTTTTGGTTTTTTTGTGTTTTTTTTTGATGTGTCATTTTGAGATTTAAATGACAGTGCAAAATTCTGAAGACCAGTGGGGAAACGATGGGGAAAGGGAGACAAGGGAAGGGGCTCTTGAGACACTTGTAAAACTAATTCTAGGTGGAAAATGTAACTAAAAGATAGATGAGGTGGCAATACTAGAATGTAATCAGAAGCAGTTTTGTTTGTTCTTGTAATTTATTTGGGGGATGCTCAAACAGGGATCTGCTGAAATCCAGGGGACCCACTAGACAGGGAGACAGACGCCTCACAGAAAGGGAGGTGGCTGCAGCTGATCAGTCTCACCTCACTGAAGGTATTCAGGAGTTTGACACACAGACTTCTCTTCTTTAATCCCTTGTGTGGTTCCTGGGTTGAGAAATAACTGTATTGGGATTATGTGAGTCAGTGTGTTCCAGTCTGACAACTCATCAGGTTAGCACTTGCAACATGGGTAGATATAGAGAAATGTGCACAGAACACTGATGCAAATTTAGGCACCTTTGGGAAGAGGAGGAAAAGCTCATGTTTCGTGATTATGCCTCTCATGGGACTTTAAGTAAACAGTATCCCTTCTCTCTCTTAAGGCTGAAATTAAGTTTCCAAGGCTTTTAATTTTTAACCTTATCCATCAGACAACAGTTTGAGTGAAACTTGAACTACTGCTCCTGTCCAGTAAATACTGAAGCCCAGTACTTGAAAACTTCATTGCCAAATCAAATACTCCCAGTAATTTAGAGCTGGCATTCTCATCTAGACAAACAGCTAAGTAATATTCTGTAAAGACTTTAAATTTGTTTGGTTTTCCTGAAAGGATGTTTGTTGTACATTAAATTAATGAGGCTGTGACTTAACTAACTAATATTAGAACTTTATACCTTGGCTGTATTGTTATATGGATCTAATGCCATTGGAATATTAGTTCTAGTGGTTATCCATGCCTACAGAAATCATTACTGTTATAGTCATATCTACAAGATAGCAATAAAAAATAAAACCAAATCCTGATGAGTGAAATGCAAGCAAATTTCATTTGTCTCGGTGTGTTTGAGCCTAAACAAGTATGCACAGCATCCACTTTTTTTAGGAGTCTCTTGAGCAGACAATCAGGATTCCATGAGATTACATTTCCTGCTTCAGTGAATATTTGGGAACACATTGACCCACTTCATCTCATTTGGGATTATTTTAAGTCTTGGAAGAATGAGTAAAAGAGAAATGTAGCTAGCAGGCTGCACCTGAACTACAGCATTGTGATTCTCAAGCAGGAAAGCATCGTTACAAATAAGCACTGTGGTCAGAGTGATGCTCTTTTATTACATATTCTCTGAAAACACTGAGACTGCTTCCCACTGCAGTGTGCTCACAGTAAGTTAGAGAAGGAATGCAATGTCTCCTCACTCTCAGCTACACATGCCATAGTCTCAGAAAGACATAGGCAACTTGCTTAGGGAGCTTGTAATTATTAATGTTGTGTTCCAGGCTCAATTTATTCCATGGGGAATAAAATGGCAATAAATTCTGTCTATGAATTCCCGTATGATCTTGGGCTCATCTGAAAATGCTGAGGGCTAGGGTTAGATTAGGGTTAAACTTCAGTTTAGGCTTAGCTTTAGGGTTAATATTAGGGTTAGTGTTCAGGGTGTTGGAACACTTTTTCTAGCAGAATAAGAACAAACTTCTAGACTTTATAAATGTGCATATTTCTATTTCTGTCTAAATTTTATTTGATATTGAAAATAATTCTATTAATAAGCTAAGTTTTTCTCAAATCTCTTCCATGTGCACTCTATTCAGTGCTACGTTTTGTCATTTTCCAGGATCACAACTGCCTTACAGCAGGGGTTGTCTTTGGAAGTGCTGTGGGATTTAACCTTGAAATACTTCTTTAGTAAGTCAGTATTTTTTTGTATTTTTCTCAAAAACTAGCTACCTGGTCAGCCTTTCTTTTTTTAATGTGACTATTTAATGTATGTAATGCTCATGGTGCTACTGGATGCACCTGATTTCCCCCATTAGCCAATTTGTAACATGGAATTCCATGACTGCAGCCTCCTTCCATAACAAATTTGGAAATAGCCTTATGTCTCAACATTTAAGTGATTAGATATTTCTTTCCTAAATAAAACAATTTAAAATTGTGGAGCTATCGGGATTTGCATGAAATTTCATTTAGTATGTCAAAGATTTCTTATTTCTAGCATTATCTATGAAAGGCAAGAAATGTGAAACACAAGCTCTGTCCTTTGTGGTCAGAATGCCTCTGGCAGCTAAAACTGAAGGAATGGACTTCATTACCCTACATCTCCAAAACCAGCAATAGTTGCAAAAGTCACAATATTGCCTTAAGGTTATTTCTTATCCTACCAAATGCCTTCAGGGAACAGTGGATCTTTGTTCTCTTTCACATATTGAAAGACAGTTTACATTTCACTTATTAAGGGGAAGTAAGAATTTTTTTGTATATTTTTACCTCCTCAGAAAAAGGAGGTAATGTTTATATAAATGTTTATATAAACTTTCATTATAGCTAATAAAGATGCATATACAATAATAGTAAGGTCAGTTGTTTTCAGAAAAAGCTAATTAAAAAAATAAAATCAAATTTCCCAAAAGAAGAATACTATTAGTAAGAGGATAGCCATACATAAAATATATGGCAAAAAGCATGGTGTTCACATTTTTGTTATAAATAATCATAGAAAAATCATGGTAGATGATTAGGTGCAAGAATAGTTACTTCTGTTTGCCTGTGGACATCAACTTTGGGAAGTTTGAGAGACAGGCATTATGTCAATATGTGAGTGTCAATACAAGAAACTATAAACTTCAGTTAAGTCTGATTTATTTTTGGGAATGAATATTGAAAATGAATAATCCAGTGCATCATTTGAGACAGTACAAACAAATGGATATATATGTATTTAGCACTGGGGCAGGAAACTCTGTTGTGGATCCAATCTTGTTCTCAGTTTGAGGAAGAAGTTTGTTGCATACAGACTTTACTGCACATCTAACATAAGGAATCCCCTTGGAGCAAATACTTTTCTTGTTTGTATTTCTTGTTAGGTAAAGTTGTTTCCCAGTTTGGCATTACTTACTGCAGTTGTGCAGCTGATGCCAGAATTATTGCTCATATGTTTTCCAGCAGTCATAAATCTAAAATATGCAGAGAGTTTTTATCAATCCAAAATGATATCATCAATTTTAAACTACTGCATATTATTGACTATTAGGTCCAAACCCACACTCTCTCTGTCACCAGAATTTATGAAGTTTGACAGTTTGAATGGAGTATATATTAATTTTATTAACTTACTTTGTTTTGTGTTTTAAATTTAGAAATGCTGTATGGCCTGTGAAAGGATATATTGCTTTTTAACAGACCTAGGGAAAATCAGGTGGGGATGGGTGATAGAACGCCACAGAAGGATATAATCTGGCAAAATAAAGCACCTCCAGTGAATTTTAACCAACAAGGAAGTTGACCTGCAACGTCTGTAGAATCACAGAATTTCACTCCACTCTAAATCACTTAAATAAAGGAAACCACTGCAACTTTCATTTTCTAACTGTTAGAGAAATGTCTCAAAATTGTAGAACAGTGCAATGAGTTTGGATTTTTTTTATCTTTTATCCATGTGGGGGAATATTCATATGTCTCAGCAGACAGGTTTTGTCTGCAGACAGAAGGCAGAAACCAAAGCTTTTGTAGCTAATAGAGCTAAAACAATTTCTGGCTATTTACTTCAGCAAGGATCTTCAGAATCTTTTTGAGCCCCTCACTACAAGAAGGACACTGAGTTGCTGGAGCATGGTCAAAGAAGGGCAACAAATCTGGTGAAGGGTCTGGAGCACAAGTCTTAGGAAGAGTGGCTGAGGGAACTGGGGTTGTTTAGTCTGAAGAAAAGGGGACTAAGGGGACACCTTATTGCTGTCTACAGCTTCCTGTAAGGCCTCAAGTTGTGCCAGGAAAGGTTTAGATTGGGATAGTAGGAAAAAATTTTTACTGAAAGAGCTATCAAGCATTGAGTAAGGCTGTCCAGGGAAGTGGACTCACTTTGCCTAGAAGTGTTAAAAAAATGTCTAGACGTGGCACTTATGGAAATAGTTTAATGGACATGGTGATGTTTGGTCGACAGTTAGCCCTGATGATTTTTGTGATCTTTTCCAACCTTAATTATTCTGTGATTCTTTGATTTAGAACTGCAAGCTGCTGGAAGGAAAGGAGGCAAAAGCAAATGAGGTTGGAAGGACTGGGATACTTCTAGTTGCTCACCTGAAATTGGCAATGAATGCTGAACATGAATAGAGTCTACTTCAAGTCATGCACGGGAAAAAGGTGTCGTATTTCAGTTGTGAGTAAACAGCATCAACTTTATGTAGAGTTGTGCTGTCCCTGACAGCCTAGGCTTTGCTGAAAGGAAAATGAATGTAAAATGAAATAATAGTAGATATTTCATTTGTTTGCTTTTTTCCTCTTAATTGTTATCAGTCCAGGTAAGTACATTAAGTACTGATGTTAGTTACCACTCTTCAGGAGTACTGAAGTTTGTATTCTCATTTCCTGAAATACTCTAGTGGATGGCTATGTAATAGTCTCATATTGTTTCAGTATTCATCAGTAATGCAGAGATTTAGGTGTGCTGGATGATAAAAATCATATTCACATTGGAACTGAACGGCCAAAATGAAACATTACCTTGACAAGAAGTCCCCAATTCTGGACTTAATTCTGGATTTCAGAGAGGCATAAAGACTGTACCAGCCACTTTATGTAAATTCCAGGTTTCCAGTTTAACTAACTTTTATATTTGATTTTGCTTCAAAGGCATTTAATCAGGTGCAACTTGAATATTGTAGCTAGATTTTCAAAATTACACTGGAATATCTAGTTCAAATTTTATTGTGGTCTAAGGTCTACTTGTACTTAAGTGACAGGAGGCTCATACCTAATAACAGGCAATTCCTTAGCAGGCAGTGATGATGGCTAAGATTTTTATCTGTAATGCTTTTCCTCATGGGGCTTGGTCTGGCTGGGATACGGTTTCTTTATAGCAGCCTGTATGGTGCTGGTTTTGCTTTGTGACTAAAATGGTGGTGTTAACACATTAATGGTTTAGCTACTGTTGCACAGTACTTGCCAAGGGTCAAAGCTTTCTGTTTTCCACTCTGCTGTCAACAACAAGTGGGCTTCAGGTGAGCAAGAGGTTGGGAACTGACCTGATACGATGAAAGAGGTGTTTCATGCCATGAGATACCATGCTCATACTGAAAACTGGTGAGGCAGACTTTCCAAGGTGGCTGTTGCCCAAATAGTAGCCACTGGTCTGCTTTTTAGAGTTGTGTTTTGTTTTGTTTTGTTTTGTTTTTTGGGGTTTTTTTGTTTTTTTGTTTGTTTGTTTGTTTTTTGTTTTTTTTTTTTGTCTCTGCTTTATTTGTTAAACTGTCTATCTCGGTGCAGGCGTTTTTCTTGGTTTTGCTCTTCCAACTCTTTCTCTCACCCTGTTGGTGGCAACAAGTGAGGGAATGGCTTGCTGGGTGCTCAGT
This sequence comes from Heliangelus exortis, assembly GCF_036169615.1. NCBI lineage: Eukaryota > Metazoa > Chordata > Aves > Apodiformes > Trochilidae > Heliangelus > Heliangelus exortis. Next base: position 24,761,890 of record NC_092425.1, on the reverse strand, counting down.
GGCTTGATGGAGACAACCCATCACACTCACTTAGAGTCTTACTTTTCACAAACTGTATTTATCTTGAAAAAAATTTAGTAAACTAATTCGATGAATGCTATGACAACCCTACACTACTTTCAGTGTAGCCCAAGGGCAGAAACAGGAGTGAGAGACACTGAAAAGCATTTCTAGCTCCTAAAGATAACCAAACAATAATGGACAGGCACAACACATCCAGCCACACTCACAGGCAAACCTGCTGAGTATAAAAGTAGTGATTTTCTTTTCCTATAAAAATGTAATGAGCATATTAGAAAATATAATGAAATGCAGACCAAGCTTCCCAAGGTGTACTTTTAACTGCATACTTTTACTTCATCTGTGACTACATCATTGCTTTTCTAGGTATGGCATGTTATCCTGCTGTACAATGCCAGCTGGGCAGAGACAATAATTACTTATAACTTGCAGATTCAAGATGGCTTCTCATATTATATTATAAATTAACAATTACAGTGTCTGGACAAAGGTTGCAAGAACTTACTTTTACAATCTAATTTTCAAAGTGGTTCAAACACCTCCCCTCTGCCTGACTGCCTGTCTTTTTTTCTTTTTCTTTTTTTTTTTTTTTTTTTTTTTGATAGTTAAATTTCATTAAATTTTGTTCATGTACAAATGTGGTCACATTCCTGAACTGAGATATTTCTTAAAAAATTCACTCCATAGTCTGTATCTTAAGATTCTGGGGTTTTTTTTGCTTGTACTCTATATTATTTGCTTATAACTTCAAGGATATAGTGAAAATATCCCTGCATGTACAAAGCTTAGAACTCAACCAGCCTTTACCACTTTATTTTCACATATTTTACTTTGGGATAGCTTTGAGCTAATAAAAAAAATTACATTTAATAATATTTGCCATATATGCTGTATCAGATACATTTACATTTTTGAATTCTTGCAGTATTTTCATACACCTACACACTGATATCAACATTACTGTTGAAGCAACGCCAACATTTTAAAAGATGTTGTGATAAAGAACCATAGCAGCTCAGGGCATTTCTGTCCAAGTTGTTTTCCATTAAAAGTATTGTTTGATATCATTCATCTTCAACATGCTGTGTTTCCTTTGGGCTTCTATTACTATACCTGCTATGTCAGTCCCATTGTAGCAATGACAGTGATTTATCAAGCACATTAAATCTGCAGTTATCTCTGGCTAGAAAAGCTAGTTTTTCAAATATTAAATCTCAGATGTGTCACATTTAACCTGCCCTGAACTCCTGAAGCAACTCTGTGAAGCTCTTAAAAAAAAAAAAAAATCAAATTTGATTTTATTAGCAAACTTTTTCCTCAGTGTAAAATAGAGCATTATCAGCTGCTGAAGTAAGAGGTGTCATAGAAGCTTAAGAATTACTTCGAGAAGGAAAGTCAACTTATCCCAAAAACTGTGTTCCTCTCAGGCTTATCTTACCCCTTACCCTCTGATATGTCACTGTCTCCTTCAATTTTCTCTCACCATAAAACTGTCTAACTGTCTCACAAGATGATTTCTGCCACTTGCCTTACTGGGCACAGTGCACCAAGCTGAGCAGGTTAGCTTGTGTTACTTTGTCAAACCAGTTCCTAATTTAGAGCTATTTATTAGATCTTGAAGTTTTTCTGTGCTCACTAATGTTGACACATCTAAGGGAGCACAGAGAAGAGCATAAAAGACTACAAGAAGATGCTAAAGGAAAAACGAAAAGAGCAGAACACATTTAGCTTTGTCAGATATAAATGAATAGGTGTAAGATGACAGATACTCAAAGTACAAGTGTAAGGAGCTAGAAGAATTTTTCAGGTTGGTCAGAAGGAAATAATCAAGATTCATGGAATAACTGTGCCTGATGGATGTTTTTATAATGGTATATAACATGGTTTCAAGTGTTTTTTAAACAATATGAAAGAAAAGTTTCTGTTCTGAAGAACTTGAAATCTAAGGTGTAAAACGGAATCTTTAAGGTCCATTTCAACCCAAGCTACTCAATGATTCTATGATTTTCAGAAGCATGGACAATTATGAGTCTCTGGCACCTATGGGCTTTCTTCTACTGTATGTTGTGGAGAACATCTGTGCTTCTGGAATTTTTTTCTCTCTACTAACTCTTCTTTCTACATGCAATAGGTTAAGTAAGGGTGATGAAAAGTAACACGACTAAGTAAACAGTAACTGTACTAGATATGCATACATGGTGGTTGTGTGTATAAAAGGCATGCTCAGAAAGATAAATCACATCTTTCACAGACTGACAGACAAGGGTAAGAGGTCCTTACAAGCTTCTTTTTTTAGAGTTGATAAGACTTTTTTTGTGGGGAGAGCTGGTTCCCTCTTTGAAGCAAAGATATTAAGGTTGTAACAACTTATCTATCATTTTAAATTATTATAAGATTGTATTTTCCAACAGTGGAATCTCTCAACTCTAGACAGTTGTTTAAAAGCTTTGTGCTGGCTTGATACACAGTGATGAGTTTCAGCCCCTAATAATAAAAGATATGTTCACTGTATCTCTGATGTAGCTTTAAAACCTAGGGTTTATCCCACTCACAAGTGATCTCACTCAGAGCCAAATATTCATTTAATTAGAGTCAGTTGTAAAACTCGTTTTACCTTCAATATAATGATGCAGACCCAATAGATACAGCCTTTAGAGAAATTATCACCCCTTCCTCTTAGGCATTGTCCACATACAATTGTATGCCAATGGGCTGAACAACCAGCCAAGGAAGATGAATAATGTTCTCACTAGTGCCAGAGTTTCAGTCCCTGTCCTCAGGGCTTTCTGTTATTGATTTATAAAACAAAATATTTCAAACAAAAAACCCAAGCCACTTGAAACAGCCAGAAAATTTCCAGCTTCATCTCAACTACTTCTGCCCTTCAGGCAGGGTTGTGAGGTAGAAATCCTAGCAACTACCAGATTGCTATAATAATTCTGTGACAGATTCCGTGTTAAACTGTTCATATGTGGGGGATCAGGAAACTAGTTAATTTCTGAGGAATTCTTTTCACAATGGTGTGGTTAATACTAGTTTCATACTATCATATATGGCAAGAAATGGAATATAGAGTCAGGTTTTAAAGCTTGCTTTATTTGCTACTGTATTTCAAAACAGTGAATTGTTGTTCATAGTTATCGTGCACAAGCAGTGGCAATATTCAGATACTGTTGTGGGTTTTTTTCACTATCCCAGCTCAGCAGATTAGCATCAGTATCTTGGATTTTTGTTTTTTTTAAATCGATTCTCTGCTGCTCTTAGATTAGCATTGGAAGATGGTGATGAAGAAAAAAAATACTGATTATTAACTCTTTTATTAACATATTGTCATTGAACTCTGATACAATTATGGCCTAGATTATAAATGAAAGAGACTACGATAGACATCTGCAGTTCTGGAACTGACAGGCTCAAGTGGAAATATACAGCATGATGCAACATCCCTGGTTGACTTGAATTTTCTACTAATCCTCTGCTTCTTACTATTATTTTTCAATTAGATAGCATTACATAAACACATATTTTTAGAGCATGCATTTTCAGAGTTGTTCTGGACACTAGGATGTCTTCACCTCCATTAACCTGCCTGGTCTTTGGGAAGAATGCTTAGTGTTTCAGTACAACTAAAGGACATAGTAGTTTGCAGGAAGGTCTAATTCCATGCTTTTTTTATAGACTGAGGAAAATTTGATTTTATGACAACTGTATTCAGAGGCTCAGGACACCAGGGACTAAAATCAGAATGGCTTTTTAGCCACCTCACTTTCTTGCGCAGTTCAAATTACATTGCAATGTAATTCCTTACTCAACGCACAGTTTATGGCTGGTTTTCTAATTCTTCCCATTCTATTAATGTCTTATTGCAGAAAAACTCTCCACGTTGATTGTTTTTACAAAAAACATAAAATGAAATACAAAATGCTACAAAATATGCAAGAAAAATCCTGGCCGTTTTAGTTAATGAACGTAATTTTCCACTGAAGGATGTCTTCTATGCAGGTATGATTTTCCCATGTTTGCAGCATCTCCCAGAAATTGGAATCATTTTGATTGGGGAAAGAGCAGAGCTGATAGACAGGAGCAGAACTAAGTTTTGCTGAACCTTTCTTCTGAAGTATAAAACCCAGGCCCGCTTGAACTCTGTCTCTACACACTATTTGATTAGGTCAGACTGTCCCACTATCTCCTCAAATACAGCAATCAGACAGTTCTCAGCTAGGGAATGGTTATGTAGCAAAACCAATGTAGATTTCATAGCACAGAGTAACTTCTAAAACTTTTCTACTTAAGTGGAAGCAGCAGGGGATTTTGCAGTAAGAATGCAACACCCACACTTTGTGCTCCCAGAAGGATCCTGAGGGTTATGTCAGGTCTGACATGTAAGGCTTCGAAGATGCAGTTCCTTATCTCCTGTGTATTAGTGAGAGAAGTTTTCTTTATGAGAATGAACATTAATTATTTGTACTTTAAGTTTATGCACAATTTTTAATCCAATGCTATGCTTGTAGAAAATAAAGGTTTGAAGGGGATTGAATAGAAACCCTGTGAATGAATCCTTGCCTATGTAGTTAGGCACATTTTCCCGAAGGTATGTAAAGGACTGCTCATCTTCAGATAGCAGTGCCAAATGCAGAGGTGGCCATTTGCTTCAGAGTAAGCATGTAGGGAACTGGAAGTTATGAAGTCAGCAAAAAGCTGGCTTAGTAGATATTAATAGCATGGAAGGGACTCAAGTGTCTTGCTTGAATTGAGACAGGCACCATAATTCAGCCTTCAGAGACAATCAGATTTTCTTGGAATTTTTTATGGTTTTGGTAAGACAAGTGTTCACCAGATAGTGCATTTTATGCATTTTACAGAGAATTATATCTGCTTCCAAACTTTGTGCTGAGACCAAAGCTTTTGTTCTAGTAGCCAGTTTTTGCACTTCTGACAGTCAGAGCAACTGGAAGTGAGCATAACATTTTACATGATTTTTTTTCAGGATCTATACACACAATTTTTGTCTAAGTCTACTGGGCATGTCTATTAATATAGTTTCATGGGTTTTTTCAGTTGCTTTCAGAGAGTGAATTCCTATTAAACTAAAGTATTTTTTGTCTCTAAGTGCAGAACTTTTGTTTTGTAAAGGTGGATTTATCCTGCTTCTTTAATTTACCCTAACCAGGGGTGTCATATTTCTTGAGATTGGTCTTTCCTTCTTAACAGTGAATGCTTTTACCAATTCTATAATATCAGTTGATTTCATTCATACTCTGTCTTTCTCCTACTAAGATTCTTAATGAAAATATCTTGAAACGTTGAGTCCCAAATTTATATCATAGAAAATTCAGTAGAATTTTTTAGACCATAAATTGTCATTATTGTGTTTAATAGGTTTTGGGAGTTTTTCATGCATTTTCCAATTTCTCCATTCTCTCTTCACCATCATCACTGATTTCCTATAAGTTAAATGAGTTTACCTATGGAAAAATCAGATAGTGTCATTAAATTAGTATAGCATGACCTCGATTTGTTAAAACTATATTGCATTGTGTTCACTTTTTCATTTTTATCCTAGTTCTTACTCTTATTCAAGGCTTTTTAAAAGCCTTTTGTTATCCTTTTGAAGAGATGCACGATGGGAGATCCCAAGGACATTTCACCCTCTTTTTAATGTGGGTTCTCTCTGCTTTTCACTATTGGTGTGACTACCCTCAAATGAACAGTTTAGTCAAATAATTATTCAGAAGATAGATTAAAAAAAAATAAAAATCATGTACTAAGGGACCCCCAGTATCTTGTGCTAACTTTTCTGGTCTAGGATTACCCAGTCTTCTCAACTAGCATGCAATTTATGAGAGTGTACTCCATCTCCTTAGTCATTCCTATGCCTATTTTGGTTTTGTTTCCATTGCCAATAGTGTAACTTGAAAACTGAAGCTAAATATAAGTTCAGTTTGGGGACAACACACTAGCTTTTCTCACATATCAGCATTGTTTGGCACCTCCATCTTCTGCTCCCATGAACAAGCTTTCTTTGTATACTTCTGTATACTTCTTGACTTCTAGTTCAACATACTTTGCTGATCATTTTCCCCACTCTTTTCAGATGCTATGGTTTGAATATCTATCTCCAGGTGTTCATTCTGGTATGTGTAGTCTTACTCCAAGGATTTCTCTGTCTTTTTCCGAGTTGTAGACCCTGAGTATTTATAGTACCTTCAACTGAAATAAAGTCTGGCCTTCAGTCACACTTCTTTCCCTCAGCAGTTTTCTTGATCTTCCCAACTCGTTCCATTTTTTTTTTCTCTAAGTCTGCCATTTCAAGTTTGGGTACCTTAGTTATATGTACTTGTTTACTATTTAATTTACAATCTAACAAAATTAATTTTAAAATTGCCTTTCCTCTTTTGTACTCTGACTTTTTGTTGTGGTTTAGGCCCAGCCGCTACCAGGCCTCTGCTCATTCACCCCCCACCCCCACTGCAGGACAGGGAGGAGAAAATCCACCCAAAGGCTTCTTCATCGAGACAAGGACAGAGGGGGTTGCATTCCCCAGTTACAGCACTGGGCAAAACCAGACAGGTTCAATTTGGGATGAAAAGCTAATTAATTTATTCTATGACCAGATCTTAATACCTTTCCTCCCACCCCTCCCTTCTTCCCCAGCCCGGATCCCTTCACTGCTGCCTCCCCCTCAGGGCACATGGGATGGGCAGGGGGGTTCAGGATCAGTTCCCCACACGGTGTTTCTGCTGCTCCTTCCTCCTCAGGGGGAGGACTCCTCACACTCTTCCCCCCTCCAACACAGGGTCCCTCTCATGGGGGGCTCCTTCACCGAACCCCTCTGACATGAGTCCCTCCCACAGGTGCAGCCCTCTGGAACTGCTCCAGCCTGGGCTGTACACAGAGTCACGGCTGCTTTGGGAACAGTCAACACTTCTGTCACAGGGTCCTCCATGGCTGCGGATCAACATCTGCCCCCTCCATGATCCTCTACGGCTGCAGCTCTGCATCTGCCCACCATCTGCCCTGGCTTCATCTCCACATCTGCACACCAAAATCCTTCAGGGGCTAAAAATCCACATCTGCTGCACCATGGTCCTTCAGGGACTGCTCGACCATTCTCGCCCATGGGCTGCAGGGGCACAGCTGCCATCTGACTATGGGCTGTAGGGAAATTTCTGCTGGGGCACCTTCTCCCCCTCCTTAGTAACTGACCTTGCTCTGTCATTGCAACGTTGCTCTCACTTACTCCTCTCCTCTGCTCTTCAGGCTTTTTTTTTTTTTTTTTTTTGCCGTTTCATTTTCCCTTTCTTGAATCTGTTACTTGCAGAGGGACATCCACCTTCCCATATCTGCTCAACCTTGGGCAGAGGTGGGGCCAGGATTAGAACTGGGGGAGCTTCCAGAAGCTTCTCCCAGGAGCCACCCCTGTGTCCCCCCTCCTTCCTAAACATCACTGCACTAACCCAAGACACTTTTTGATGAAGAAATCTCTCAGAAACCATCTCAGGTATTAACTGATCCTGTGAATATCTGCTTCATTTATTTGCCAGTCTACCTGCAATAACTCTGAAGATTCTCATAGATGTGTAACTGTTGGTAACATTTCTCTCTCTAGAAACTCCATGATGATCTCTGTCCTTACCTATATCTGACCCAAAATCTCCCAGTATTGTACCTGTTATCATGCTTCTCCATATGATTTTGACTCTGAAAGATTTTGCTTTATGTATCTCACATCTTCTTATTTCCTGAAGTTTTTCATATCCTTAAGATACAATCATCTTATGTCTTTATTTTTGTCTATCCTGAACAATGCCTATCTTCTCCTACCCGTGTTCCTGCCACAGCTGCTGTTTTAATATGCTTCTCTTACCTGAAGGATATTATTTCTCAGGTCCTGCTCCAGCAATTCTTACTCTGCAGTTTTTTGCCACTGAGGCTGCTGGCATTAATAGATAGCATTTCAATTACTTTTTTACTGACCAGAAATTAATTTCCTTAGCTGGGTTAATCTTTCACTATCAGTTTCAGCTAACTGCCTACAACTTGCATCTATACGAGTACTTTCTGCCTTGTATCCATTCTCCTGGCCCCTGATAATCTTTTATCTTTTGCTGTGCGTTATCTACCTGATTTCTTTCTCCCTATATATTAAAACTACTAGAGCATGTGTAGAAAGGTTAATAAAATACAATATTAACCCTTAGAAAGGGAAATAACTTTATTTCTTTAGTTTAAAAGTCATCACAAATTTGGTTTTTAAGGCCATGGATTGAACAACATTAGAGGGGGAAAAAGGAGATGCTATGTAACCATAAACTTAATTTCTTTTACCTTAAAACATTAGTGTTAAATTGCCAATTTTAGAAGCCATTGTTGAGCTTCATCACCCTATTTACCTCTATTTTAATTTATCATTAAATAAATGAATTGGAGGAAATTGACAACTAGTCCTCTTTCTTTCCTTCAAGCATTATGGAGGGAATTATTCTTATTTAAACTCCTTTCTGAATAGAATGCATATTGAGGATTTGTAGAACAAACCAGTGCTGCTTTGTCATTACATAGAGAACAGACTGTAAAGTAACGCAGTGCAGCTTCACAGTAGAGAAATTTGACTGATAAATGGCTGGTAAACTTCACAGAGTGAATTTAGTTACTCACAATTAAAGAATATTTTAAGCTTTAAAAACACACAGCTATGTGTTGTTGTGGTTTGGTTGGTTGTTTTTTTTTGGGTTTTTTTGGTTTTTTTTTTTTTTTTTTTTTTTGGTTACTTTATATTTTATCCCATCTTTTTCCATTCATACAATTTACTAAACTAATATTGAGCCATTGGAATTACTTCAGTTTATACAGATTGACAAAAGTAGTGTGATCCCCAAGTTACTAAAGTTTTAGCTAGAAGATGATGTAGTGATTCCCTCTCTTCACTAGACAAAAGTTTAAGCAACAGTTTTTAATGTTAAATTTCGATGTTTAATGCTTTGAATAACAAGAGCAACAGTTTTTTATTGTCATAACATAATTTTGAGACTATTTGGTCCAGAAAGTGGCATTGCCTTACTTTTTTGAGTTACCTAAAAATATTGTTGTTCAAGACTTAATTAAAATGATAGAAGTGTCTTTCTTTCCAAAATTAGTGTAGTACCTCCACTACTACCCTAGTAGTGCCTATTACAGAATGCCCAGATAATACTTGATAATTCTAATTTATACAGAGTGACTGTCACATTCACTTAGTTATTTGAGAGGAAGAGTACATTTGAAGTTCTACAGAAGATTTGTTCTAAAGACCAAAGCTGAGGACTGGGGCCAGAAACTCCTAAGCAAGGCACATTTTTTAATTTGCTATCTGGTTCAATATTTCAAAATGTCTGTTAATTTGTCATGCTTATGAATATGAGCAGTGATAAGCAGGATAGCTGGCTTCTCAAAAAGGGCTCTGCACTGGCATCCTCATTAACTAAATGTTTTTGTCAACACACTCAAGGGATTTGAATGACACATTGATATTGTTTATTCTGAAATACAGTACACTAAGCAAAATAATACCAGTCCTGCATGCTAAGAAAAGCTAATTGCTGCATGAGCAGCAAGTTTGCTGCTCTCTAGAATTATATTAACTTATATAGATTTTTAAAAGATAAAATAAAGATGAATAATATACTGGAAACAAAATAGTTAGGGAAATGCCCTTGATAGTTTTTTCCTGTTGTAAAAAGCACATCTTAAAATCATTGAGCAGCAAATATATTCAAAATCCTATAGGAAATATCATCTTTTTATATAGGTAAGCAGCTTTTTATATCATACTAACTCTCAAGATTCCCAGGGCTCTCTTAGGGAAGTTAAAATCTCAACTTCCAGTAGGGATGATGGAGAAGTCAATGCACAGATAAGCAGCTTGGGTTGCTCCATAACCCACAGTATTTATAAACCAAAAAACCTGACAGGCCCATCATTCTATAGGGAGCATGAAGGGGTAGTTTTCAGGACAGGATGTGGCACACTGGGATATTACAAAGACTTTCAAATGTTAAAAAAAAAAAAAAAAAAAAGAAAAAAAAGGAAATCTGCCACAAAAAAGCATTTCTTAAGCATTCGTGCAAGTACTGGAGCCATTAAAATAATATTATCAGCTAAATCATAGTATCAGTGGAGGATTTAATTAAAGATGACCTCCTTAGCCTTCCCCAGAGCAGAAGGGACTCTTTTTTCAGGATATAATTTATTCTCCAGCATGAAATTTAGGCAAACATCAAAACTAAATAGTTCCCCTGCCTACCACAGGTAAGGAAATTGAAGAAACACATACTCCCCACTGTCTTCTCTTTAATCCCCTTGCTTCAGGCCTGTTGCAGGATTTCCCTGCAGCTCTCAGTCAGAACCAAGCCTCTTGCTGATTTTTATAATCACCAGTTTCTTTCCCAGTAGGATTAATAATTGAAAGCGTGCAGCTGACTGCAGGCTAAGTGGTCCTCAAATGGCCAGGCTACCCTGGTAAAGAAAGTGGTGTCCCCTCACTTGAGCAGCCTTGTCATAGTGAGAGAGTCCCCTCCCACAGTCCTCTCATGGACCACCCAACTTCCTTCAAAAAATTCCTGAACATTTCTCTAAGTGACCCCAGATATTTAATTCTGTGCACCTCAGGCTGATAGTCATGTTTCATATATCCACCTGTCAGGTTTATCATTTGCAACAGCAGAAGCAGATAAAGATCTTATCCTTTGATAACCTCTATCAGAGAAGAACATGAGGAAATGAACAAAGAAACTGATTGCAGAAATATGCAGAAGATAGTTTAATCAACACTTTTCAAAAATAAACAAGCCCTTTGTTTTCTTCTCCTTGCTTTTCTCTGGATGTGCTCAGATACAGTCTTTGGAAACATTCATCAGAGTGAGACACGAGTGAAAAACCTCAGAGAGTAACTCAGATTTTATGTGAGTATGGTACATATTGACTAGAATTTGCTTGGGCTCCTGACTGTCCTGAGTTATCTAGGCTCCTGTCTTAAACAACTCTGCCTACATTTAAGGAGTATGTCCTGCATTATGTATCCCTAAAAAGGACATGATTATTTCCTATTTTTCGGTGCTACTATGAAGATAAAGGCATTAGAAAAGAGGTCTGCTAAGAGGTGGTAGTAGAGAAAATTGTAAAGATAGATAATATAGTGAAGATAATAACATACTACTGTCACTTGAATAAAACACTTAGCTTATCTTGGCCTCTGACAACATTTACTTAGTCTTTTGAAGGCACAGTGTTAATTACTAATTTGCTTTTTTATCTTTAAAACATAACATCTAATCTTATACATTCATGCACTGGAAAGTAAATTTTGTGGCATTGTGTAGAAAACTGCAAAATCTGTAACATCAGTTAGCATTTTAAAAAGTCACAAGAACAGTCTGGTCAGGCACTACAGCCTACTTCTAATGGCTGAAATATGTCAAATAGGAAAGATAATGTTGAAAGAGGGAAAACTATTCAGTATTTCATCTGTCTGTGACATCTGCAGTTGAACTGCTGGTTCCAGCAGTTTTATTCTGTCTGATAAATCAGCATAACAGATCACATAGCTTATTATCTCGGCTGCAAACTCAACTACAATGAACAAATGAAGAACTTTTTTTCTGATAGAGCACTAGCAACAGATAATGATTTGTTGCTTTCTAGTCATGTTCCTTTTACGTATCACATTGAGCTGAGTACAAGAAATAAACATATTTATAGGTTGATACATAAATGAAACTGTAGACCTCGGTCATGTTTCTGTATTAAGCAAAATCAGCTTGCAAATGAGGTAATGTAAATATTCATTTTAGAGAGTCAGAAATACATAAATTATCCCCCAAATAAATGTTGGAGTACCCCTCATATTCAGTTACATTTGAAATAATGGAAAATGGCTTAAAATGAATTCTAATGCAAATTAGAATCTCTATAGAGCAGCTGATTTTTAATTTTCTTAGAGTACATGACCATTAGAAATGTCATTCAATGCAATCATATCTACACATTCTCTGGGCAGTGTATTATTCTTTTAGATGATTTTAGGGAAATGACTGTCTGAAATTCATATTGATTTGTTTACATCCAGCAAGTCCAAGACTGAAAAAAAAGCCAGGGCAAGTAAATAACAGGAATCTGTAAAACCATCTTGCTGAGATGATAATTGTATTTTGACTATGGTTCCTTGTTTCTGCAATACCAACACAGAGGAAGCTGTATTGTTAAATAATAATTGTTTTTCTAAAGGGATAAAATTCATTTCATGCTGCAGTATGTTAACTTAATACAGTAGCACACTACTGCATTTATACATTTAACTCAATTTTACAGAATGTATTTATTTCAGAGATCTATGAAGCTGCATGGCTTGGCTTTGCTAGGCTTTGTAGGGACCTCTTCATTAGTTTCAATTTACATGGATACATGTCTCTTGAGGTGCACTTTAATTTGTGAATTCAAAGCCTCAAATAACACCTGTGTTCCCAACAAAAGATGAATTACAAATTCAAAGTTAGATCCAAAAGGACCGTATACAAGAACACAGTCAAACTCCTCAAAACCAGCTGCTGTTTAATGCAGGAGATGCTTGAAAATTCCAGGGACATCAGGTGCTGAGACTAATGTACCCTAGTCCTAAAGTCCTAAAGTCCTAAGTCCTAAAGCTCTGCCAGCCAGATTGCACGGAACAGCTGGATGTGTGGCTGACACCCAAACTCAGCCAGATGTCCTCAGTAGAGGTATTTCACTGCTCAGAACTCAGGCCTTCATGCACTTGCTCAGGTCCATGAGGAGAGAGTGCCCTGAGATCTGGCATGCAGGTCCATGGCCAGGAGCACCATCTGGACTAGGGAAGGTTTGCCCTTACAGGAGGGCAAATGTACAGGGGAACAGATTGTCAAAACAAAAAAATAAATGGCAAGAGCGTGGCCTCAGCTTACCTTTTATTTCCTCATTAGCCTTTGTTTTCTCCTGTTTGCTGACTCACCATCAAAAGAATAAAGAACTTTTGTTTAATTAACATCTTTTCAAGGGTGAAGCTAATTTTCTGTTTAATTGGCTTGGATTTAAAAAATGCTTGCCTCTTTTAGAAATATTTGAGCATGTACTTTGGGGAGGCTTGAAGAGGGAAAAGAAAATTATGTATTCTGTCTGTTTGTTGGGTTTTTTTGCCCAGACTGTGAATCAGAAATACCCTTTAAGACCGCATGATACAGTCTTCTGATAACTAGTTGCTGGACCACTGTGTTTGAAATTCCCCCTCAACAGTTAATCCTGGAAATCAGTGCAATTTCATTTCTCTCCTGGCTCTATAGAATGAGTTCAGTTATTTGTCTGGAACGGAATTTTTAAAGAACTGTTCTGTTTGGTGTTTTGGAGAGGCAGAGAGACACACAGGCACTCTTGAGATCTTCAGTGCCTGAGGGCATTTCCCATTTCTTGTAGCGGTGAACTGATCTGTGCTCCTTCAGAGGAGCGAAAAACAAGATGAAATAACTCCTACTTTATCACCTGCCTCTGAATGTTTCTGTGCTACCCTTTCCTGTCAGCCAGCAAGGGCTGCGTTCCCCTCCCCAGTCCCAGGTGATTAAACACTGTGATTTCCCTTAGACTCTGACCGAGCTGCTTTTGGGTTAGGAGTATTAAAAGCTAATCACAAGGAAAAGTCCTACATGAGAAATCTTCAGTTCTTCCCTGTCCTCATTATCAGCAGGATAATCAACTGAATTATAGAATCAGCTTTTTTCCAGACAATGAGCTCTCTGAAGAATATAAAACAAAACAAAGGCTGTTCACTTTCCTCAGAGATACCACCTGAAACAAACCACTTATAGTCCTAATATTCCAAGAAATCAACAGTCTCTCAAGTAACTTTAATGACCTGACCATTATTTTCAGAAGAGATGGGCTTTTATCACCTTCCCTCATTTCCAGATGTGCAGGGTGAGCTTTTGAACCCTGATCAAGAGAAGACAGGCAGAATGTGTGTCTAAGTCACCTAGAAAACACAAATTTTTTGCATATATATCCATATATATTTCTAAGCTGCTAACCACTGTAACAGTCAGATTCCTCCTGTACTTCTGTGAAACAGGTTGGTATCATTCAACTCTACTCTACAAATTGGTTCTTTAAGAAATCTGCAGTGCTAATTCCCTGCTGACTCATTTCCGTAAACAATTTCAGAGACCATGTCCACATCTGTGAGCAACTCAGGTACATTGAGCACACTAATTCCTACTGAAAATGAGTGGGATTTTGGCATCTGAATGCCTTATGAGCTTTTGCAAAATGTATCCTAAATAACTTGCTAAAGGTCACAGAGGGATTATTTAGTGAAATTAGGAGTGTTGCTTTGATTTCCTGAGTCCCATCTGGTATTCTGATCACCTCTCAGCAATGCTGAGATTCCTCTGATAACTGCACTTCTATTAATACATTAGTACCAAACAAAGCAATTTCCTGCTGGGGCTGACTTTAGCACAAACCAAGAGCCTGCTTTGCAGTAACCCACCTCTTTAATGAAAATTTCGTCAAAATAGAGAATTTTTTAATAAATTCAATGTTTGGACCTGTGAAGTAGTACACTTCAGAGAGAGATGACTTGTGTTCTTCTGACTTAATTTAATCCTCTGGAATTAATTATCAAGATTTCATTTAATTTAATTTAAATCTCTGGATATGGATTTGAAGGCCCTCACACAACTGACAGCTTTCTCCAGACGCTTCAATATATCCTGTTTCTTTTATCCTGCGATATACTGCTTATTTATTAAATTAATTGCAATGTGCAGAGTGTGAAATAATAGTATGTTTTGAAATAGTTCCAGAGTTATAATATTCTGAGGCCAAATATGAGCCTAGAGAGCATTACAAATTTACGTTTTTTTGAGAGGTGTAGGAAGGGACAGCACATGTATAACCACCAACTCTCAGGAAGCCAGAAAGAGTCTTTTGAGCTTTTGGCATGCTGCAGTGAACTTAAGAAGAGTGACTGAAAATTCTAGACAAGCTATAATACTGATGGGATTGGCTTCTCTGACCTCACAGGTATGAGAAACACAGCTGAGGTAAAACCATCCAGTAGAAAAGATCATTTGGATTATGAATGAGTATATTAGGGAGCATCCTGGGAAAAGGTTGACTTGTAAAAATTGAAAACAGGAAACATTTGCCCTGTAGCTAAATCCTTAATAAAATTTAGTCTGACTCCTCAGAGAATCTCCATTTAAGTTTTGGAAGACTATTTTTTATAAGACTGCATATAATAATATTTTTTTCACTTGTCAGCTTAGCAATGAAGATTCAAAATATATAAGAAAGGTTTTAAAAATATAGAGATGGTGTTTTCAGCTGATTTGCTTATATATAGATAATGATTACATTAAAATAGAGATTAAAAATTATAACATGTATGCATAAAAATGTATGAAAATATGTACATTAAACAAGTGTGCATATGTAAGCAAGTAGTTATATACTATGTAGTACTACCTCTGTAAATTGTAAACCTGGCAAATTCAATGTGTTTGTTAAAAGGGAAGACTATTACTCTGCAAGTAGACAGGATTAGCTCACCATGTCTTTAAAAAAAGTCACTAAACTTGAGAGTAAAATATGACATACTGTAGTAACTACAAATTGTTCCTCCTATAGTTCAGAAAATCTAGGTTGTTATTATCAACTTTGTTTTTTATTTATGCTGAGAAAGGGTTGCTTACTGCCACCACTGAATCCAATTGTAAAACTCTTTCTATTTTAGTATGAGAAATATTCAACTGACATCATATTGATTAACCTCCATTTGTTAAACACTGAATTCCACCCACTACTTAAACATAAGTGTGTCAATACTTAATGTGTCTAATTGATTCTTAAAAGTGACTTGGTACCGCAAAACTATCTGTACTTCAAAGTGGCTAATTTTCTGGACAGATTAGACATTCCAACTCCACTTGCCATTCAAGGAACACCTTAAGTTCTTCCCTTCCTAGAATTTTACTTCTCTCTAGTGCAGGACATATACAGTGGTAAATAGAGTTGATTTTACTTATAGAATCATAGAATTTTCAGGGCTGGAAGGAATATTTAAGATCAGTTAGTTCCAACCCCCCTGCCGTGGGCAGGGACACCTCCCACTAGATCAGGTTGCTCAGAGCCCTGTCCAGCCTGGCCTTAAAAACTTCCAGGGATGGGGCTTCCACCACCTCTCTGGGCAACCTGTTCCAGTGTCTCACCACCCTCATGGTGAACAACTTCTTCCTAACTTCTCATCTAAATCTACCCTCCTCTAGTGTGAATTCCCCCCAGTCCTATCACTACCTGATATCCTAAAAAGTCCCTCACGGGCTTTCTTGTGGGCCCTTCCAGAAACTGGAAGCTACAATAAGGTCTGCTCAGAGCCTTCTCCTCTGCAGACTGAATAACCCCAACTCTCTCAGTCTGTCCTCACAGGAGAGGTGCTCCAGCCCTCTGATCATCCTCGTGGCCTTCCTCTGGACACACTCCAGCACATCCATGTCTTTCTTGTATCAGGGACTCCAGAACTGGACACAGTACTCCAGGTGGGGTCTCACAAGAGCAGAGCAGAGGGGGAGAATCACTTCCCTGACCTGCTGGCCTCACTCCTCTTGATGTAGCCAAGGATCCAGTCAGCTTTCTGGGCTGTAAGTGTACCCTGATGGCTCATGTTGAACTTCTCATCCACCAGCACTCCCAAGTCCTTTCCCACAGGGCTGCTCTCATGCCAGTCACTGCCCAGCCTGTCAAGGTCCCTCTGGATGACATCCCTTCTCTCCAGCATGTCACCTGCACCACACAGCCTGGGGTCATCAGCAAACTTTCCTGGGGGTGCACTCAGTGCCACTGTCCATGTCACCAATAAAGATGTTAAACAGGACCAGTCCTAGCACTGATTCTTGACACTTATTGTTAACTGGGATAGAAATATATCTAATGCACGTACAGAACTTCAGGACTAATGATAACTGAGTGACCAAGCAACCAAGCAGCCTGTAGCATCCCCAGGGTCTGTTACTCAAAAGACGTGCAGCAACTCTTTTAGTGAGGCCATGGTATGTCTATGCCACTGCAACATGCCAGCACTGGGTTTCTTTGTCCTTCAGAAATCCTGCACACTTGGTAACCTGCTACCATTCTGATGCTGGGGAGTACATGTCATCAGTCCTTACAATGTCCTTACAAGCCTGTTTGTGCTCTTTAGGTTGCCTGCACTTGATGAATCAGGAGAAGCCAAATTCCACTTGCAGGGGACAGGTCAGCCCTCACAGCTCTTTGAGCAGCAATACTGGCTGCATCCCTGTATGAAAAGGCATATTCTGGGTGGCTGGCTCATTTTTAAAGGCAGCTTGCTTTTTTAATATACTTTATTCTCCCTTGCATGCAGCTCTTCTGTTACACCTCCCAGAAACTGGCTCTACTCACAGTGTATATTAAAGAGCCATCTTCTTTCATAGTAAATGATAAAGCCCTCTATTGAACTGAATGATCAAATTTAATTTCTGATACCGTGCTTGTCGTGTTTCCTAACCAACTACATAACCTGATGGATACTTGTAATGAAAAATAATAGCCAGCTTTTTAACAAAATTTAAAGAGAATAGAATGTTGCTTTCCCAAACTAGTACACATTTGGTCTGTAATTTTGTACTTTTGACTATAATGCCACCACTAATCTTCACCAAGAAAGGAAAAAGATGTCATTTTCACCAATAATGCTACTCTTTAAAGGTCAAAAAGAAATATTAATTCTCTGAGATCTTTCTTGACACCTAACAAAGAACTATTTTAACTTTAATTATTAGGAGCTGAACAGAGATCAGAGATGGAAACAGCCCTGTTCCTGTTCCAGCCACATTCAGTTTCCCTGGAATGGTAAGCTATTTACTTGTGGACTGATATTAACCTTTTTTTTCCAATTTGTCTGGACTGGGCTTTTTGTGGCACTGGGATTGATTTTCTCTGTTATTTTCATTCCTGTGCCATCCATGGTTTGACTCTTTGTTTGCCCTAGCACTATGCACATAAAACTCATTTGATCTTCAAGTTCCCCAGGAGCAGGCATCTCATTGAAATGTGAAGACAGCAACAAGAAAAAGCTAAGGCACAGCAAGAAGTTATTACAGAAAGAAAACACTAGTAGGGGCTCAGCTATCTTTCAGATGTAAGAGCTCTTTGAAGAGTGGGAGGATAGGTTATACCTAGCAGGGCAGCCTTAAATTTCTGGATCTCCTGGAGTGCTCTCGGTGTTGGCACTTGTGCATATATACAAGAGATGTACACTCACCCACATTCAAAGGCGTTTAGGTTTCTAAATCCTGCTGATTGGTAAATAGTAGAATTTCATGGGAGATCAAGTTAGTGATAAACAAGGAATCTCTCATTTTTCATTGCATAGAAGTCAGGTAACACTTTTCCTTTGCTGGAAATAGGGCAGCAGTGAAAAATAACCGAGGTTTATTTTAAAATAGGACTAGGTGATGAGTGCAGGGTGAAAATGATTGTGGAAAAACAGTTCTTTTGACTCAGGGAATATAAATAAGTCTGTTTGACCACCAGTATCTTGTCTGATTTATGAGAGCCCAGAAGTCACAACTCCAGAGGGCAGTTAAAATATTTTATGTGACTGATAATGACTACACATTCACCTCTGGAGGTAGAAATGTCTCCTTTGTATTCGTTAGATCAGAAGTGACTCTTTCCCACGACATCATCCTTTCACCACTGCACTCTTTATTTACTAAAGGATAAAGACTATTTTTAAACAAAAAGATTTATGTTTGGAGACAAGTCAACCCATACAAGAAAACAACTGAGATCTGACTACAGTCAGAGAAAACTGCAGTAATAATGAATTGCAATAACTGTAATATGTCAGTTATAAAAGCTATAAGCTCTTTCACAAAAGTCCCCCAAGACTGGAACAGGCTGACCTAGGTACACAGATCCTGTCTGGAGCTTTTTTCCTGTAACTTTAAGATAGCAAAGTGATTCTGAGTTGAAGCTGTAAGAAAAGATAAGTGCCTCTGGGTGGATATCATTCTTCCCATCACTGCTATTCATTTTATTGTTATAAAGTAATATTATAAGGTATATTTTTCTTTGCTTTACCAATTTTAAAATTCACAGGTTTTGTACCAAAAGTCAATAGAAATAATTTTCCTAAATAATTGTGTACTTTTCAAAAATTGTGCACTGCTAAGCAGTTAAACCTATAACAGACTTGATCAATATGGTGTAATGCACATTCATGCAGCAATCCTGAACTGAAAACCTGTACATTTTGACAGCACTGCAGTAGAATAAAAACACCTGGAAGTAGGAGGAATAGGGGTTATGGAACTGCCAGGTGTTTGAATTCTATTGCTAACTGTTTTGCCTAATTCTGCTGAAGGGTGAAAGAGAATTCTCTTATCTGTAAAGCATGTGCTAAGACTGAAACAAGCTAACAAATATCCAGAAATTATGATTTCACAACATGTAGGGAAGACTTTTAGTAAACAATTAAACAGCTTATGGAATACTGGTAAAGTGAAATGTAACCCTCTGGTATTTTCTCACAACAGCTACCTTATGAAATAAAAAAAAGGTCCAAAATCATCATCTGATGAAAGAAACATAGAGTGCTCTGTGTCATCAAATGCATGAGCATGACTTCAACTGCTTCAGCTCAGGATATTCTGAAGCCAGAATAATAAGGATGAAGAATGCACAAGACTTCAACACAATCTCAGGCTTCCAGTAAGCATAAAAGCTGTTTTAGTGCAAAAGTTCTTATTTAAATTTATTAACAATAAACCAAAACAAAACAAATCAAACTTAAAAACTTAAACTCCTATGAAGTGGTATAAAATTCCCTGAAATTAATTTCAGTTGGGAATCTAATAACAGGTTTCCATTTGAAAAATGTCATGATATTCCTATATAATAGTGTGAGTAGATCTCTATTCTTATTTTATTCTGGTTTCTTGTAAGGCTTTTCTGATGTTTTAGTTTTTTGCAAACAGCATCTAACCTTTAGAGGTTCAACCTTTCAATCTGTTAAGAGTTATTCAAATTAAAATGGTAATGATTTCATCTGCCAGAATACCTTTTTATTTAAGTCCAACCCCATGCACTCATTAAAGAAAACAACAACTACTTCATATAATTTGATTTATATTGATTTAATCTATGAGCTTTAACAACAACAACAAAAAAAAATCTTAAATAAGAATCGGTATATGATAAAATAGCTAAAAAAATAAAAAAACAGGTACGAGTCACATAAACTTGTCCACTAAGACAATCTTTCTGACTGAAGTCTGTTGGAAGTTTTGTGTAGGTAAGGTGGAATAATCATAAAAGAAAAGCAGTTAGATTTCCCCAACTCTGAAATAATATATTTTTAGAAGTCATTAAAATATTTTTGATAAAATTTTTTCGTTGAAAAAGCCAAGTATATCATTGTATGTACTGTGTTAGGTATAATATTTGGTGACTGGTATCAGGTGATCTGTCTGTCACTATAACACAGAGCCCTTGCATTTTCTGCTACCATAATTTTGTGATGAATTACAGTAGTAAGAGAAAACTGCAGCTCTAAACTGCTGTCTGCAGCATTCCTTTCATATTTCATCCCTTCCCATCAGATGCAGAATAATACCATACATTTAGCTACTGCTATGTTTCAGTTAAAGAGATTAAAATCTGCAAAGAACAAAACCAAAACCTAAATGCTTTTATTTGCCTCAATAGGCATAGGTTGCTTGGCTTATGATATGTTCACTCACTTCCCATATTTATATGTATCTCTCGTATGTTCATCCCAAAAAAACAACTTCTCAACGTTTCAGCTAAAAATCTGGCTTTTAGTGTCTATTTCTTCTCACTGAGTTTACATTTTACAAAGCCTGCTAATATAATGACACAGAAACTTTCCTGCAAGTCTTTCTCTGGAGCTCCTCAGTACATCAGAAGACCCCAGAGCACATGAGATTACTACCTGCAGGATCTTCCTCACTCTTGTTTTGATAAACCACTACAACATTCCATATTTTAGCCTTCACCTGCCCACCCTTCCTACAACATTCAACCATCCTTGCCAGAACTGCCTGCTGCAGTATTGCTGGACACACATGGAAAGTTCTGGCTTGTTGCCCCTCAAAAGCACAGTGTTGCTGGAAAATACTCCTGGGACTGTGGAATCACTTCTAGCCTCTAAAATTTTATGCTGCATTTGAGTCATATTTCCAAGCTCTTACTTAAAATGATTATGTCTGGAAATGACTAGTGATAATGACTAGTTTGTGTCATGACAACAGTGGTGAAGCACTCTTCTGATTTTCTCACAGGAGTTAGCAATCTGCATATCACTTTTGGCATTTCTTATCATACTACATCATCTTTGGAATCTGATTCAATACATGATTTGTACTTTTATAGGTAGGAAATATTTCATTTTATCATTAACTAACAATTCAAATAGTGTCTCTGATGATGCTCCTACATGTTTTTAAAGGATTTTTTTCCCTTTCTTCCTATCTAAAACCATCATGCTTGTTCACAATAGAAGCTTCCTAAAAACATTTCTTCCTTGCACCTTTGAAACGCTGCCCTTCAGCTTACTCCTGCATGGTTAAATGTTGCATCTCTCTAGTTCAAGATTAAAAGAGACATTTACGCCCTCAGATAAATGGGCTTATATTTCAGTTTCTGTTTAGATAACCAGCAGGGTGGGGAACCTCTGAGTTGACAAGAAATATGAAGACCCCTGAGCTTGTTCAGTCCAACAAATTGAGGGAAGAAGATCTGGAGAGCAACAGTTGCCAACAAAAGACTAAACTCCAGGAAGAAAAAAATGTATCCACTTGCTGAATGTTGACTGCAGGGATTAGTGCTCTAAGAAAGTATTGTGAGTTGGCACCATTATTTCTGGACACAGGTGCCTGCAGTCAGATTGCCAGGTGGACCTGATGAACACAGAGCCCCTTGACTTTCCTGTGTGAAAGTGGCTGCATGAAGGGTAAGTCTATGTTTCATTTTCTGTTATACAACAGGAGGGCTACAAAAAATTCTTTTAAAGTTTGCAATATACAGCTTACTGAATTAACTGGCCAAATCTTGAAAAATAAATGCAATTCTAGAAGAAAAGCTTAAATCATTTATAAAATTTGAGAGCAGCTCTTGGCTGAAAAGAAAGTGTTTGGGGAATAATAAAATCCTCAAAATCCCTGATTCTACCATTTTCATATAAAAATGTTTTAATTTCTTCATTCAAGAGAAATTCCATCCCACAATTTCTTTTGATTTAATTAAAACACAGACACAATAAACAGAACAGGAAGTTTCATATTTGGTAAACCATTCCACAGCTTATGGATTACTGGTAAAGTGAAATGTAACCCTCTGGTATTTTCTCACAACAGCTACCTTATGAAATAAAAAAAAGGTCCAAAATCATCATCTGATGAAAGAAACATAGAGTTATGGTAAAAAAATATATTACATATTTGGTAAAAAAATATATTCTCTTAATCAGAAATTACTGGAGGGGATTTACAGTGTGCTATTCAATTCAATAGCATTTATAAAGGAATTAACTTCTGGTCATTTCACAAAAATGTGTTCCAGCATTTATGTTTATGTGACAATGATGAAAATAATTTATATGTTCAGCCCCATCTTAGTTCCCAGAACACCGACTGGGACTGCAGCATGGACTGTGACTTTGCTCCATAGATATTTAGTTTCATGTCCCCTGTCTAACACATTGCATGCTTATTGTAAACCCCCAGACAGTATTATGCTAACACTTGAGATTTTATCATCATTGTTGAACTTCCATTATAATAGCAAATAAAAAAAAGTGCTGGGCTAGAACACTCACTTCTGAATTCAGTAGGATTTTAAATCAACCTACTATTGTAAAATCATTCTGCTTCCACCTCAGACTTAGACCACTCTTTGCAATGGTGGTCAGGTGCCTAATCCTAAAATGCTGAGCTGCTGGAGGGGTCCATAATCTTTCCCTTCTGGGTAGCCTGGACACATCCTGGATGTACTTCCATACAATAGTTCCTCCAAGTCAGTGTATCATTAGTAGTAGCAGGTAGGCATACTATTAAGAGATAGACTTAATTAACAGGGAAAAAAAAAAAAAAAAAAAAAAAAAAGTCATATTTTAGAAGAAGACCATTCTGAGCAGAATAGATCCTTACTGAGACCCAGCTTTCTCTAGTTCTCATTGTCAGGCTGGGTAGCAGAGTCTGTTTTCTAAATCATGAGCTCAGAGCTAACAATGTAGTCAGACAAAAAAGGCAACTCATGCATTTCAATAGTCTGCCTACAAACACAACTGCTCTATTTTTCCCACATTCTGTTCACACTGGATACTTGCATTTCTGCTTTCAGGTATGAAGTAACTTCCCACAGTCCTTATGTTTAGTAGTTAATCGTATGTTTTGGTAAGACTAAGATAAAGTATATATAGGTAATCAATCAAACTGGCTTTGCAAATTTTAGTGCCAACATTACTGATAATAAGTCCTGGCCTATCCATTTGCTTTTATGCTAAAACATGTACTGCTTCTGGGTGAGTGAAAATTTTGGGGACCAAAAGGTGTTGTTCTCAAGAAAGATCACAGAATGGATGCAGTCCCACAGGATTTATACTTTTAAAATAAACTCTTCTAATATGAGTAAAGATCAAATAAATTACATTGGTAATAAGAGAAAGTCTACTCAGAATAGAGAAACAAAAAGTAAGATCAACCAAGCATACTGTGTGCATTTTTTTATGTATAATGAAACTACTCCTCTGCCTTCCTTCATAGTCCAAGGTTGGTTCTTAAATGGCAGTTCCGATAGTAAAATCTCCTGTAGTATTGTGCAGCATGAGTTTTTGAAACATGGAAAAGTTATTAGAGACACACATGCATCGATAAAATGATCCCCTTTTAATATGAATTCTGTTGAATTCACTCAAAATGGATCAATAAGTGTTTCATTTATTTTTCTGGTATTCAGTGCAAACAGGAGCTTATTAATACATTGTCTTGGTTGGCAGAAAATCATATTCAGTAATATTGAGTAATTTCATTGATGCACCGATATTTTCAAATCTCATGGAAAAGGTCACATAAGTTTATGTTTGTTTTCTAAGTCTCTCGAAAAAGTAAATCTGTACTGGCAACAATTAGTTTTCAAACATGAACTGCTTCTTATAATGAGGTGGTTAAGAAAAAGGTCTAGGCATTGTTCTCATGTCTGCTAAAAAGATTCATACGTGCAAGAATATTTTAACCCTTTTATTACCTGATAACTGCTGACCTTTTTCAGAATTTAATTTTATTCATCTGATCTGTAAAAGTGCCAGAACATCAGACATTAACCTATTATTAAGTGCAATCATAACATACAACAATAAAGAAAGGCCAAAGAACAACTTTTCCTTTTTCTTTTTAAAATTCATTGCACTATTTCAAATATAATTGCAAAGCAAGGCTGTCAGAGGTGATCTATGATTCTTTACCATTCAGACTGTAACCATAGTGATTCATATGCTTCAAACCCCCCTTTGCTTAAACAAGTAAAACAAACAGTAATTCTTCTGAGATAGAGATTGATCAGGAGCTCCAAAGTAAGTGTTAGCTACATAAAGAAAAACTTCTGAGTTTGCTTACACTAAAAAATGGGGATCTGAATCAAACCTTTAATAACACAGGCCCCTTCAAAAAACCTTGTATGTCAGTTATGTGCTGGGAGGTTAGAACTGGATCCTCTCTATTCTGAAACATTACTAAAATAGTTAAGTTCTAGAGATATAAAAGAAGCCATACAACTCACAGGTGGCAAAAAAAGATGTCAAAATTAATGGAATCTCCAGTTAATGGAATTGATTAATTAATTAATGGAATCTGAGATACTTCCATTTCCTGAAGCCCAGTAATACAGTACATGCCACGTGAATTGTCATCAACATTCAAAGCTATTCAGTACCAAGGAGTTTATGCTGACATCTGAATTTCCATAAAAAGAGTCTATCTCCATTGCCTGGTTTGGATTTCAGTATTTGAAATGGGAAGGTCATCACAGGGATGGAAATGCCATCACAGTGTTTTTTTCTGGAAGAGGTTAAGCTATTGGCACTCCCACTGTGGAAGTCCTCAGAGTACCATAACGTTTTAGTATTTTTGTGAAATGTAAAGACTTCCAACAGCTTCTGAAGTTCTTCCACTGGTGACTCTGAATGTTTTCCTTCTTTATCATGGTTGGGGGTTTGTGGTTTTTTGGTTGTTTGGTTGGTTGTTTTTTTGGTTGTTTGAGGTTGTTTTTTGTGTTTTTTTTTTTTTTACTTTCTTGTGTCTTTGTATTAAGGCAGAGAGAGACAGGCATGCCTGCATATGAAGGAACAGGAGTTCATAAAAATAAAACCATATGGTGTTCTTTTGCCTAAGGATTTCAATAGCTAAAGTACTATATTTTTAAAACCCACAAATTTTCACTTAACTTAGGAATTTTAGACTGTTTCCTTAAAACAGTGGACTAGAACAAGCTCGGGAAAAAGTGAGGTTTATTTTTATCTACATCAGTTAAAATCCAAATCCAAATGAAATCCTGTGGTTTTATTGAGAGTATAATCTGTTATTCTGCCTGATACAATGCCTTCCAAGATACTGGTAGATAGCAATCCTGTACATGGGTTTCTACTTTGGAGAAAAACTTTTGTTGTATATATTACACTGTAGCAATGTTTTAAAACTTTTAAACTGTTCTGGTTTGGGGAAAAAAACCATGCAGTTTCTGCAAGGAATATTAAACGACTGCTATTAAACATCCCTCAATGCTGGCAAAATTTTATTTTGATAAATATCGGATAGTTTTGCAGAATATTCTGAAGAATTTCTAAATACCTGACTTTAAGAAATAGGTTTCTATCACACCAAGCAGAGATGAGATTAACCAGATAAAGTATGTTTATCTGTAGAAGAAATGTTTTAGCAGTGTAATAGTAGCTATTTAAAAATACAGATATGTTTACTCTTCACATAAGTCTGTCTTTAATTAAAAAAATAATCTAGATTATTACTAGTAGTATACCCATTTTGAGTTTACATTTTTCTTCAGTACCCTTCTAGGTATGAGTCCTTATCCAGGAGATTCATATTTTGTACTCCGTTATGGCCTTGCACAAAGTGTCTGGAGGATGTGGTTGGCTGAGTATGGGTACCTGAAATTCTGGTTGGATCTTGCATATCAGAGCATGATGACTTTTATATTAATTCTTAAATTTTTTTTCAAAACTGTTACTACAGAAGGCAAAGTTGGGATGATGTGGAATCCATCTGTAAATGCCATTGGTGTGTCTATAAAAATGTCATTGAAGCGTCACCATCCTTACCAACCTTGAGAGGTTGGGAAGGCTGAAAAATACTATGCCAACCTATCTTCCTTGAGCTCCTTTGTAAGATATTGGGCTTTAGATTAAAAAATTTAGTAATTTCTCACAAGCATGAAAAATTATCTAATGCTCTTTAAACATCCTCAGATTGTAATATTTTAAACTGGGGAATAAGAACTGGTTTTGAGAGTAGGACAGCAAGATGAGACAGTCCAATTATTAAGAAATTAATATTAATATTAATGAATTTCCATGCCATGAGTGTATACTGAACAGACTGGAAAGCTATAACACTAGGTAACAGTCACACCAAGGAAAGCTTAAGGATTGAAACTAAGAAAGATGGTGAATGTGAAGCTAGTGAGATTACCATGCTACTTCATATCTGTAATTGGAACCCAGAGGTAAATTCTTCCTACAGAGGCAGTGCTGACATGAGGCAATGGTGCTAATGGTTCAAAGACAACCTTCCTTCCCTCAAACTCCCCTATATCGATCATATATAACAGCAATAACATATGAATCAGGGCTGAGATTTTCCCACTTTAATATTTTATGATGGTAAATTATAGTACTACAAATTGAAAATCCATTAGTTCTATGTGCAGGATGATAATATCACAAAAGATAATATATTCTAGTAAAAATTTCCAAAGCAGGAAAACTTTGTCATGAGACATGTACTAGCACATCTAAACATTATTCAATTCCCTAGAACCTACACTGCTAATTATCAGCCTCTTATGCAATTTCTTTTACTTTATTGCCTAAACAATACACTGATTTATTCAGTTAGGTATAATTTCCACATAAATTCTTCCAGCAAATATAACTGTATACTTAGTGCTTATGTGGTGTAAAGGAAAAAATTCCCCCCAAAGCATGATTTTTGTCAGTATAATTATTTCTGATGTTTATTATTACAGTATTTTTCTAAGAAGAAGTTGGCAAGTGAAGAGATTTTCAGATTATAGTATGAGGCACAGATGAGAAACTTAGTGTGATAAATTTGTAAAGCTACATTGCTTAAATATTGAAATGCTGATTTGACAACAGCTGAACTAGACTAACAGGAAGGCAAGTGATGCATTTTTAAAAATGCTGACTATCAGAGTGGGGGCAACTGGGAGATTCTATCATAAGAGTTTCCATTTATATGACATTGAAATTTGTTTTGACACAGCAAAGAACAAGAAACATGTACATTTGGAATATTATTCTCTGCAAGTTCCCTACTGTACCATTAAAAAAACCAAACTCCCTACATTTAAAACATAGGAGTCAAAAATTAGGTTGTGTGTGTTGAGTGCACAGTACTAACAAATGCATTAAACATGTTGCTTGCTTCAGTAGATGCTCCTTTGGAAACTGGTTCATGAAGTCACCAATGAGAATCCAAATATGTTATCATATATTAGTATTCAGATAGTTTATCTCTCCTGCTGAGCCAGTATCATTGGCTGGGGATGGCTGCACACCTGGCTGCAAAGCTTAGGAATTAAGTGCCCTGAGATGGTAAGAGTGTGTCTAGGACACCCAGAAACACTTTAGTGAGATACTGGTGTCACGTCTAAAATGAAAGCTTGTGGTTTTTGCCTGTTAGGTTGTACATACCAATCAGTAAAATTAGATGATTTAATTTTGGACAGATCATCTTACAGTAGAATCATAGAATTGGTTGAGTTGGAAGGGACCTTAAAGATCATATAGTTCAAATCCCCCTGTCATGGGCAGGGACACCTCCCACTAGACCAGGGTGCACTATTATTTATGAGCTCTGAGACAGCTCCTTATCCATCCCCAGGCAGAGCTCCATGCATGCCAACTGTCATTAAAGTAGAGGGCAACACACCCTCTCGTTTCCACTGCCTGTATCCTTCCACTCCAGCACTACATTCATAGGAACTATCCCACCATGTCTCTGTGTCACTAATAAGATCATAACACTGCAGGCACATGCACAACTCTAACTTTCCTTGGTTGTTTCCTGTGCTATGTGCATTTGCACAGAGGCATGTAAGTGCATACATACACTTGAGGTGGTTGCCATCATGGTCCACATCTTGGAAGAACTTCTGTTGCTGCTCTGGTGGGCCTGGATTGCTCCCCAGTTGGTTGTAATAGTGTGAGAATTGCCAGTTTACACCCCCTGAGTGCTTCATGTTGGCCCTTTCACATCAGTTTTTCCTGTTTCACATTGGCCAAACTTTTTAATATTGTTCACAGTCAGCCACATTTTAAAACCTTTTATTGTACTATCTGATAAGCAGAAATGAACTGGTCTTTGTAGAACTAATTTCTAGCAAATTAAAAAGTTACTGTAAGAAATATTATCTCCGGCATGCCTATTTTTGTTCCTTGATGAGCTATGGTAAGGTTTCTTAATTCAAGATGAAAGGAAATGAGAAGGTGAAAGGAAATAAAATGAGAAGGGGAGTCAATGAAATGCTGAAAAGTTTGGTTTCGGAACATGACTTTAAAGACATAAGATCCTCAGGAGTGATATTTCAGATGGCAGAGACAGATCATTCATGACAGATCTGGAGCAGGTGTATTACAACAATAGGCACACTACCTTTCATAATTGTTAGAAAGTCATTCTTCTGCTGGATTAATGAGTAGAAATCTTGAACTAAAAAGCTGAAATCTTGACTCAGCTTCCTTTTACTCCAGAAAGTGGAAGGAATTTCCCAGGTTGAGTACAGCCCCAGAGCAGGAACACAGAGTTAAAAAAGAAAATTTTCTTTTTTTTCTAAAGTTCCAGGTTCAGCTTCTCAGTAAAATGAAGACTGTACTGTACCAGATTACGTACTGATATAAAATGCCTCTAATGTGTGAATGCTGAGGCTGACATCTCAGGCTGTCTGTAGCTATTCTGTAATGTTGCTGCTTCAGTTGTTACCCAGAGTTGAAAGAGGTGCCCAGCTCCTTGGAAAAGCAAGACTGCAAAGTATCAACTGCCAGAAAGTGATCAAAACAAATTAATTAATGCTTTTGAAAACATGTCCATTAATTTCTTTTTATGTGATTAAATCTGTTCTTTTTGGACAAGAAAAAATAAACCCTGATATAAATATCAAAGCAGAGGAAGTGGAGTTATAATAAAACTGACAGATAAAACCAGATACAGCAAAAAAAGCCTTTAATTTAATATTTATAAAGTTAGAGTTTCTGCATTTGTCAATAAGAGTTGTTTGCTATACTTAGAATTCGCTAGATTTACCTAGTTATGTTTTGGGAAAGCTTTCAAATAATCAAAGAAGCTAATGGAAACAACAGAAAAACTATTTTAAAGCAGCCTATACTAATTCAAGAAAACTAATCTAAAGGGTTATTCTTTATACTATGATTTTATATGACTGGGAATACTGTATCAGCAGCTCAGTGAATCAGTGCTTCCGAAGAAAAAGCCATCACAAACGCAATTGCACTTGATCTCTCAGAAGGTGGTTTTTTGCTACTCATTTTTGCCAGCTCATACTATAGGAACAGTCCCTATAGCTACCAACCTTGGCAATGCAAGCAAAAGAGTAGTGGGAATGGTCATTTGAAAGAAGAAATACTTTTCAAACTTTCCTATGCATGCAGTCAGTATGCAGTCTGACCCTAACTGCTTTTTGAAAGGATTCTCATTTATCTTAGGAAAGAGATATCTCAAAACCCTTATAAAGGAGAAAAAATAAGCATATCTAAGAAAAAAACCCTAAAACTAAGTATCAAACTGTCATGCCCTGTGTTGGGGAAGGAGAAATTAGTTTTGGCTCAATTCTTCAGCCATAAATTTAAGAAGCAATCAGCTTCATTATAGAAGCTCAATCATCACTGAAGTTATCACTAGGGCAAAATGAATGCACAGGCAGCTAGAAGAACAAAGAGGCTTCATTTGGCATGTCTCTTACAGTGTTATTGAAAAAAAAAAACCATAAATCTACATTTTTAAAGAAAAATCCTTCTCCTCTACTCTTAGTCTAGAAATCCAACCCCAATTGTCTGAGGAAAAAAAGAACAGAAGACATAAGGACCTGTATATGTGCAAAGAGGAAGAGATTATAATCTACTTCTACTCCTAAATTCGTCATCCCACCAAACATGATTTCAGTAGACAGAGTATTCTAATCCTCTGGCAAAGTGGTGGACTGTTTTCAATGCACTTGAGGGGCAGATGAAGTGAATAATTTGAACAGTTTACATATATTATGTGTATACACAAATGTACTTAGTCTAGCTATGAAAAACTAATATGAACCAATATTTTCCTTTTCTGTACACTATACTAGTGAGATCTACTGTTTTGGTGCATTGGCAAATGTCATTCTCAGTACTAGTAAGATGAAAATCAGTTCATATAATCAGAATTTTACGTGATATATAGTTGAAAAGAAATCAAAGATGGAAAACTTGTGGTTTTAAGGCAATGTTTTATTTTTGGTGTGTTACCTCTTCAGATACTTGATTTTATCTTTCAGTGAGTTTCTTCTAATCCAACAGATCTCAAATTGGACATCTTTTTTGAGGTATAAGTGTTGCAGTCTATCTTCACCCTTAATTGCTTAATTTTTTTTTTTTAATGGGACTAATTTTTGAGACTCAAAGCAACTCTTCTATATATTTTTCTTGGTAAGGAGTAGAATCATATTTTACTTGGTTCAGAGTGAAAGTGAGATATAGTGACAAAGTAAGGGCAGGTGAACATCGTGGCTACAGAAATGTAGTTCTGAGTATGGGTCATGCTCTTGGACTGAGTCTGAACTCTAAAAAGTTTTTCTTTTGCAACAGAGCCATTCTGTGTCTGCATAAACACAAAATTGTTTTCTGTACTGCCCCCAAGTTGGGCTTAGACAAAAGAAAGAAGTGGCCAGGTAATCCAGGAAAAAGTTTTTAGCTGTTACCGCTTGTCCCACAGGTGACCGATAGATGGAATTTTAGCTCAGAAGCTTGAAGAGCAGCCACTGGGAGCTGAGTTACCCTGATCACAGATGTTGAGGGAAATTTTGCCTATCTGTACTTTCCTTCTTCTGATTGTTAGATAGGCAATGTCAGGTTACAGGATGTCAGGTTAAAGGAAGCTATGCAGACAGCTTTCAAATATCATCCCTTCCAGCTCTTAGAATGCTGCCATTTCAAAAAGATGTTATGAAAAACAGATGGGGTTTTTTGTTCAAAATATATCAGCAATATGCTAATTGTTATGCTGGAGTGAAAATCCCTGCCCAGTACAAAATAATGGATGATACCAGGGACAGAAACATGCAGATTCTGGTAGGGCTGCTAGTTAGGAAATGGTGGCTTTGAATTTTTTTCCTGGAAAATGATATCTCGCTGAAACTGTACTAGCATCAGTATGGTTTCAGGTTCCACCCCTCTAACTCCTAAGGCAGAAAGGCTCAGCTTTTGCAAAGTTTAACCCACATAACACAGTTATCAGATGAAGTATTTTATGAGCTGAAGAATCTTATTGAATGTGACTCAGATGGTGCTATGAGGCAGTGGATGTTACTGAAACTTTATTATCTAGTGGTATTTAAAACTAAATTAGTCCAATATATAAAAGCTTATTGTGCATGATGGAATGTAGTAATATCTCGTATCCTAGCTGTGTGCTTTTCTAAAGCGACTGTAAATATTGGAACAGACTTGTGCTGAATTTGAAAATATTAAAGAAATTATATAGGGGAAAATAACTTTCTTTATAATGACTGTGAACAGATAAGCAGATGAGAAAAATTTTGTTCTTCTTAGTTACTGGATCAGAAACCTGAAAGTGTCTGTGGCTTATAGCTGGCAGTTTTGGTTACTGTTTTTTTTAATAAAAAAATTTTGCGTATGAAAAAATGATCCATATGCAGCAGATGCAGTTAACCACTGCTATTCACCACCAGTAACACAGATGGATCTGCTGATTTAAGTTGTGAAACATGTGGCTTTAGTAAGGAAGAAATGACAGATGAGCTAAGTATCTTTGACAGAGTAACTGGAAAAAAGAATAAAAAGTTGGTTGCTTTGAGAATTGCCTTGCTTTCTTCAAAGCCTGCACTCTTCGCTTCACCCTCTGTCATCTTAATATCCATGAGTTCTGTTTTGTGTAAGAAGTTTTTCATGTCTTTGTACCTTTCAAAATTACATGAGATACATGGCCAGAAGCAACTTTCAGGATTAGCATTACTGAGCACAGAACATGCAATTTCTTTCAAGAGAAACCAATTGCTTTTATTACATTAAAAATTGACCATGGATTGTATCTCTTCTTCCATGACATTTAGACTTTCTTTTAAAACTATTAGTAGCGTATAATTTTGTTAAGGTTCAACTTCTCTCCTTCATAAAAATCTTTCACCTGCTTCTGATTTAATAAAAAATTTAGGGAAGGCATAGTTATAACTAATTATGCTTAGTTTCACCAGTTGCTGAAGCTATCATTCTGTGAAAATGTTTCTGACACCTACATTTAGAACTTTTAGAATTTCTACTTAGTGTTTTTATCTCTCAGCCTGAAAATTAAGAAGTGTCTCATAACTCTAGCTTTATCCTTTTCATGCAAAAAAACCCACCAATTTTATACAAAATATTTTCATTTAGGTGAATTGATACAGAGGAGATACTGTAGTTTTTTCTATCTCTCCGGAGACTGACGTACATTCTGTTTCAGTGCAACTCTTGTGGTTCACGCTGCTGTTGCTATGATGGTAGCAGTTAAGGTTGCAAACTGTAAAATCAGGAAAGAGCTGTGCTATTGATTATCAGCTAGATATGAGGCTTTAAAACTGAATTAAGGTTCTGGAACATGAAAACACTAAGGCATCATTTCTGTCACAATTTTCCCTAATGTATGAAAATATGTAAGGGCCTGTGAGGAAGTTCAGTGGCTAAAATCACACAAACACCTGGTTCCATTTTCACAGTCTCTTTACACAATTCTTTACACAAATCCTGCATTTCTAAAATGTTGTATGTGCTCCAGGTATATGCTGGTTTCTGCTGTAATATGAGCAATAAAAATTCCTTGTTACTTTAAGCAATATTACCAGACACAAGAACTCAATTGGATTAAGCTTGTCTAATACAATACATGTATGGATTTCAAATACAACTGTAATCTAGAGTCTATGAATAAATATAGTAACTATTAGAAATATTATTATAACATGATTACAAATGCAGGAAAACTGGTGTTTTATTTTTTTATTTGGTCATCCTTTTACACTGTTTTGCATAGGATATAGACATGTATCTTAGCAATGTTTTTTTAAAGAAGACACATTTATTTTTAAGGTTCACAAAAAGCTTGCACTCAAGCCATATAAGTTGGAGTCTCAGTCAGCTATTAATTTGATGGAACTATTTTTCTAGCTCTATTATAGCTTTTCCCTGGCTTCTCTAGATAAAAGGTTGCTCATGGTATTCAAAGTGAATAATGGAGGAACCCAGAGGTATTTCAACTCTAAATAAAGTCTTTCAAGACTCAGTGAAACTTCTGTGTCTACTTCAGGAGCATGAAAATTGTTAGTTCTGGTTTCATACTATAATCTGGACTAAAAAACTACACTGAAACTAAAATTTTTAAAAAAGACTTTTCTACTAGAAGTAGAACCTACCCATTCTTGAGGAGGAATATTTGTGTAGGTCACTAATAGTGTATTCCTACAACCACAATGGCTACATTGTTAAAGGTGTCTCAATGAAATAAAAATTCTGCCATTAGGTTTTCAAGATTCTTGCAAAACAATGCTGTGTTATATCATACTAACAACTCATGTCCGATGGTGGTCACTGTAGTGAAATTCTAGTGTGAGAGAATATGAAAGGAGTATATTAAACCAGAAACATTTTCTACTTACCTTCAATTTTTTAGGCTTTTTTGGCTGTCAGCTGAATTAAATTAATTGCCAATTTTTGTTGCTGTCTTGTCTATAGGCTGGGGTTTTTTTTGCAGTTGTGATTTTTATATAACACATTGGACAGAGGCCATATAATTGTCATTGGCACAAATAAAATATATTCCATTGTTAGTATAGCAGTTCAAGATATCGTGTGGCATTGATATAAATAGTCTGTTTTCAGAAAAAAAATACTCTGCTTCCTACACAGAATCATAATTTTCATTGTTACACTGAGTGAATGCATTAGGTGAAATGAAATGCAGTGATGTGACTAGAACATACCAGAACATTTTCTACTGAAGATGTATTTAATTGCTGCATTTTCGGTCTTATTATTAGTGAGGAAAGTTAACCTCAAAAGAAAAAGAGAAAAAGTAGACTTCAAAGTAGACTTTAAAACAAAACCTAGTTTTCATACACAAGTACAAGCCTATTTGCTCGGTACTTGTCAGAAGAACAATGCTTCTCAGTATAGCAAAAAATATTGTATGCTGAGGAGAAATAATTTTGCCAAGGATATATTATCCCATAATATGTGTACATGTTTGTGTGTACAATTATGTTACAAACTTTTTTCATTTTGCTGAATCACATAATTTAAAATACTCGTTACAAATGCTTACATGACAGCAGTTTACCGTGACTGATTAAATCAGTCATGACTAGAGAACTAACACAGCTATAACTTATAAAATCATAGAAACACAAAAAACAATAGCAGTTAAGCAGAATAATGACATAACAATACAATTTTCAGTACACAAAATTCATAGTAAAAGAAACAAAAGAGTGCAACTGGATTTTAGCAACAAAAAGAAAGAATAAAAAGTTGGAAATTTTATTCATAGAGCAGTAACTGGTAAAAGTAGAACTGACAGAACACATTTTGGACATGGGCTCTTAATTGTGTCTTGCCCAGCTTTTCCTATATTAATCTCTCTCCCCTTTGCTTTGAACATGTATTTCCTCATCCAAGGTTACAGATGGGAGTGGGAGTTAGTCCTGTATGCTTCGTGTTCATATCCCTCTCACATAAACTTGTTATATCTTTGTTTCAAGATTTTGCATAGAATGATGGATTTTATTTAAGAATATTCAAGAATCTTTCACCAGATTCATGACATGTAAGGTCACAGTAATCTGTAGGAAACAGTTTACACTATGGAAATCAATCATGAGAACTGTCACTAATATTTATCCTTAGACACATGATCTTCTGAAACTTGTCCTTCCTCTAAATCAATAACAGAGATAGCAATTCTCAATGTAGAGTTAACTGTAGATGTGGCTGTCTCTATAAACACTCTGTGCAAGATGTCTTTTAGCAGTTTTTATTTGACAGTCCATAAAAGTGAATGTTCCACAAAGGACAAATAATCAGGTTGTACAGACCATCTAATAGAGTTAATGCCAGAAGGAAAAGACCATAACGTAGCTCTTCGGCATAAAACTGTAGACTCTTGAGAGCTTGATTATATGTTTAGTGACACTACAAAAATGCCTTTATTCGTTATTGTAATGTTCTTGAACACGTGTCATTTGAGACCTACAATAAGTGTTTCATGTATTTGTGAAAATTGAGCCGTAAATCTGAGGAAACAGCTGCCATTAAACCAAGATGGCTGTTATAAGCCTCCAAGACTTAAAAGGATTACATTTAGAAGGTTAAATTCAATGTCATTCTTTTTTCAGTCAGGAACTGTAAAATCCATTCTGTTGGCTAGAAACCAGAAGCAATTCAAATTTAGAATGAAATATGTACTAATGGGAGAGGGGGGGCAGATGACAATTAATTTTGGAAACAAGAATGTAATTTCTGATTGCAGTAATAAAGATCCATGAAAGCTGTCCTTGGCTGTTAAGTAAAGGCAATAGTTGTGCACTGTTATTGTAATACCATTTTATTTCTGAAATATCACCTATTCTGAAAATTGCAGTACTCTGTTAACTGTCAGAGACTGTGAATCTAAGGACCAACTTGAGTATTTCTGAAATCTGCTCTATGGATTGTGAATTTTTCTGTGGGGGGTCACGGAGAGTCGATACTGAGAAATATTTGCATGTGGGCTGAGAAAAAAATGGAGCACATTTTTTAACAGGAAAGGCTAAAATATCATGGGTTGTCTTGCTAAAGCAAATGCAGGCTATGGAGGGTAACTGTCTATAAATAAACCAAAGAGAAAACAACAGGGAGGGGACCCTTCAGCTAAAGGACAAGTGTTGACATAAGAGGTGAGTATATAATGGTTCTGAACCTATTTAGATTATGAATTGGAAAATTTCTAGTCAGAGTAACAGGAGCATAACCTAATTGCTTTTAAAATGGGTCACTTTGTGAAGAAGTTATATGGGAACAGCAAGTGGGCTATTCTGAGTACCCAGCAGGTTGTTTGAATGATTTTCGTGCCCTCAGCCCTAGGTCCCATTTTTCAACAATTCTACTGATTTCAGTAGTTTTTATATTTTGTACGGATTTAAAAAACAGTTTATAAGCATAGAGTACTCTTGATCTCAGAAATTCATAAAAGATTCAACATTTAACTTAAGCTTAAAATTTAAGCAGGTATATGTGCAGTGCTAACATGAATCTAATTGTGTTTAATCAGACATATGCCCCTCTTGGGGCAAAATAAATTGCTCCTGTGAAAAATGTCTTCAGCATACCCAACCATTATTTACACTACAGTTTCTATCTCACAGTAAAATAGTCACAGGTTTATGATCTGTTCTCTGATACTCTATTAAATGCCTACCATTTTCTGTAATGACAAGTACATAGCTGTTTTTTTAAGAAGGCACAATGCATAATAGAGGCTTGACTGATCACAACTACTCACGTATTGATACAGTTTACAATAGTCTGCTATGAGGCAGAAACCTTAGAATTCCTGAAAGCAGGGAGCAGAATGCAGGATTCTCATCTCTTACCATCAGGGTTTCTGTAGGCAAAGATATTCCTCAACGCAGATGCAGGGAAAGGCTCAGACAAACGATGATTGAAATCCTGACCCTCTTGATAGGTTGCCTTGTGTCTTGATTGTGCCTGAAATACCCTTCTTCTCCATCACTCAGAGCAGTAGAGATTTCTGATTCTGAATCCTAGTTTCACAGATATCCCTCATTGTTTCCTTTGGTTAGACACAGGAAAGGAGCCTAAGAAAGAAGCAAGATTTCCATTTCTGTCACTTCTTAGAAGTTGATCTAACTAATTATGTGATTATCCTGACTCCCATTCCTAGGGTCTGGTTGAAATTTTGCATCTACTGTTGAGGCAATCTGAAAATAGTTTTAACAGTCTGGTGTACAGTCTCTAGTGTCTACTTGGCTATATTCAGACCAAAATCTACATTTTGTGTGACTTCTTTCCCAGACTTTCAAGACCTGTTTGGATGCATTTCTTTGTGACCTGCCTCAGGTAATCCTGCTTTGGCAGGGGCATTGGACTCAATGATCTCCATAGGTCCCTACCGATCCCTAACAGTTGATGATTATATGATTCTGTCTAGTAAACTGGTTCAAAAGTTGGGGAAAATTATTTCCCAAAATACTTATCAGAGATAGATTACAGAAGAATTTCAATGTCATGAACAAAAAGTCTTTTTTTATATTAATAGAGCTTGAGACATAAGTAGGATGCATTTTAAACACCTTTGCACTATAAACAAATAAGGTAATACATGTAAATTATCCACAAAAGACTGAATCACTAATACCAAGATGAGCCAGAAGCTGGAGAAAACAAGGTCAGCTTTTTCTTTTTCACTCATCTGTATTTCAAAAACACAATTGTGTTTAAATCAGTGTAATGGTGACACCTAGAAAGATGATGGTTCTGAAAACAAATCTGTCAAGGTATTGGAGTGATAGGAATGACCGCAATTTAGAATGGGTCTTGAATCCATAACATCATATGAAAATTATATCATTATAGATCAACAACAAAATGGAAGAGTTTAATAACATCTGGATCTCATTTCAAGCCATAGAAATGGAGAAGAAAACTCTGGAATTTGATTTAGTTGTATGTGCCCTACATAAGTAAAGAAGTGATTTGTGTTTGGGATATTATATCCAGGCAGAGGGACTGGAGCAGAGCAGAATATACTGATATGTTAAATAGTTACATTTCTATTAGATTGTAAATGCCACTGGTTGTTTTTCAAACATGATTTTGGAAAAGGCTTATATTATTTTTTCTTTTGTTTTGGTCACTAGGGCATTAAAAAATCACAGTATGTAAACTTAGGAAGCAATGTTTTTTTGAGAAGACTAGCATACCTTTAAAATGCTGATATATACAATATTACCTCAGGTTGCAGTGTCAACTGAATATAGATTTATTCTAGAAAAAAACACATTTTCAGTCAAGCTTGCTCATATATCTAGCAGTCTTGTAAATTAATCTAGTGCTCATAAAAACTACCAGTCTAGAAGAGAGGAAGACTGGAGCCATTTTTTAATGCCTTACCAACTTGGCTTCCTTGTTGTTGAATTGCCTGAATTGAACCAGAAAGGAATTGTGGGCAATGCTGGCCAGGATATTGAAGCTGATTGTGTTGCAAGCAAGTTAGATTACACACTTGGCTTCAGTTCTTTGTGAAAGAGGAGATCAAAGCTCATTTATCTTCCATGTCTTTTCAGAAAGTACTGTGCAGACTATAAGGTTAATAGGTTGTGTTTTAAATAATTATTTAAGCATTTTACATACCTTTATCTAATTGAAATCTGCCTCTGTTCCTTCTCTGAAGTGACAGATCCAACATTTAAATTAAGTAGTTAATATTTAAATGCAATTTCCATAAGCTTCATAGTGTCTTACGCATAACAAAAATATCACTTCTAATTATTTCTGCAAACCCATAAAACCCACTGTTGTAAACCACACATAGGATTAACAAAGTTTTCAGCAGCAGATAATGACCAAATTTTTATGCCTGTAGTCTGAAGTAATGCTGGTGTGAGATCTCTCTAACACTCTTGGTGTTGGCTCTTTTTCTATTAGTACTGATTTTCTCCTGTGGTTTGATTTAATGTCAAAGGTTGATTAAGCCTTTATGCAATCTGATCTTCATCATGTTCTGATCAGTGCACTTCCACAGGTTTCTAATCGCATTCTGGTTCTCAGATGCTTTGTTTTGACTAAGATCCATATCTTTAAAAAGGTAGATTTGATTCAATCAAAAGAGACTGAGGCAGTGTCAGGACAGACACAGCAGATAAACAAATTTTTGTCCTGCCCCTTCTGTCACATTTTTACCCCATTAAATTTAGCACTGGAGATAAGGGATAAAAAAGAAAGACAAAATGGTGGTTAGCATTACAATAAGCATATAACTGCTTTACTGATACTCTTTACAATATGCTCAAATATACATCTTTCTTTCTGCAGGAAGATGTTAACACCAAAGTTTTGTTGCTTTTTTGGTTTTTGGGTTTTGGGTTTTTTTTGTTTTTTTGGTTGGTTGGTTGTGGGTTTTTTGGGTTGTTGTTTTTTTAATCATTATTTACAAAAGGAGAAAAAAAAAATCCAACTTTTTTCCATGAAAAAAAGTTCTTTCTAGCATTTCCAAGAATAGCTCCAACAGAACAACCAGTAACCTAAGCTAGACTTTTTACCTCTGTGAATACACGTTCTTCAGTTAAAACAAATTGATGCATTAAAATAATCTTTTTAAAAAGGAGACTGCAGTAATTTTGTGGCAAGTTTGGCAGTAGTAGGACTTGGAAAATAAAAAGCTAAAAACCATGCTAACATATTTTTCTTTGGTTAAACATTTATATTAACTAAACTTGAACGTCTATTTAAAATATTCTGTGTTTGTTCCTTTTTCATTTATTGTGCTTGAAAAATAGGTGCAGGTGATTAGACCAAATTATTCTTAATGGTCTGGTTTAATGGTACCTTGGTATATATAGTTATAAAAAATCTCAGAGCACATTTAGTATATTGCAGCAAGAGAAGGAAAATATTTTTAAGTGCTCATGCAGAGAAGCCTCATACTGGAGCTTGTTATAAACATTTTTCTGGAGGCAGATATTTCGCCTTTATTTAAAAATAATAGTATAGTACTATAGTTATAATCCTAGACGTTTAGTACTGATTTAATAAAGATAAAAATACCAAATACAAAAAAGCACCCATAAGAAGCAGCTAGAGCTCTGAGAAGTAGAAAGCTGGAGAGGTGCCAGTGTTTTATTATATGAATTTTCAACAGAAAACTTAAATTCAGCACAACAGCAATGAAGAGGTAATTTTAAAGCCTGAGAGTTCAATGATGTATCCTTTATTTTTATTTACTGTGATTGCTAGGCTGTACTTTGCATTTAGGATGTGTATGCAACGTTCAAAATCTGTGGGTGAATCAGACAAATACTTTTAAGACCACTAATGGAAAGCTTGCATTGGTAATAAGCCATAGCTTAAACCAGTCTATTTACCTTTTGGGTTCATGGGAAGCAATGCCAAATAAGTATTTATTGATATAATAATAATGTATCTCTAGTTTATGGTTATTTATATGTTTATATTAATCAATGCATTGCCTAGACAATTTTCATTTATTTCAGGTCAAATAAATACACAGGATGTTTTAAAAAAAAAAAAAAAAAAAGGCATTTCTGAGGTACTTCTGGGTGAGATGTCCACTTCACAAACATGCTACCCAATGAAAAAAAGCCATGTTCCCTTACCAGCTCTGAAATCATCCTATCAAAGACAGCACATGCAGTGTCAGAGGCATTGATGCAAATGGCAAAACTGCCATTGATTTCAAGAGAGTGATCTTATACTTCATTTTCGTTGTACATATCTAGAAGAGCAGTGTTTCAGTTTGTTGAGGAAAGGTATAAAAATATCACCCTCTACTAAACTAACATCTTATTTCCTACTCAGGCTTTTGGGGTGAGGTACTTTAGTCATTTAACAGTGAAAAAAAAACAATTAGTTCCATGTTCTAGGAACTGCTTCTAACAGTGGCTTTCTTGCTGGAAATTCATACTTGCATCTATTTTAAGATAAATTGCACATGTGAAATATATTAACCTAATAACTTGAGATCCGGTATCAAAGCCAACACCTCAGAGACATTACTGATTTTATTTCATGTGGACTGCATCCTCCATTGCAAGGACTGTCTTTAGATGCACAAATGTTTATCTGTAGGGTTTATCTTCAGCCTTATGAATTCTAATTTGCCTTTGTACCAGTCTTAGCACAACATTTTTCATCATGCACTAATTTAAATCAGCACTAAATAAGGGTTTTTGCATGTCACTCTCCCACCTCCCTGCTTTCTGAAAGGAAATGGATACATCTGGTTTGCTTTTTTCCTTGCATCTGCAAAATATGTAACCTCTTCAGTTCTCTCGTTGCTTGTTCATTACTTGACAGCATTTCGTGTTTTAAATTCAGTGAATATTTGAACAAGACATTTGTGTGCCTGCAGCTTTGTAAATTCAAGGCCTTACATGCTAAACTCATTGCTCCATTGAAATTAGTTAGCAACTGAATTAATTCACCAGCTATTAAAATGTTTATGCCTGTAATGTTTGCTTCATGACCCAGTTATTTCTTTTCAGTGCAACGCACAGTTTTAATAGAAAAAATGAGAACAGTCTAGGTAAAAGAGGTGGGATGTGATATAGTACTGGGTGCTATGGCATGGAATTGAAGTTTGATTGGCATCACTGCAAAGGGCACGTGGTTTCACTGAAGGAGAGTGCAGGAGCAAATCCTTACCCTGTAACAACTTCAGAGACAAATGCCTGCCATTACCCTGCCATATGTAATGTTCTCCTGGCAGTTACATGGTGTGATAAATATTAACATGGGATTACAGTAGTTGAATCTGCTAATAAGGTGAAGGCAGAAACCCAAAGTAAACTTGTTAAAAGCAAAACTCCCCAAAAAGCACCTGCTCTTAGCACAGCTGCAAAGCCCGTACAGCCGAGAGGCAGATGCTGTCCCTCAGTCCTAAACTTCCTGCCTTACATCTGTCCCATGAATTCAGCTTTAACCCTATGTCCTTGAAAAAGCAAATATTACCATATTTCTACATATAAAAAGAATAGTTCTGATAAACACTGAAACTGAAGTAGTAGTCTTCAGCTGTACAAGGTGTACTGTGCTACTGGTTACAGTCATAATGATAAAAAGTGGAATACTGGCCTATTTAGGGCACTTTCTTAATTAAGAAGTTGACCACTGGGAACTTAGCTTTAATTAAGCACACTGAATACCACATTAAACTCATTATATGCTGCTGTAAAGTGCAAATGAGTATCCTGAATGTGTGATTCATCTGACCAGATTTCGCTATTCTTCAGCAAAGCACCTTCCTTACTTCTGAGGGTGCTATAGATGCTATGTCTCACATTTGCTGCTAATTCAGCCTTAATTATGCATTAACTCATGTTCAATTTTCAAATAAACTCTAATGAAGAAATTACCTCAAGACTTTCTTCAGCTCCTCAGAAGTTCTTGTATTTCATATCTCTAATGAATTATGTTCTTAAATTTATTATTGCATTTCTTTAACAATCAGAGTTTCTGCTTCATTAATCAAATCATTTTTGTTTTAATAGGATTTAATTTATTTTATACGAAACACTCTAGTTCTGAATTATAGACATTTTCATTCTATTGCTTACCAAGAGCACTGCATCTTTTCCCACTGTCACAACTGCAAGCCCTTAGACTAGTATGTGCAAAAATTTACTTTTCTCAGGGAAAAAAAGTGTTAATATGTAAAAATGCCTCAGATATTTTGAGGAAAAAAACAGTATTTCGTTTCCATATTTATGTGTAGAAGCTTACGGGATACATATTGGAACCCTGCCATTTAATTTCATAGAACTATGGAAAGCTGAATGTATTTAATCCTGCTGAGATTCCAGCCTATTGTGCTTCCTAAAAGAAATAAAAATTATTAAAAACTAACTGCACTTGAATTTTCCATAACTGGCAAGTTGTTTAATATACTCCAAATCAGAATGAAACACAGGTAAGACATCTAAAGTTATTAAAACTTGTTCAGTGGAGATTGATAGAAGCAACATATTAGGACAGGATAAGTAATGTCAAAATTTAGAGGGAACAATAAGATTGAAAAAAAAAAATGGTTTCAAATGACCATAATGGAAAATGTAACGCTACATATGTTTTATCTGAAGAATTATACCAAAAGTTGTAGAAAAGTGGCATGACAGAGGTTAAGTAATATCACGGTATTTTTAGAATTAGCATCTTATCTGAGAATAAATCACACAAAATGCTGTGTATCAGAAGAACCATAAAAGCATGTGTACTAAGTCGTTCAGATAATTATGGATTTTTTACCTCTTTACCTCTTTACCTGTTCAAGTCAATGGGTTTTTTTCCAGTTATATTAATATGTCATTTTAATTTTAGTGAGTAAATACACAGTATCCTAGAAATAGTAGAAATAATGTACTATTAATGTTCTATCAAAGTGATTTAACTTTTGTTATTGTTGTTGTAACCCCTTTGACTTCTGCATTATTTCATAAACTGCCTATCAACCGAGATCCTACTTGGGACAGAATTTTCAGAGAAATTCTTCTTTAGTTTTTATTTTCATGATCAGAGCAAAAACAGAACTAAAGCCACAGAGAGCAGTCATTCTACTGAGTATTTGTGGACTGCACACTGAATTAGGTGAGTTTTTTTCAGGAGCCACCCCTGTCTACCCTGCCAGCTCTCTCTGCTAGTGGACACTCGTTCTTTCCTTCCTGCACCTTTTTTTGTTAGTACCAGAACAGTGTAAAAGTTCATGAATTGCCTGACATATTAGAATGGCACTTGGTATCTACCTTGGATATGCTTTGTGCTCATCAGAATAAATCTAAGCAAGATTTGAGATACCACTGGATGAGACCCCTACTATTTTACATAGTAGAAGTTATTTGTGTCTTCGCTTATGATTTATTCTTCATTGATTTTCTCCAGTTAATTTATACTGCTCAGGAGCAGCTAGCTTTGCCAGATCTTTGCACATTAGGTAGTTTGGAAAAAAAAAAAGTCTGTAGAAGGATGCACTTTGAGTTTCCTCTTTCTCTTTTGCATTTTCTCTGTCTATTTTTGTTTACTGTACAGTTTTTCTGTAAGGTTTGATTTTTGT
Source organism: Heliangelus exortis (assembly GCF_036169615.1). Taxonomy (NCBI): domain Eukaryota; kingdom Metazoa; phylum Chordata; class Aves; order Apodiformes; family Trochilidae; genus Heliangelus; species Heliangelus exortis. Next base: position 24,717,440 of record NC_092425.1, on the reverse strand, counting down.
CTGTGCTGTTTCATTAATGAAAACCATCAGTTTTATATTTTCTAGTCACTGATGTCTAAATGTGTATTTACTGTTAAAGTATTATCACAAATTAATAGTTTTCTTTTGACCAGTCAACTTCAATTTAAGAAAAATATAAATGTAGACATTTGACAAACTCTATACTGCTTCTGAATGTTGTCTTATCAGGCAATATGCCCTTGTGCTTTTACTTCATTTTCACATTCCATTCCAAATCCTTTGGATAACTCCTAGAGCAAACATACACGGCAGACAGGAAAGAAGATTAACCTTTCAGTCCCAAAGGTAAAGAGACTTTGGATTAGGAGAGAAAAATGCTAGTAGGAAGGGAGACAGAGGACATCATCATTTGAGAAAAGATGAAGTAAGCACACAAGACAAATACTGCATAAGCACCATACGTTTACTGCCAAGTTGATAATGGAACATATACATTCCTTTTCATAATAGTCTGTAATTTACATCAAGTATCTTTATGCCTGCAAATTGCTTGGTATGTTAGGAGTAGTACTGCCAATAAAAAAAAAAACACAGAAAAACCTAGCACCTACTATGGTTTGTCTGGAGGACAAAAGAAATGAAAGAGGCAAGTTTCTCTGCTTTATAATCTGATTCAGCTACAGGATTTGGCAGGAAAAAGACTTCTGAGGAGGTGATTCTGCATGGACTATGTTTCACATCTTCAATTTTTGTGGATAAGTCCTGGAGATGGGCATTTAGTACTTGACAGTGTTCTTGCATCTGTCCAGGTCTGTCTTCTGGGGCATGTCCAAGTGAAATTTATTGTGAAGGATAAATTGAGAATTGGAAGGGTTTTTTTCTGGGGCAAGTCTCCTAATCAAAGATACAGCTGTCTTGCAGGAGATGATGAATGCAACACATGAACTTGAATGTTAATTGCAAATCACATGGGGTCACTGGATATGATGGTTCCAAAAGAATGATTTTTGCTTATTGACACAGGGGAAGCTCAAGGAATTTACATCATCTAAGGGCATGGGAAAGCCATTTCATACAAGAACTTCATACTATTTCCCATATTGTAACCTTCTTCATTTCAGAGCCTTCAAGCTTCATTACAGTGCTACAGATAACCATGATAGTAATTTGGAGGAGTGAAACAATTAAAAGCTTGGTTTTCTGTGAAAATCCTAAAGCTATTTGACACATGAATAAAATATAGTGGGAGGTACTGTAATTTATTTCAAAGCCTTTACAATTAGAAACTGGGTCATAGGCCTTTAATGCCAAAAGAGTAATTCAGAATTGAGATGGGTGTTGCTCAGTCATAGAAGAGATGATTGTCCCTGTCCAAAGACACAAAACAGGTCAGCAGAGATGTTTGGCAGGGAATGTGGAGCAAAATGTAGTAATGAATTAAAGTAGAATGGAAAGAGTAGTGGTAGCAAACACCATGTAACTCCCATTGGTTTTATGGTTAGATAAATGGAAGGAGAAAATGAAATGAGACAGAGAGACAGAAAAAGAGAGAAAAAGGAAGACATGGAGCTGCAATGAGGCTGACAAGAGAAGAAACTAAATCAGTGCTGAACCCTCAAAGTCCCAAAGTTTCTGCAGCCTCTTTTGCTACCTGAAGCATTTTTTTCCTCTACAGCCTGGTGGAATTGAACTCCTTACTGTGAGTTTCCCTATTATGGTTCTGGCTTGAGAGCAGAGGTGATCCCAATTCACCTTCTGTCACAGTGGGACAGTAATGAGCTATTCTAGCTATTCCATTATCTGGATTTTTTCACCTACCCCCCTCTGTTTTTATAAAATCAAAAATTATAAAAAGCTTCTATAATAATGTAATTTAACTTTTGGACACCACAAACAGTAGGCTTCCATGGGCAGTCTCCTTTAATTTTGGGCTATATACTTTTTTTCCATATAAATGTTTCATTTGGCTAAAGCTCATATTGTTTGCTAGTACTCTGTGACCTATCATACCCGTTTTTTATCATTCTTTCAATCTTTTCATCATCTGCCAACTTTGTCAGTAATGACTTTATGGGTTTTTTTCCCATTACTTAAAATGCTAAACAGAATGAGACCAAGAATCAATCTTTGTGATACCCCCTTGGTGACAATTACCATTATGTTTTGACTGCTGGTTAGTCAGCTTTAATCTAGTCAATGCATGTCATGTTAGCTTCATATCATTCTACTTTCTTAATCAAAATGTCATGCAGAAACAAGACAAATGCCTTACTGATAATTAATTTTTATCAATTGGTTCAAAATCTTATGGGGGTAAAAAGGAAATATCAGCTCAACTTGACAGTATATATTTTCTAAAAATCCATCTCATTATCATTAACTACATTACCTTCCTCTGATTTTCTTTTAGACAAATACCTTATCAGCAGTTTTATTAATTGCTCAGGATTGATACCCAAGCTGTGGAGTTTATAATTACATTGGCCAGTCTGTTTACCTTTTCAGACATTGAAACAACACTAGCTTAATTGTTATTTAAACATAAAATTTTAAAAATTTTTGATATGTTTCTTTACCTGATTTATAGTTTTATAGTATCAGTGGAAACTGTCAGCACTATTCCTTCTTCTCCAACTAAGTTTTATTTAGAGGCACTTGACAGAAGGAAACAAAAAGAGCATAATTTTTATCAAATAGCAGATAATTGAATTTTGCTTAAAAATGAAGACTATTTCATATTCCATGTTGGTTCAAAAAAGTTTATATGGATTAGAAGGACTCCAGTCAAGCATAATTATGTAAGTTAATAAAATAACAAAAAGAAACTAATCCACTATTTTGTAGGGGGCACTACCCCCTTGCAAAAGAGGGATGTTAGAAATACACATACCAGCTAGGAAAATGACAATTTGGAATAACACATCAAATATTCCTGCTTTTGCTTTGTTAGAGGATGTGGAATATTCTTCTCCTTTCATTCATAATACGGAATTTATTACATGGGGAAAGAACAGACTGAGCTACTCCGCTGAAGTTTTTTGTCTCATACAGTTTGCTTATACACTGTCACATGACTTTTCTCCAAGTTTTCCCCAGGTGAACCTGTTTTCTGGCTATGCTGTTAAATTCTTAGGGCTCAAACCATTGCTCATTGTTTGATTCTTCTCATAAAACAATATCCACTGGATATTTGCAATTATTATGCAAGAAAGCTTGGTACATACTAATATAAAAGCTATTTACTTACTAGTTTATTTATTGTTCAATTGTTACTCTCTTTTCAACGTATTTATTTTTTTTTATTAAAAGATAGCATCCCTGGACAGGATTCCTGTTGCAATGTAGTGTAGAGCATGAGTAAGTATACAGCAAGTTTTGGCCTTCATTCAAGAGGTCAGAATTTAATATGTACATGCCTGCTGCATATCACAAAAAGATAGAAGCACAAGGTAATCAGCACCATCAGTTGCACAACTTTTTATTCTTTCTATTTTTTCTTTAGACTCTTCAATCCACAGGTAAAACAATCTCTGTTCTGAGCTGATGCAAAATAAATAAATAAAGTTAGAGACTCCCTGGTTACCTTACAGTGACCATAATCTGGCTTTAAAATTGTACTGCAGGGGAACATTTTACATGGTGCATATAGTCAGATACTAATATAAAATAGCACTGGCTACCAGCTTAAAGAATAGTACCTTGCAAACTACACTTGCAAAAGGAGACTTTGGAGCTAAAAAGAACCACAAAAACAGGAATACAAATGGAACAGAGCATGGAAAAAAAAAAAAAAAAAAAAAAAAAAAAGATGTTCAATTATTTACATTCAGTTTCTAAAATACAAGGACAAGATACATTTGAAAAATGTATCTTAAAAAAAACTCTTTAAAAAGTTCAGTGAGATACAGTGGATACAGTAGAATGTAAAAATATTAATGATTCAGATTTTTAGAGTGAGAATAATTGCACCATCTCTTTTAGGCTCCCAGTCATTAGATTTCTAAATAGCTAATTTAGAAGTGACTAAAAAGCTCCCCTATAAAGTACTGATATTTTGAAAACACACTCACAAGTTAAATACTTTTTATTATTTTTTATTATTTTACTAATACTTTCTATGCTAAACAATAGAAAAAACTAAAGAAAGCAAAAGGCAAGTAGTGGTTTTATATTAATATTTCTGTGCCCATTTTTCAAAGGAAATCCTGATTTACTCAGTTTACAGATTCCTATTCAACATTTGAATATCTGTATTAAGAACAGACATGAACTCCACAGGAAGAGAAAAGAAATTTAAATTGAACTAAATTTCTCTCAAAATACTTTCCATCTTGTCTATATAGTCTGTGAAATTAGTCTAACTAATTCAGGCTTGCTCCTTAATATATTCATTTAATGCATTTACTCTTGGCTGTAAAATAGGAATTGCCTAAGAAGGTCATTCTGTGTCTAATCTAGACCCAGAATCAACCCTTGAGTTGCTTGACTTCAAGAGATTTACATCTGAAATGACTCTCAGAGACCAAATCCTTCAGTAGTCCACTGGGAATATTTTGCTTGGCAAGGAATAAGTCTGCAGTCTATAAAATATTCTGTGACTTATTTTATATACTAAGGGAAAAGATACTAATAGCTTTCCCCTGAATTATAAATTTTAGGTTTTTGTGCAGTATTTCTTCCTATTGCCTATAATATTTAACTGCAGAATCCACACAGAGATCTCCCTGAAGTTTGTGATACTTCACTGAAAAGAAACATCTTGTTTTGCTTCTCAAAACTTTGATTCATCAAAATCTCTCAGATGTACTTGGCTATGATTATATTGTCAAAATCACTTCATCCAAACCATGTGCTCAAGTTCAAGGGTGAAGATGAAAAAAAATTAATTTTAAGTATTCAAAAATTATGTCCTGTCTAAACCTCACATCTAGGCTATGTTTTTATTACTCAGACTGCTACAGAGCTCCACAGACTGATTGATTCCCTCCAAAGAGAGGCCCCAGTACAAATGGTGTTAGTTGTCCTCCAAAGGTGCTTCCTTTTCTCAAGTAATATTAAGGGAGCCCAGACAACAAGGTAGGGCAAGGCAATGGAAATGCTTTTCAAGAAGAAAGTAGGCACAAATGTCTTCAGTGGGATGTAAATAATAACGCTAGCCTACTCTCCTTAACTATAATGACAACGTTTCTGCAAGTTCATAGAGAAGATGAGGCAAGTGAAGCCCAACTTTTTGACTCAGGACTATTGCTGTATTACCAGTTCTAACTCAAATTAATTTTATTTAACCAGTTTTGCTTTAATTTCAGAACAATGTGCCAACATCCCAACCCAAAGCACCATTACCTAAAGTTTTTTAAGTATTCTCTTGTTCACGAGACTGAAGTAGGTATTTTTTCAAGGATCATAAAGCACTCTGAGCTCATTGCAGCTGATCTCATTTTTAGTTTTCACCATTTGTTTGAATGGGTATCTTGTCCTGACCGCACTTCAGCTTCCTTTTAATTTCCAGTGACACTACCAACAGAAATCAACCAATCTTTCCAACCTATTTAATGCATTCTTCTTCAATTATACCTCTAGTGGGCCTCTTCCACCACAATTTTTCTTTACAGAAAGGCTAGTATTCTCTTTTCACTTTGTCTCAAGCTGTCATCATGGACACTTTTACTTGGTATGTAATTTTATGGTTGAGGGTCAACCTATCAAAAACTGCTGCATCAACACCTTGTCCTCTGATCATAATATAATTATCACTTTCAGAGATAATGAACCTCATCAAGGTCTTCTAATTTTCACTTATGAAAAGTTCAGCTACTGCCAGGAGATAATGAAACTAAAAAGAGAAAGAGAGGAGGCAACACTATCAGACTGATATAATATTGCTGAGACAATGACACGCTTGCTTTTGAAAGAAGATCACTCATGCAAATCGCCTGCCAAACACTCAGTTGTATCTTGAATGGGGATCAGTTGTCCTGCTTTAAGATTTATAGAATTTTGTGGGATATTTAAAAGCCTGTTAGATCCCCTAATTAATGACTAAAAAGTTTTTTCAGTTCAGAAAAAAAATCAGTTTGGCTATGCATTGAAAAATTCCTCATGAAATGGATATTTTCAAATATTCCATGACAGGGAACATAATCATTGCTACAGCTAACAAAATCTAGAAATTCATACATTTTGACATTTTCTTGTTGTGGGGACCAAGAGTTGGAGAGAAAGGTGGGAGAAACATTTTAGTGAATAATTATAACAAAAATTTCTCAAAACCATTGAAACTTATTCAGTGATGCAGGTTGAACCTTGCTAACCTGAAACCCAAATCAAACCAATAACTTATTCTCCAGTGCAACTGGAGAATAACTTGGTTCCACTGCAGTTCACATTCACATTAACAATCTTTCTACACAGAAAATCTTAATATGTGTAACGGGTAATGAGTTTCTCTCAATGCATGTGATGAATTATAATCTAAACTCTAATAATAAATGACCTTCCATTTTCTAATGAAAGCATAAGTTTTTATCATATTGTAAACCATGTGTACATCACTGCTTTTATGAAAAAAGTTTTAAATACAGTAGTTAGCTTTTGTATAGCAGCTGCTTAACACTCCTCTGTTGATGATTTGAAAAAATAAGCTTCTTTATGCTATTTTGATGTTAGGAATTAGCTTTTTTTAATAGTCAAAATCAAGTAATAAACTATTTCTTTCTACTCTGCCTTGCACTTCTGTAATATGATGTAAAATGACAGTCATTTCCAGAAAGACAATTACCTTCCTGATCTTGTGGTTTCTATTAGTGGATCAATTATAGAACCAAGACCTTTGTGGCTGCTTGGAATTAATAGGGAGACAGATAAAGATTGTCACTGAGAACTTGATACCTAGTGAAATAAATAAAGTAGACACCTAAGTTATTTTCAGAATCCTATCTGATATTCTTATTCCACTATTATCATTATATTACCTTAGTGAAAAAAAAAAAATGGATTCACAATAAGTTATTCTTTGTAAGCTTCTCTGGCCTAGGACCTTTTTCATGCAATTGTAATTCTGACATCTAGTAAGACTGGTTTACCATTTTTATTCCTTATATCCAGACCATAATATAAATTGCTGGAGAAAGCAATATCAAACAAAACCAAAACCCAAAGGAACAATAAGCACTCAAGGAAAAGGCAAAACCACAGCAATATAAAAAGAAGAGTCATGTTTATTTAATGAGCGCTCCTCCTGGGGAAGAAAGCCAAAATAACCACTGACATTTTTGTGATTTTGACTTTTTAATTGCTTGTTTGTTCCTTTGGGAAGCTTGCTCAGGCATCCGTTAGATTTTTGCTAGCTAAATAAAGTGGTTGTTCATGTACTTCCGATTGCATTTGTAACTACTTTCATTTCTTATTAATATTTAAATTCACTTTGAGCTGCATCCTGATTTCAGCTATAATGCAATGTGGCAAAAACCCTAAAGAAATTGTATATTATAACCTGCAGATTCGGTTAATCTACATAGAAACAAACTAAATGCCATACTGGACTAGCCCAGTGGTCATTTTGTACTGTCAGTTATGTTTTGAAATAGCAGGACTAAGGAGCTTGAGAGACTCAGTTAAACAATCTGCAGCTGGCATATGAATGGCATAATCTACCCCCTTACAGAGGTCATTGCTGATTTCTACTTTTTAGAGACTGCATTAAGCATAAAGCCATAAAAAGCAGAATTTAACTTCTGAAGTCTTGTCATAATTTGAAGGGCTCTGACCTGATCATCATATAAATACTGAATTTCTCTTTTAATCTCACTAACTTTAACCTAAAAAAGCTCTTGAATGCAGAAGTGTCACAGTTTGACTACATTTTTATATGAAAAAGTACATATAGTGCTTTTAAGGTTTCTATCTCTGAACTAAATTGAATGTCCCCATGTTCTTGTGTTCTGAAACAAGGGCCTAAGCATGCTGGCTGCACCCTGTCTGTCATTGATTGTATTGTAGGTTTTCCTCATGTTCTCCCTTATTCATCACATTCCTAAAGCAAATAACCCTAACCTTTTCAGCCTCCTTTCATATGGCATTTTTTCCTGTAGCTTCAGCATTTTCCCTCCTCTTGAGCTACTTTAATTTTAAAGCTTCTCTTTAAAAGCAAAGTCACTAAATACCAGATAAGACTGAAATTCTATTTTTACTGTTTCTTATTTAATACTCCAACTCTTTTGTTTGTTTATGACTGGCATTTTTGAGAAGAAAGATTTGCATTTTCCTTTCTTATTCACTCTATCTTGCTTTTGGTAACATCAAATTTCATCTGCTTACTAAGTTATCCATTGCTGTGTTTGGTTAAAGCTTTCTGGAGCTTATCACAGCTCTTTTTGCTTCTGATTAGTCTAAGGATATTGTATGATTTGCAAATTTATTGTCTCATTGCTCCCTTGCTTTGCAGGGCTGGTTCTTACATGAAACACAACTATTCATTATTTCTTACAGTGAAAATTTTCTTCTTTTTGTTCCTCTAGGTAGATTTTAATCCATAACAATACTTGGGCTTTTCATTCATGTTTACTTAATTTCTCACAGGTGAATTTGGAATCTTGTTAAGAGTGAAAGGCTATTTAAATCATACTCACAGGATCTCACTAAACTTGTAAACTCAGTCTCAGGTTGTTGTTAATGTCTGAACCATGGGAGAAAGAAACTCCTGATAGTTTATGCCTTATTGGATATTTGAATACCTACCTCTCAGTGACAACACCTCTCCTGTGTGGATTCTTTAATGTCTGGTATAGCATGGACCTTAATTGGTGTAATTATCTGAGAGGAAAAATCATACGATCACAGGGGAAAAAGTGTCATGCAATCTGACTTTATGGGCACTGGCAATCTTCAGCTTACCTTCTTCATCATGGTCAGCTAGCAGGTAAATATCTTCCAAGACTTGCTTACTATTTCTTTATCAATGTTTGTTTTAATAATGATAGTGGACTTAATATTCAGATATTTTACTTAGTTTTATCATTAGCTATACAAGCTTTTTTTGATGTATCACTCTGCAGATTTGTAAAATGTGTCACTGTTCAATAGTAATTTTCCCTTGGATGATTACTTCTTGGATTCTGCTTTATTCTGAACATTTATTTTTCTCTAAATTACATATTCTTTAGTTCTGAGTAACTATGATCAACCTTTAAAAAAATTTCTCTCCTTCCAGTATGCCGTTTCTCTTTGTAGGATAGCAGACAGGAAAGAGAGTGCAAAGGACAGAAAAGAATTGACTGCAGTGAATTAAAGTGAAATAATGACAGTAAGGAAGTAGGGAACTAAGGAAATACTGAAGGAATTTCTTCCTGTCTGACAAGGACTATCTCTTGTTCAACTTTTATGACTGCTTAGGCACTTTACCAGGATGCTATGGTAAAAGTCCATAACCTAACTGTGTTCCACAGTTTTTTTTTTCAACAATAATATAATGTATCATTTCCTCAGTATATGTTACATATATAGCACGAGAAAATTATTTAAGTATCTTGAAAAGTTAGGAAATTTGATCCATCATTTACTTATGGTTCTAATGAGTTTTTTACCTCTGATTCTGAATTAAATACAGTGTAATTTATGCAGTACAGGACTTGTGTTCATAAAACTTAAAACTGAGGTGCTCTTGATGAAGTAGGTAAGAGAAACTGAATGTTTTCAGTGTCCAGCATAGCAGTCAATGAAGGAAGTAAAAAGGATCTATTTCCCATGCCTAACTGACCCTGAAAGCCCCCGAGGGGCGGGACACAATTTTAGTATAAAGCATTTCCACCTCCAGGGTGGAGAAAACATCTTCAGAAGATGTTGAGAGATGGAGGAAGATAGATAGAAATTCAGGATGCAACTGACTCCTCAGTGAAACTATCCAATTAATAAAAAGAGATTATGGCCAGAAAAAATAGAAGAACATCCAGGCACAGGGAATTGTATGAGAATCTCAGTCTCAAAGGATAGAGAGGATCAGGTTGCAAACTCTGCACACTCAAAATAATGGATAAATTCTGATTTAAATTACTTTAAAATAGACTATTTTCTCAAGTGTGATGAAGTTGGTGCTCTACTGAGGGCTGAGGAAAGCTTCTATTGGAATTAGAACCGAAATTTGGAGATTCAAACAGCTTCCCTTTACTAGTGATGAATTGGGCAACTGGAGAATTGTGGTTAAATGAACTGTAAGAGTGAAAGAGAAGATACCTCAGAGGCTTCATGCATAGCTATTCAGCAGGCATCCATGTACTGAGCTTTTATATTGCATAGAAGCAAACATAGAATGCCAGAAATTTATGAATTTCTAAATATTGAATTGAATATCATCTAACAAAAATCTTGCTAATTAAACAACAGTGTTTTGGTGGTTCAGAGAGCTGCATTAAGGCAGAATATATTAGAAATTAATATATTATTACCAGTATTTTATTTTCCTTTTCCCTTAGTGTGTGATTGTGTCACCCCTTGTAGTCTTGCTGACTTAGAAATGGAGAGCAGAACTCTCTTCTTGCAGAAAGCACAATCATTTTTTTTTCATCACTGCCCTTAGCTGTTTAACAGCATTGCATTACACAGCCTAAGGGGTTCTCAACTCGTCACTTCTACTTACAAGTTCAAGACTATTATCAGAATATGACTGTTTCATAAGAAGACTGAGAAGTTTGAGCATAATTGTTTAGCAGGTTATTGTTGTGCAGTGGTAGGGGAAGAGGACAAGCATTTTGGCTGGGTTTTTGGGTGTTTTTTTTTTTTTTGTGAGCTAGGTCTTTGATTAAGATGTCAGGTAGCTTTCTCCTGTAACTTTCGCAAGATACAGCATGAAGTTATTCAGTACTTACCTGGTCTGGGATTCAAATAATATAGGCAGTTTCTAACTGGAACTTGAAAATCAAATACCTGTTTACTACTGACTGAGGTGTAAATACAAGAAGCGTTGAAGGCTTTTCTCCAACAAGATGGATTTTTTTACCTACTCTAGGTGAAAATGTTGAGGACTGACTGATTTTTTTGACCTGATAATATCTTTACAGTTTCTCCTAAATTTTCCAGTAAACTTGTTACAAATAGCATTTACCCTTGTAAGTCTGCAAGCATAAATACTTACTCATGTACTTAAGAAATTTTGCCTTTGAACACTTCTATATATGGGTCACAAGGACATTTAAGAAAGGATTAGAATTGTGTTCAAGGGGACATCTACAATCAACTGAATTCTTTAAAGATTCTGTCACAAACAGTACTGTGAAGTCCTTTCTCGTAGTTTTGTGCATGTAAGCATTTTGAGCATTAATTCTAAGGGTGGAGTGGTACACATGGTAGGGAGATTTACAAGAATCTAAAACTACTGAAGTTTAGAAGAACCCATATTTTCAAATGTGCTCTTCCACTGACTGTGCAAAAAAACCTTTTTTATAGATGCAAATGAAATGTAAACATAAGAAATAGTGTTGGCTATTTATTTATTTTATATTAAAAAAAAAACAACAACCCTGAAGGAACTTTCTTGCCCTGATTTTCAAAGTTGTTAGCACTGAAATTTGCCAAAGTAGCCTTTATATAACAACAAAAGTAAAAATTCCTTTATTCCTTTTAGTTTTACTTGTCCTATAGTCATTACCTAGTATAAAGAATTGAGAAGCTATGGATACTGGTTTTTACAGAGTTTTTAAAATTTATTTTGTCTTTTTTTTTTTCTTTTTTTTTTTTAATAGCTTAGCAAACATTGACTGGTATAGGATACAATAACATCAGTAGATATTTTGTTGAAATTCAGAGCATACAGGATAACCTGATGTATCCTATCAGTTACATTAGTGGAGTCATATTGGACAGGCACGGGTTACGACCATTTCCCTCATTAAATGCTAACAAACTGTTTTTTAGAACTCTTCTTTTTTTCATTATGTTCCCTGCATTTTTCTCTGCTTGTTAACTATAATCCAAATAATAAGTTATCTGTTCATAGCAACTTGTCTTTCTTAATTCACCTATAACTTCTCTATACTTTCCCCTGCTATCTGCAGCTTTCCTTAGTTTGTCAAATTTGTCAGCCCAATGTAAAAAAAAAAAAATTACTAGTGAAGAGCAGTTTTTCAAAGAGAAAACTAAATAATACTAAGCAAGCACCAATGAGTCCTTAATTTATAGGCAAATTTAGAATTCTGCAAATTTCCAGGATTATTCAAAAAATCTGTCTGAAGAATTGTGCATGAAATGGACAATAAAAGGGGATTAGATCTGATACGAAGATTTAGGGGACCAAAGTATTTGAAAGTTTCAGAAGAAATCATGAGAACTGTTCTAACTTACAACTGAGAAAAATTATGCAAGAGATGAGGAACAATTAATGTTCCTTTCTTCAAGAGAAAATTGAAAGGATCTAAGTGAAAAAAATCTCATCACAATAATAGTATCTATGCTATTAATAGCATTAATAGTATCTGATGCTGTTTGCCTGTTTAAATGTTTCTTTTCTAAATGCAAATGCACCTAATAGGTAGAGTCATGACAAGAAGTTAAAAGAAATATATGACAAATTCCACACAATAAATTAGCCTGTAAACCTCTCAAAGTCAAATAGCAAATCAATAGAAAAGGAACTGCAACAACATGGAAACTTTGAAGTGTGGTACAAGGAGGAGAAAAACCCTAGAGAAACACTGATCTTGATAAGAAGTAGCAGATGTTTTGCCTTTGACAAAGAAGCAATTGATAAACTGCAGGTGATCAAAAATAGTGGTTAAAACAGTAAAAAACTTAAAAGCTATAAATTATTTAACTGGCAAAGCAAAAAAAAATCTCTGCTTTGAGAGAATAAACTCATATAATCTGTACTGCAAATAAAGAAACTGGTTGTCATGATGGGTTCTGACTACTGGAATAGATACAGGTTCTGGATTTCCTTCATAGTATATGAAATCCAGCCAGTAGATGATAATTCTCAGAGAAGCAGGTAGGAGTGAAATTAAACTTTTCCTTGAGGAGACCAGTGAAATCTCTTTCAAAGACTTAACAGAAATGTGAAAAGTAAGGAAGCATTACTGAGGATTATAACTCATAAGTGCCATGGTGTGCAGAAGGTTTGGGACTGTTTGCAATAGTGAAGATTAGAGAGACCTTGAATCAGATGACCTCCAAACCAGAAAAGAAGAAATAACTCATACGTATTTTTGAAGTCCAGTAAACAGACATCAAATACACTTTAGCATAGTCAGGAGGTGGGGGAAGGTGGGAGGACAGAGAGAACTTTTTAAATAATGCATGCAGTACAGCCTTCTAATGCATGAGGATGAGCTGATGTGAAATATAAGTAATAAGACTTAGAATGTTAGTACATTTCCGTAAGTGCAAGAAAAAATAGATGTAAAATATGAGAGAGCATTCCCTAGTGAATCTGGCAGAATTCTCAAAACCTGCTTTTGCACAATGTACAAAGCTTTCAGTTGGATAAAAACTGATGCCTTCAGTATCAGCATTTACAGCATTATCACATTACTTTTTGATTAGATATGAGGACAAAAATTTTTATTCTGTAAATAAGGTCACAGTACATAAAAAATTGTCTCTGAGACTGTTGTAGTCTCACCATACTAGGAGAAGAATTGAAGCAAATATTTCCAAGATCATCCCATAATGTAATCTGAATCAGAGAACATTGCACCTAACTCCCCAAGTGTTTTCTGTAGAAACTTATAGGTATAAAATAACAAGTATGTTTTGAAGTTTTAATTTTACGAAAAACACTGGAATCTAGGAGGTTTTTATTACATGATTTACATGATTTACATACAATTTTCTAATTGTAATCAACATGATTGGTAACATTATTTATTTCTGTCCTGTAAGATACCTCCTCCAGTTCTTTTGATAAACTACTGTGCAGTCACATAAGGATGGCTGTGATGCAGCAGCTTCCAGGCACCTGCACTTTCTTCTTGTTCAGCAGTCCAGCCAGTAGCCACATCACAGGGCTTCCCCCATCCCACCCACATGCAGCAGCTAAATGAGCAGTTGAAAAACCTAATTGAAAAGTTCCTCTGCAAGTGAAAACTTTCCCTCATAAGTCTCATTTGCAAGTGTTTGAAAAAACACATTGAGTGTCTACTCAAAGATGTCTCTGTGTGTTAACAACGAACACCAAGAAAACAGTGAAAGTATCAGTTCTTCCAAAAGCACATGACAAAGGGACTGTGCAGGGTTAGTTTGTTACAGATGAAGAATGCAGTAAAGGGATGTTGGATAAAAGCAACACTAAATTAAATCCTAGTCCTTAAGGACATAGCTGGCAAAGGAAGGGAGATTTATTTCCAAACTCCCTTCCTTTCCCTATTTACATTCTATTTCTTCTCTTCCCATTAAAGTTCTTATAAAAATGGATCTATAAAGGCTGTTTGGTCTTGTTGAAAAGCTCACATAAAAGAAAAGGCATAAGCAGAATTGCCTGAAAAATCTGGCTGGTTTGGGGTATAACTTCACTTGCTAGTTGACATAATTAAAAAAAGAAGTTATCATTCCTCATGAAATACATTGATGTCTTCAAGTCCTTACTTCTATATCTCACTTTGAACTCTATTACTCACTTGGAGCAGAACTGTCCTGAGAGAATGCCAGATAAAGATTCCAAGATGTCAATAGCTGGAGGCACCATGCCCATATAATAAGAGTTCTCTTGCTCCACTTTCCTTGACATATCCCTTAGATGCAATTATTCCACTGAGTGCCTCCATTTGTGCAAAGGGAGAGAGTTATTTGTGGCCCAGCCAAATACTAACATGTACAAAGCTAAAATCTTTTTTGGACAAGCTGCAGTGCTGTCAATGGGTGCATGATGCCCTCTTTTTCCCCCTTAGTATTGCACACGCTGGAGGGTGGAAATCAGATGATGTACAATAAAATAGCTCAAGCCAAATCTTGCTGGAGATGATGAGAAACAGTGCTCTCCCACAACTACCCCCCATAAAAAAGGTACCTGCATTTGCTCCTTTCCTGTCCCATCCCTACTATGCTTGAAGCAACAGCCTTTGTTAGATTTGGTCATTTGCTGCCCTTACTGTGCTTGGTGAGATAGAAAACAGTGTGGATTTGGAATATAACTTAGAATTTACATGACCTAATATTGTCCCTGAATTCAACTAGATATAATTTAATTTTCTATGTTGCTGAGCCTGAATAATCTTTTTTTAATGAGATGTATCTTGGATTTAGTTTCATTCTCTTTGCACAAATATGTCCAGTATATCTTGTTCTACAGTCTGTATACATGGACAAGTCCTACCTTTTGTTTACAGTAAATTTTGGGAACAAGTAAACAATGCAATTAATCAAATTAATGGAGGGAGGAAACTTATTGTTCTATATTCTCTCTCGAGAAGTTTAGCTCCACAAGGCTGCTGTATTTAAGAGTTCACTTAATTAATACAGTATTTTTCACTGGATAACAACCATCTGCTGGTACTGGACACACATAGTGAAGCTGTAAACACTTTGTTTGCAAAAAGGTATTGTTTGTGCCTAATAAGTGACCTGAGAACTATGACTAACAAGTTATTCACACTAATTCAAGAATAAAATAAAAAATTAATATAATACAGGAATGACAACAACAAGAGCAAAGTTTAAAAGCATTTAAGGAATGTTCCTATTTTTCACTACCTAGCTCTTACATTTTTCAGTCAAAAGGGATTTACAGTTAATCCTGTAAGGATTAACTATTTTAATAACTAAGGTTCCCAGAATTATGTGTATCTAAGTTTAAAAAACCCTACTTTCCTGATTTATAAGGTTTTTCTGGGTTTTTCTTTTCATTAAGCATTTGAGTTTCTTAATAAGAATGCATCTATAATCTGCTTGAGTTGAAATATCAATGTTTTCCTTAGTATGGCTTGAAAATGTGAAGGTGAGAATATTAAACTATTCCCATTGGGATTAAGTGCATTCAAGCAAAATGTAGTTTGAAAAGTTTTGTCCAGGTATTTAGAAGTTTGGGACAGTATCTCTGAAGCAGAAAAGCTGGGATGCCTGCTGTAGCCTGATGAGGTGTTTGATGAAGCACAAAGGCAGACTAAGTCCCAGATGGAGTATTACTGCCTTATATATGCAAAAATTTAAACTTTTAATGTATCCTCTCCATCTGTTACTTCTCTAACTCATATGCTGTAGTCAGCAGCCACATCCCATGACCAGATGAAATAAAATATATCGTCAAAAAGTTCATTGGCAAAGGTTTTGCAGCAAGAAGGAACTAGACTTGCTTGACTGCAAGTTTCTGTCTCCAACAATTTAAACTATGAGCACTTTTCTTAATTGAGAATGTTGAAGCCTTGTTCATTGTACTGCACTCACAGACCTACAGTTTTTGAGTGAGGCCATAGCATCTTACCCTTACCTGCCATTTGAAAACCCCCTTTTCCATTTTACCTCTCTTCCTGAAAGACAAAAGAGAGAAAGTTGACTACAGCTGGATACAGATACACGGTTTTAGTGTCTTCACTCATGTGCAGAAAGTTTATTAAAGACAAACAGGAGACACTCCACTAAGTGAGGAGACATAGGCAGGGAGCCAAGCCTATGGATTTCAAAGTCCTTAAGGGTCTTCAATCTCTGTATAAGACTGTCCTCAATATGGAAAAATAATGCTCCTTCCCCTGTGTCCTAAAATGTCCTGGCTGTCTTACAACCAGAGAAGTGGGAAACATGCACATGCATGGAGGTTTGAAATATCATCTGATGAACTTACCTACCCTGCCAGATTCAGGCTATTTCTTGTAGAAAAATCATTTGGAAGTGCTACCCCTCCTCATCTGTCCTCTCTCCCTTATTCTAAAAGGATAGAAGTGGGAAAAAAAAACCTGTGAAAATGCACTGTGTTCAATGATAGTGGCTGAACAGATTCCACTTTTTTATAGTGGCAAGCACTGTAGTCAGTGACACTTCTATCAATAAAACTGGATCAATAAGTAGTTGTTTGGCATATTGTCTCTACTTCAGAAATGCAAGAAATGCTTTTCTTTAAGCAGCAGCTCATCACAGTGTACAGCAGTGCAGATTCAAAGAGCACAAATACTACAGCTAAAATTCATAGGCTGACAGTCATGAGGAGCTCCAGGGGCAATCATTATATACTCAGATCACTTCCCATAGGTCATTATATTTCACCCAGCTGCCCCTGAACTGAGTTCAGTAACTTGCATTTCAGCAAAAGTGTATATCTTCCAAAGTAGAATCCAATTTTTGTTTGAAAAGATGGAAAATTTAATAATTCCCTTCAAAAAAGAATGAGAACTTGGTAGATGAATTGTACCAATTTGAAGTTTCTCGATCAGTAATGTATTATCAGCCTGTGGTAGGTCGGTGACCTGTACAAAATACAATCATGATCTCAAGACACATCACAAAATCTATCTTAACTCCAACTAATTGGCATCCCTGTTGGTGTTTTCAGAAGAAATTACAACATGAGCACTTACAATAAGCACTGAAAATGAGCTATGCTTTCATTCCTAAAGGGGAGTCTTTTCAGCTTAAAGTTGAAGGTATTTTGGAAGACATATATAAAATCTGCAGTACTAATGGCTCTGCAGTATTTGTTCTATTGAGAAATACAGAACTTCTGTTCCATAACTTTGGTTAAACTGTTGTTTCTGTTAATAATGAGGAAATTACAGAAAGTAAAGAATAAAGCAATTGATTTTGTAAACATACAGGCACAATGTTGTCGTACCTCCATCTCTGGACATTAGAGATGGAAAAATAGTTTTAATTTCTTCATATCTTCATTTAGATACAGTGTATTTAAAACAAGTTCTTCACCTACAGTTCTCATTGCTTTAGGGAATAATAAACAGACACGTCAGTCTTTTTACTGATTGTTGTCAACTCCACTTAGTACTTTGTTATCTTAGTATACATGAATTTGTGATTTTATTATTGCTGCAGGGCAAATACACATCATTATGTTTCAGGGCAGTGTCTCATCATTACAGTGATTATTCAAGAAGACTGTGTTGATGTCTTTAATGGGCCAGTAATCCAGTAATGAAAGCTCTGTAACAGAATTCAGTAATGTTGTGAAATTATTCAATACTCCATAGTGATGTGATTTGCAGAGCTGTAAAGCTGTGCAAGTAGAATAATCTGTTAATACATCTTTTTGCAGCTTTGCAGGGTTTTTATCTCCATATTTGTTTAGAAAAGCTGGCTTGCACGTGTGATATTTCTTTGAGCTATGGGGGCATTTTTGAAAATACGGTAATCTGTGCATTATTTTATTAGCTGTTGGAAACCAGATTTTTAGAAAACTTCATTATTTTAAGATGACAGTAATGAAAATAGGAAAATGATAAGAAGAAAACATTAATTTTGGTAATGAAAATAATTTGTTGTGTTTTTCAAAAGAACTCAGGAAATGGACATTCCTTCCGTGTTTGTGGAAGTGAGAATAAAGAAAATGGAACAATAAAAATTTAGTGCACCTTTTATTACTTTAAATGTTTGGTAAATGGATAGACATCAAGTGAGTATGAAGCTTATAACAGTAATTTCTTTCAGTAATTTATTTCCTCATTGGTATGGATAACAGCTTTTGAGAGTATAAAATATAAATGTTTCACTAAAAATAAAAATTTTCTCACAGTAAATAATATGATTGTACTTTATTTTTTTATAAATACACACACATACATTTACATTGCTTACATGTGTGTGTATATTTTGAAATTACTTTCTGATGATAAAGAACTATAGGTTAAGTTTCTCTGTTCAATTGAAATGTGATTTTTCCTTTGAGCCATGCAAATAGAAACTTTCTCTTCTCTGTATCTCACTTTCAGAAAAAACAATGCAGTAGGAAATAGTGTTGTCATTTGCATCCATGTGCTCCTGAGAGTCTTCTGAGGTAGGAGCAAAGTAGTCTTTCGACTGGATGATTTTTTTATTAAGAAATCATTTTACAAACCTGTCACAAACCAAAGTAAATCTACTTGATATCACAATGTCTAATAAAAATACAACTGTTTTAGAGATGATCTGTGCTGGTACACAAGGATGAATGCATCAGGGATAGAAGGTACCAGCTTGAACTAGTTAAATACATAGAGAATGTTTATCCAACAAGCTGTCTACAGAATTGCTGCTGACAAAGAAATGGAAAAACAGTTATCACAATGTCTTTACTGCCTTTACACACAGCTCTCATTACTTTCTTTATGCTCAGCTGCACAAGATTGTAGGCAATCACAGGCTGGTCTCACTGTGCAATATTTCTCATATTCATGTCCCTTTCTTGACTTAAAACTACTCTCTTGATTCTAATCCTGATCTGTGGGTATAAGTACAAGCCAATACTTTCTTTTGAATTCATCATGGGCAAGGTGTAGTGTAACTTGATATAACTAATGAGGCCTCTGTTAAAGTTTGCATACAATGGTAATTCCCATTTTTTTTCACTCCCTGGCAATACTATGCAGCTATTTTTCTCTAATTTTTGGATATACAAAGCTGAAAAATCCTGAGAATAAATATGAGCTCTAATGTTTTTTAAGATTCAATTACTCTTGTGTTTCTTTCTTTGTTCAGCATCCTTTTATCTTATTTAACCACAAATTCAGGAGCTGTTTTAAGTCATATATGATTCAGGTTGTATTGCCTGTAGCGAGTACTAAATTTCAAAACCTTCATTTAACATTTTGTGAAGCTGAGATAAATCCTGAATACAAGATGATAACAAGTGATGGTCATGATAACTATCTTCGTGCAGTAAAGTCCATTCCAGAATCAATCTGATAACATGGAAAACAATTTCAGATTACAAACTACTGGTTTGGCAGCAATGGGAAAAGCTTTGTGTGAAGTGATCTGAAAGAACAGTACAAAAATAATCACAGAATTATTGGTTTGAATAAAAAAATGCATGTGTGATGCTATTCATGACCCTTTGTAATTTTCAGTGCTACAGCAGTGCAACAAATATTATAAAGTTCAGCAGTCCCAAAAACACCAGGATGCTTGTCTGCAGTTGTTTGGTGATTTCATGGCCACCTTTTGGTAGTTTCTCTTCATATGCTTCAAGGAGGAAATGACATTAATGAGGTAAAACTTGCTGCATTAAATCTTGAATCAGCAATGCTGGAACTTACCTTGTTTTATGATAAACTGTGAAAATATTTACAAGTGGGACAGATAAGGTGAATCGTAGCAACTTGCTAAAAGAAAAAGATGGTATAGATCGAATTCTTGTGTATCAGATTGCTTACATGCTGCAGTTAGAAGGTCTCTGAAAGGAGGTTTGTTTTTCTGTTTTTCTCCAGATAGAAGTGAAATAGACTGTTAGGGAGAGGTCACATAATACATTTTTCTTCATGGAGGTAGTAGACAAATAACAAGGGAATAAGTAATTCAAAAAGAGTGACTGAAGATACTGTTATCAACATTTAGGATAAATAATTGTGCAGTACACCATAGTTATACCATACAGGATAGATTTAAAACAAACAAACTCAAACCCTAAATCCACAAAAAGAAAAGCAAGCGATAAAACAAACAAAAACCCCCACAAAACCCAACCAACCAAAAAGAACCAACCCCCCCCCCCAAAATAAAAGACGATATAAACAGAAAAACATTCAAAATCTTTTGTACACTGAAGCATACAGGACAGAGAAAGACAGAAAATTTTCTTCTGCTTGAAGAAGCACTGCAGACGAGGAAGTGGTATAGTTTTGAGATCTTCAGCCAGATGGGTTTTTTTACAGTTTTTTTTCTTTATGTGCATCAAGTAGAACCATCTCTGATGAGGCAGAACCTGCATCTCTACTTCCCACACATGGGTCATCTTTGTGAGGAGGAAAATTGACTAATCTGTTCAGATTCGAGTAGATGGCACATGCCTGAAACTAATTCAAAAGACAGACTGAGAAATCTGGAAAACTCTGGAGCTGGCAGACAGTCAGGTATCATCAGGGTTCACCTTTAGATATAGTCATAGAACTTTGGTGAAACAAGATTGTAACTCCCAATACTATAATATTCTGAATTATCCTGTATGGCTCTCCTGATTTAAAAATGGCTTATCTGTAAAAAAGGGGTTTTTCCTTCCTTTCTCTTGTTATTTTTAGTGAACTTGTCATTGACTTCTTCCTTTATTGATAGAAGATGGAAAAAAAAAACAAACAACCTTTACAAGAAATGTTGATTAATCGATGGGCAGAAGAAAAGCTTTTACTGAATAAATATGAATTTCTATAGTAAAAGGACAGGAAAAAAATAACTTAATATTTGTTTAAACTATAATTAATTTTGATGAAGTATCATACCAGAATACACTGACTTGATCACTTAGAACCTGTAAGAAAATTTCTCTATATAAGCTATTAAAAGAGATCAGTCACTAATCTCTTTTATTTGATCTATCACAACAGATAGGTATCCTAAAAATATTTAATGATTAGCATCCATCTGACACCAAAGGAAAGGAAATATGTGTTTGAACTTCCTGTTCACAGAATAATTTTCTGAATATCTATGTGAATATTTCTAAATTCAATTTTATTTTTTACTTGTGACAATTTAATTTCTCCATATGCGTGGACTCAAAAGGGTGATGCAGAATGGATACTGGATAAGGGATGGAAAAAAATTATTTTTTCAAGTGCTGTGCCATGTGCATACTATATTTACAGTCTGCATCAAAAACATTTAAACCCAAAAACCTGTCAGTGAGTAAATATCCAGTCGTTTAATAAAGGCACTTCTGAAATCTGCTCCAAATTGCCTACCAGTAAGATTACATGTCCCCAGGTTTTTTGTTGGGCCAAAAAGAATGAGTGGCTGGAATAGCCAGAGAAACAGCTCAGCATGCAACGTTGTTGAAGAGTTGCAGCCATGGATTACACCAAATCCTCAGCATCCTAGAGGCTTCATTAGGGTGTTACACCAAAGTTCTGAAATTGTTATTAGGTTTTTACATCAAGTGTTTAGTTAATTTTTATTTACTTCCACTGTCAGGATTGAATTCTATGGCAGGACTGCAAGTCCTTGGTAGACCTTAGCTGCATATTCAACAATTTCTTCCAGAGTCTCCCTTTTTCAAGTATTTCAGCTATCACATTTTCAGTAGCATGATTCATATTCTTTCTGGGTTCGTTGCCATATTTCCTACCCCTCAGACTGATGGTGTATTTCCTCCTATTCTTACCTTCACAGGAAGAGCAGTCATGGTTCTGGGTGGCAAGTGAATTTCCTCTTCATAACTCTGTCAGGTCCTTCTTAAGAGACACAGCAAAACTTTAATCTGCTTCAGGGAGTACTTGGGCACTGGAGAAAAACACTCCTGCCAAAATGTGTTCTCTCAAACAACGAAAAAAACCTTTGATTAAAACGGGGAAAAAACTCTTCCAACCTTGAAATAACCATAAATAGTGCTGGTGTTCAACTTAGTCTGGCTCTGCATAGTGAAAAAGCCTCAGAAGTATACCAGAGATGTAAGCACCAGTACAGCGTGGCACAGGGAGAGGGTGTTGGGAAGGACAGTCTCATTCAGATGCAGCTCACACTGTGTTGTGTAAGAATACATCAGTCTTTATGACTTCCTGGGGTAGTAAATTTTCATCCTGCTGACAACAAGAGTAATTGCTGTGTGCAGAATAAAATCGTCTGTTTAAAAGTTTAAGTTCTATTTTTACGAGCTATGCTTCCTTAGTTCTTAGTTTAACTTATAAGTGATCATCATTACTGGTTTTATTTCTCATTATAGTTACATTTGTGTAAGCAACGTATGGTGAAAGCATAGAGAACTTTGTTACTATGGGGGGCAGAGAAGTAATATTATGTCCCTGATATTAAAAGTTGTATATTCCACATTATTGTTTGTATTGATTGGTGATTTAAAAATCTTGGCATTTTGGAGAAATTTCTGAAAAAGGGCCCAGAGGTCTCTTGTCAAAAGATGTTATACCAGCTCTCCACTTTAGTAAAAAGTAGACAAAAGAAATGAATGTCCTCAATAGCTATGAGATTAAAATTATATTGTCAGAGCTGCCTCTGCTTGCGCTAAAGTTGTGGCTGAAAAATAGTATCATACATAAAATGAGTGAGAAAATATTAAAAAATAAGTAAATGTTAATATTGTCTAGGTGATGTTCCACAAACACAAAAAATATTTATGCAAGGTTTTGTTCTGTAAGCGGTGGCTCAAACAGAGCTGACAAAAGCTTTTTTCTTCCTTAGAACCACTGAAAATTATGTATACTTGCCCAGTTGCTGGGTTTGGTTTGTTTGTTTTTCATAACAGAGCATAAATCAAACCCTCTATATCAGCTCAAGATTTCCTTGAATTTCATAACCCACTTCATTTTTAAGTCTTCATTTTTAAAACTCTGCTTTCCATGGCCAAGAAAATAATCATTAGTTGTGATAGGTGCTGCAACACTTAACAGTACTCAGTTAATATGCTACTCAACACCTCCAGTTTGCTCATAAATGTATAAAAAATAAAAAAGTCTAATAGGATGAATACTATGCAATAAATTAATAATTCATAACAATCTATCAAGTTCTGTTAGATAGATTCCTGATATTAGTAGGAAAGAAGCATTTTTGCTATTTACATAACAAATATGATAGCTTCCCATGAAGAAAGGTTTCATCCATCACAAAGACATTAAGTAAGAATATCAATAGAATTGT
Source organism: Heliangelus exortis (assembly GCF_036169615.1). Lineage (NCBI taxonomy): Eukaryota > Metazoa > Chordata > Aves > Apodiformes > Trochilidae > Heliangelus > Heliangelus exortis. The sequence continues at coordinate 24,693,779 of NC_092425.1, read as the reverse complement.
TAACATCTCTCAAATTGTAAAAATACTAATGATGTGATGCTGTGCCTTTTTCACACAGCATACCAAACACTTGCAGTGAACTTGTGTGTCACAAAAGCACTTGAAATTCACATTTTTTGGTCTTGAAGTGGGGCTGAATATATTGGAATTTCCACATTTTATTGCCCCTGTTCATAGTTTCATGAAAAATTGCAGCTCTCAAATAAATATTCTAGAAAGCATTTTTTTCCAATAAATAGAATAATCCAGCTGAAAATAATGCTACTTTATTCTTTCAGGAAATTCTCCAATTTATCTGGAGTACATAAGCATATCCTTTTGAACTTCCAAAGCTCAGAAATTTTCCATCTTATTTATTTCTATCTTGCCTATGTGTTCTCCCTCTTTCACATTTCCCAGTTTTCAGATAGGCTTATTCCTCTCTCACATTTTACGTATTTCCTACTTCGAAAGAAACAGAATTGTGGTACCTTCTTTCACATATTGACAGGGTTTATTCTTCTGGTTTTATCAGTGCCTTTAGCATACTTTGTCCCAATAAAAAACTTTGTACCTCATGCTGATGGAGGTGTGTGTGTCCATCTCTTTTTCAGAGAGTTCATTCCACAACTGAAAACTTTTTTTCTGTCTCTTGCTCCTTGAAATCGGTCAAATGTCCCTTTCCACCAGCAATAAATCTATACAATTTGTAAAAGGAGAAAATCAAGCACAGTACCTGTACTGTAAATATTTTTTTCTGATACAGTTAAAAATGATTGTTCAGAAGCTGTTTTTATCTTTCTTGTGTCTGGTTACGAATATGCAGAAAGCTATAGTAATCCAGTCCTACATCCTGCATTATTCACATTTTTGTTTCTGCATAGATTAGGATACATACAAGTGAAACACAGCTCATTTTCAAAAGAACCTCTCTGTGTTTGGGTGTATGCATATTACCATTTCTAATCGTGGTATTTGTCCTAATAACATCATATCAGTATTTCAGGCATTAAAAAATAATAGAGTAATTTCATTGGGTCAAAATATAGCCTCAATTACCTGTGAAAAGTCAAAATCTTGACTCTGTAGAACAAATGCCTTTTGTTTGGTTTCTTTGTTGTTTTCTTTTTTTTCCCCTGGAAGCATTCTTTGCATCTCTGAATTAATATCCAAGCAAACTTTTTAATATTTGCACATAGGTCGAATGGTAAGGAAAGGTAATAGAATCAGAGTTTGGCTTTTCCTTTGGCTTCCATTCTGACATTAGACAAATAAATTAACTGTTTCTGTCAAGAAGAACTTTTATAGTTATATACTACTTTTATAGTAGTACCCTTTTCAGATGTTCAGTCTGAGATTAGGAGAAGGAACATTAAGGTCTTTGATGAAAAAATGCTCTTACGAGATATTATTGTTACCATGACTTTGCAGGAAAAAATTTTAAAATCTGCTTTGCCATAATACAGTGGTTTTAATAGTTTTTTGTTAATTGCTAGTCTTTATGTTTCATTTGTTCTTTGGACATTTTTTCTATCCCAAAATTTAAATTATTTAGTTACTTCAGATACAGGCATTGTATTTAAAACAGCAAAGAAAAATATACTCTAAACTTGAAATTTGGAAATGGGGAGTTATTTGCATTGTGTTCCAATACTGAACTAGACAGATACCACATGGAGAGCCACAGGGTCTTCTGGTTTATTCCATATTAAACAGGACCACAAGTGTTAAAGATAGTGTGGAGTTTTTTCTAAGACTCAACCAAGCTCAGCTTATATCACAAAAAAAAATGTATACTTAATATGATGCCTTTTTGTTCAAGTCACTGGTAAAGACATTTGTTCAACTGTTGGATAAATAATTGGTGAACTTTCCTTAATAGCTCAGAAGAATAATCAAATGGTTTGGTTATTTATGTGGGAGTGTCCCTGCCCATGCCGATGACCTTTAAGTTCAACTAGATGATCTTTAAGGTCCTTTCCAACCCTAGCCATTCTATGATTGTATGATAATTTTTATTATAAAGTGAAAATGTTGTGCTTTGGTTATGCTATTTTACTGCTTCTACAAACCCCACAAACTTTAGAACTGTTGTTTCCATAAAAGCTGAACTCAGCAATATGTTCTTAAATGATTGCTGAGAAACCTTTACTCTGCTTTAATCAAGTCAGATGAATTGTCCAGAAACGAAACCACTTAGTTGCATCAAATAGAGATGTATTCTGGTATGATACTTCATCAAACAGAGAAAGGCAATAGAAAAAGAGGGTAGCATGTATTTTGGCTTTTTTTTTATCATTTATTTTAGTGGTCTGATTTACTCCAGAAAGAAAAAGGTTTTCTATATTATACAAAAAATACCTGTTTATTCCACTATCTCAGAAAACTCACATGTAGCTGGAAAAACTCAACAAACTGTGATCTATTGCTCCTGCTGTTGCTGATAACATCAGTTATTATTTTGCCTTGTCCTGTCCTCCATGTTTCTGTCAGATAGATTGCCATAACATATCTGGAAAGGGCACATGTGAAACATATGACATGATTCATTTCATGAAAGGTCAAAATGAGATGGAACTTTCTATGGCCCTACAAGAAAAAGTCACCCACCCTAATTGCAACATTTGCTACTGAGAAAACAAGACAGGTAACAGATACTGAAGGAGAAAACAGAAACCTGTATGGGGGTAATCTCAGGTCCAACTGTCTCACCCACGCAGTGTGATGGTGTAAGGGCAAAGACAATATCTGACTGGGGCAGCTCAGACACCACACAATGCAGATGCAAGCAAAATCAGCAAAACATACATTTCCCAATAGGTGACTATGTATAGATTCCCACTCTTTCATAACTCCATAGAAAATTCACCCATTCCACACTCCTATTCCTACTCTTCCCTGCTTCATTATTTCTGTATTGACAATGGACTTTCTGAAAGTTATCCTTCCAGTGTTAAGCTTCTGATTAGTACACACAGATCTGTAGCAAAATGTCTCCATCACCTTTTTCTTCTTCCCAGTTAACAGTCAGGATAAACAGTTTCTTCTGGGCAGCAAGCACCATTACTACCCAAGCCTTCTCTTCACACTAAGTTAAACTGGACAAAAGAAAACACGTCAGCAAGCAAAAACTAAATTAATATTGTCTGGTCCAACAACATCCCACAGTGCAGTTGGAATGGGGTTCTCTGGTTGGCAGTGAGGAAATACACTTGTCATGAACTGGGAAGGCAAGCAAAACCACCCAGTTGAGTCAGGAATTTTAGGCAGTCCTGCATTTCTGGAAGAAACCACAAAATGAAACCTTTCTTTTTAGTGTCAGAGATCACTGCTTTACATCTCATTCTCCTCTGGGATAACTTCAACAGACCAGAAGGTTTTAAGTTCCAACTCTCAAAACAAAAACTTGGTATCTAATTAACAGTTTGCATACAGACAACCCCATCCCAAAACTCAGCTCAAATGTTGAAAAGGAAAGTGTGGATACTCTGCTTCATAGACAGTTTATCTAAGAATAGATTAAGGAACTTACTAGACATAGGCCATTAACCTAAGTATTTGTTTGCATGGAATCAGAGTGCACCATAGAGAACAAGCCCACATGTTTCTCTGAGGGATAGGTATTCACTAAGTTGTCATGTTAGAGATTTCAGTGCTATGTCTATATTTTAATATACCTCAATACAAAGGCAGAAAGTTGGGAATGAAGCTAAGAGCTTGACATGTCCTCTCCAAATTGTGTATTCCTTGAACTCCCAGGTAACCAAGTCAGAGAAACTTTTGAATCCTAGAGCATTTTGGATTTTTCAGCTAAATAATTTAATATTTTCCTTTAGATCACTTGTATTCTTAGATAATCCTACCTATATGATCATAGCTGCACTACATCTGTACTGCAATAGTCAGGAGTTGAGATCTCCTGTTTAGTTTGCTTTTTGCTGTTCTAGATTAGGATGTTAGTTTGTATTGGGTCTAATTTCTTCTCTCTCAGACAAGGTAGCATGGTGATGTGTATAGCATGATGGTGTGTATAGCATGATGGATTTATCTTCAGGCTAAGAACTGTGCAAGCATTTAGCTTCACTTACACAGACTCCATTGTTCAATGGGATGGAACATGGGACAGGCAGATGAAGTAATCATCCGACCTTTTGTCACAGGGGTCTTATTGGGAGTTAGAACAAATTGATATTGCTAAAGACTTCTCAACATTACTCCTGCTTTACAGTTTACTACTCCCCTCACTTATCTAAAATACAGTCACTCAAATATATATTCATATTTGGTTGTATCCTTTTAACTAGAAAGCTCATTCCAAGTTTTATGCTCTGGTTAGATGTACTGTATATGATTCAGAGACACCATTTGAAGTTATAATTCTGACTTGAATTATATGAATGTTCCTCTTTTACCTTATAAATCTGTCTTGATGTGTTTTTTATTTGAAAACAACTGCAGGTTTTTTGAAAACAATTGTCCTTTACTAGACTTCCCAGATAGGTGGTGTGACATTGCCATTCTTGTACACTGAATGAAAGCTTTTAACTTGCAAACATCGCCTCCCTTCCATAGTATCTGATTTATGTATTTGGGGAAAAAAAAAAAAAAAAAAAAAGAATGGCAGCCGCATTTTCTTTTTAACAACATACAGAAAAAATACTTCAAAGTAAGCTATGCACGAAGGAAACATACAGGAAGGACCTTTAATACTAGCTGCTGACAGATCATGAACCAAAATTGCCTTTTATGTACCTTGAAAACTTTGTAATTGTCTATGCCATCAGTAATGACAGTATATTAACTGAAATAATTATAGCAAAGTGTTGTTAGGCTTGGGATGATATGAAAGAGTAGGGGATGTTCATTTATTCATGAAGTAGAACTGAAAGGCTTCTGTGTAGTATTGGGTCTCTTTAATTAGAAATTCAGAGAAGTACGGTATTCAAGTTTGCTCAAATAATTTAATTATTCAAAAGAACAGAAGAAAGCAGAATCCTTTTCAAGGAAGAATAAAAGGGTTACTCTCAGGTATTTATTCTTAAAAGGTTGTCAAGAATCATTTTGCTACAATTAAAGGCAGTAGGAAGAAATTTGTTAAGCAGATAAAACATAAAGGATGTTGTATTCACTGTAACAATGAGAACAGGGAAACAAAATACTAGAATTTTTTTTTTTTTTTTTTTTTAAACCCAGTAGATGAGAATTCCTTATCTCCAGCAGGGGCAAACTGGAGAAAACTGGAACAGGAAGAAAAAGACTTGGCTTATCTTCCACATGTATGTCTTCCACAGGCCCAGCATAGAGGGGCTATCCCCTGGAATGGAGAGGAAGTTTCCTAACATACATTCAGTCTTTGATTCAGAGCTATCATTAAAAAAAAAATAAATAAATAAAATAATCCAGCCAGATGCTCTGTAACCAACTTGTGGAAAAGCCTCTAAATCACTGTTGAACAAAGGTAATTTTCAGTAAATCTAAAGCAACATAAAAAAAAAAAATCTTAACTCTTCCCTTCCAGTGAGGGATTTATGTGTCATCACAAAAATAATTTGCACAGAATCACAGAATATTTAGGTTGGAAGAGACCTCCAAGATCATCCAATCCAACCTTTGACCAACACCATAATCCAACTACCAAACCATGTCCTTATGGACCAAGTCCAAACACCTTTTAAATGCCTTCAGGGATGGTAACTCCACCACTGTCCTGGGCAGGCCATTCTAATGCCTGACAACCCTCTCAGTGGAAAAATACTTCTTAACATCTCACCTAAACCTCCCTTGGTGCAGCTTCCATCCATTTCCTCAGGTCCTGTCACAGTTTACCAAGGAGCAGAGGCTGTTTCCCTCCTCGCTCCAACCTCCCTTGAGTAGTTGAAGGGCGCGATAACGTCTCCTCTCACCTCCTCTTCTCCAGACTAAACACCCCCAGCTCCCTCAGCCTCTCCTCACAGGACTTGTGCTCCAGGCCCTTCAGGAGCTTTGTTGCCCTTCTCTGGACACTCTCCAGCACGTCTGTGTCCCTCTTATAGTGAGGTGCCCAGAACTGAACACAGTACTCAAGATGTGGCCTCACCAGAGCTGAGTACAGAGGGATGATCATCTCCCTGTTCCTGCTGGCCACTGAGTTCCTAATACAAGCCAGGATGCCATTGGCCTTCTTGGCCACCTGTGCACACTGCTGACTCATATTAAGTCACCCATCAACCAATACCCCCAGGTCCCTTTCCAACTCACAGCTCTCTAACCACACTTCCCAGAGTCTGTAGCTTACCATGGGGTTGTTACCATCCAGGTGCAAGACCTGGCATTTGGCCTTGTTAAACTTCATACAATTAGCCTTGATCATTGGTCCAAGCTGTCCAGGTCCTGCTGTAAGGCTTCCCTACCCTTCAGCAGACCAACACAACCACCTAGTTTGGTGTCATCTGCAAATTTCCTGAGGGTCCACTCAGTCCCCTCATCCATATCATTAATGAAGATATTAGACCATCCAGCCAATTTTTGTCACGGTCTAACACTGGCCCGGCAATTAAACCGATGGCAGACGCTCTCTATTAATCTCTCTCTCCTCCACCATAAGAAAGGAGAGAGAATAAGGGAGAGAGACTTATGGGTTGGAGACTAAACTACACAAGTTTAATAAAACAGCAATGATAAATGGGGAAAATTGCTAAATATAAATATATATACAAGAAAATGGATACCACATTCCTCCCCCCTTTCCCCCAATAACTCTCACGTCAACCGAGGCTGCAGGGCAGCCCTGGGAAGGTCCAGGCTGGACTCCTGGAGTTGGCAGCAATCGGGAACTGGAGGCAGGAACACAGGCAGGCAAACGGACGGGATCCTTCCAGGATGCCAGGTGAAGGAAGGGAAGCGGGAAAGGGAGGAAAGGCAGGCCCACAGAAGCTTCTGCTGGTGGCCTTTTATAGCATTACAGGTAAGACCAATCAGCTGATAAGGGGGTGGTGCCCAGCACTTCTGCTGGTGATTTCAGGTGAGGCCAATCAGCTGGTAAGGGTGTGGCTCGGCCCTCCTGATCCCTCAAATTATACTGAGGATGACATATGGGATGGAATACTCTGTTTGAGAAACTTGCTGTTAATTTCAGCAAGTGCAACTACCTACAAGAGACTTAACAAAAAGCAAGTACAAGACAGAAAATCACCTTTATCCTGGCCCAAACCAGGACAATTTTTTATCCAATGCAGGGTACATTTATCCAAGCCAAGTGCCTTAATTTTCTGAAGAAGAATGCTGTGAGAGACAGTGTCAAAAGCTTTACTAAAATACAGATAGACAATATTCACAGCTCTTCCTTCATCCACTAGGCAAGTCATCTTGTTGTAGAAGGAGATCAGGTCAGTTAGACAGCACCTGCCTTTCGTAAACCCATGTTGACTGGGCCTGATCACCTGGTTATCTTGTATGTACCTTGTGATGGTACTCAAGATGACCTGCTCCATAACCTTTCCTGGCACTGAGGTCAAACTGACAGGTATAGTTCCCCAGATCTTCCTTTTGTCCCTCCTTGTAGATGGTCATTACATCTGCATCAGCATAAATGTATTTTAGCTGCTGTACCTCTCTGCATGGGAGGGGTTCACCTCCTATTTGGAGTTTCTCAGGTACCAACAAGCACTTCCACTGCTCATCACTAACTGCCCTGCAATTGCCCCCTTCCCCTTTCAAATCTAGTTTAAATTTTGCCCATGTAAAGGCTGCTTGCCATTAGTAGTAACTTATATTTATATATTTTCTTTTCTCATCAATAGCTAATTCACAAAACATCTGAGAATGGTATAGTTTAATATTCTTTATGAAACAGATTTTATTCAAAATTTAAGTTTCAGAAGACATCTGAAGACTCAAATGTTGAAGCTTTAATTATACCTGTACCATCTTAATACCCACTTAATTGTAGCTGACATTTTTCTGCTATAACCCTCAAAGAAATATGTGCTTCTTAGGACACAAGTGTCACAGAAGAGAAAGTCAGAATACATTAGAGATTTTCTGAAACAGTATTTGTAATAAATACAGGGAAATTTTGAAAATTAACAGCATTATCTAAAAAAAGCCTCTGCCTGCTCTTAAAATTGTGATAAATCCAAGCACATTTGTATTCTGGCAGGCTCTACTAGAACATTTCACACTCCAGAGAGCATTATTACATGGCATCTCAACAACAAAAGTGAGCACTGTGTACATTTACCTGAAACTTTCTTACAGCAATTTCCATTTCCTTCAGACAGAAACCACTGGGTTACCAAATATAACACATGTTAAAACAGAGAGGAGAGGAAAGGAATGGAAGTGCACCTATTAAGTTATTTTAATTTATAAGAAAGAAAACTTTCTGATCTGTCTCTTTCACAACACAACTTTAAACGTCAAACAAATATTTGCAGCCCTTGATAACTTCTAAAATCCCTTACAGAACATCCAATACATCTTGTGATCACAACAAGCAAACTTTTGGTAGTTACCAACCAAAACAAAGCTGAATTGAGGTTTCAGCTTTCCTTACTTTGCTGTCTTGTTTCCGTGTCTCAGAGTAAAAAGCAATATTGCTGGGATAACTTCACTTGATAGAAAAATCACAAAAATCTTACACAGGAAAGGAACTGTGACCTTCAGAAAGCAGTTAACACTGTTTCAAAATTCCTCAAAAATCTTGAAGCATTTGTATAATATTTTGATATTAACTGTAGTGTTAATGTCAACAGTAATCAATACCTAAGATTTGTCATTAAGTGTTTTAGAATAATATGAAGATTTTTGAACAACACTGAGAGTAATCAAAAAGGCAAATAAAATTCTTGTAAGGCATCAGGTTTCAAGGAAATTCTGAGGGAAAAAAATAGGTGTATATTAACACAGTCAAACCTGATTTTGACAGACTAACAGATGTTTTGTTGTAAAAACTGAATCTGTTCCTATGCAAATGAACTGAAATATTATTAATTTCAGAGATCCAAGCCATGTTTAAGACCTTGATCTTCCATTTGCTTCATATTTTATGATATAGTATACTCTTTTCTAAATTGGATTCTCTAAATACTTGGTAGTATTCAGATAATACTAATGATAATGCAATGGTAATTCTGCAAGATGAATTCTAAGATGAGCTTTGAAACAGAAAAAACACTTTACTTATAGACTGTAAAGTAACAGAAGATATAAAAGATTGGTGCGAAATATGGTGAAGGGATGGCTGAAGGGTGACAATATAGGGTCAGCACAGGGGTGCTCTGTCCAAGCATCTCTTTTCTAATGACACTGATAATGGCTTTCAATTACAACTGACAATCAAATTGTCCTTCCTATTTCTATTTCCCTTCCAATCTTCACTTTAGGAATTTCCTTTTCCAGAGGTTGTGTTAACACTTTTGCATTTTTAGTTGCCAATGGATCTATTTTTCATCAATTTGATAAATCCATTTCTGAACTTTTTTGTAGTTTTGTTCTTTGCAGGTCCTCTGACAAACAGATTCCCTGTTCAGTTATGATGCATGGGAAAGTATTTGCTTCTGTTTATTTTAAGCCTACTACTCATTATTTCCTTCAAAGCCCACGATGTTATTAGAAAAGTAAAATAATCATTCCTTAGTCATCTTTGTCACACTTTTTGGGAAGCATAGATTACTTTTCAATTGACTGTCTCTTTTCTGAATGAGACACTACTTAAAATCTTCTTGAACAAAAGCTATTGCAGTTAAATAAATTGTCTTTTTAACCTTTCTTTCCTGATCTTATTCGACTGTACCATACTCATTTGAGGTAGAATGACTAGAATGTCATTGTTGTCTAATTTGGATCCTTAAAGCATTTTTTGTTTTATTTAGAAATACCTTTAAAACCAATGAAAAATGTCCATGGTATATATTCATAAATAAAAATTTCTGAAATATATGTTTGCTGTTTTAATCATAAACACAGCAGACAAACAAATAAATGAATTCAAGATGCATCTTAGCCTTTAGTCTTCTTCGTGCTGTCCATATAGATTCCTGCAACTATATGAATTAGTTCACTAATGCCAAAGTTGTAAGTCACATCTTTCTGTAATGCTTGATGTATGTACATAAAAGGATTTCAATAATTGTTTCACTTTAGGAAAAAAAATGCTTTAACATTTTAGTAACCAGGGGATATGACATACTTTTCTTATTCCTTTGACGTGCACAGTTGCTTTCTAAGTGGAGGAACCGCACATTAGTATTTACACTTTGGTGTACAGTCTGTGAATGTACCAAAACATTGCCCTCATTTCTTGGGGCAACGTAATCTCTGGGGTGGTCAGAACTGAACTTTCAGGATGTGCTACCAGTGAGATTTACTCTAGAAATGGAAAGCCATTTAGGCTATAAAGAGATGTCAAAGAGAAAGAGATAAAAAATATAAAGCAAAAATGCATTTGTCGGTTGCAGATCATCTACGTATTTTCGTTACAATGTCTCCTGTGGAATGAGATGTCATTACTAAGTTGTGTATTTCTCAAACATAGCCATCCATTACAGTAGAGCAGAAATAGCACATTCCATTAATCACAAATACAAGGTTAAATAAAGATGTAAGCATCTTGGGAAAGAAAGGCTTCCAGTGTACATCACCTTGATATATTAAACAAATGTCTTGGAAGGTGTTGCATGCCTGAGAGAATAATAGTGATAGTATTAAAAAGTTGTATTAGCCATGCTTAACTCAGCAATACTCATTTATATTGCTGTAAAGATACTGATTATTTGAATTGTCTGTCATAAAGTAAGCAACATATGGTACATAACACTTGAAATCAGAGGGAATTTACAAAAAAACAAAGACTTCAAATTGGTTCAATCTATTTGGTTTGATATATAATCCCTTCAAAATATTTTTTTCTTTTTTCACATTACTAAGCTGTTTATTCGGTGTTGCAGAGATGAATGCACACAGAATCCCTGGTCAATTCATTCTCATGTCATTGGTCACTCCAGCACTCTGTGCTTTGATTAATAAAGAGCCCAGTATGAGCCAGGATAACTTTGTGGGAATGCTACACTATGGATGGATGACTAATATAAATTCAGAAAGGTTGTTGGGACAACAGCTGTTCTCATTGTCCTCCATTCCATTTTTTCCCTTTGTCATCCGTAACTTTTCCATTTATCAGTTCTGTTTCTTTCATTTGAGCTCTCTCTTACAGCTTTCCTGTTCCACGTTCCATTTCCATTTTCTCTGCAGCATGGTTCAAAAAGTATCATTGCCCTCAGCAGCTATGGACATTTACAGAGTTCTGCAAGAGTAGAGTATGTCTAAATCAGCTAGCAGTATAAAGGGTAAGTATAAAATCAGCTTGCAGTATAAAGGGTAAGAAATGCAGTAATTAGTGCTTACCTAAATTTCTTCTTTGCATGCCAGGTTTTAACTGATGACTAGATTTGGACATGGGATGGAATTTTTTCTTTATAGTATCAAGAAGCACTCCTCCTTCATTGGACTGGTTCACCTCCTGGTTCAATTTGGATGCTTTATGATCAAATTACTTTTTGTCACAGGAAGCTGCCATTAGTCTCTGAGATACTTTCATTGATAAACATCCTACCCAAGTCTCTTAAGAGCTTCACATTGTGTTTGGTTGTTTTTTTCCATCAGCTGTAATCATAGCTAATACAATCTGTATCTAACTTGTATTGAGTTACCCTTGTATTTTAATTTGAGACAAAAAGAACTTCAGAAATGCTTTTTCTGTACAAAATTTACAAATTACAGCAGCTATTATTGCTTCACTGCAGTACATCCACTTCCCAATGCTATGATCTTTACTTGGGCAGCAATTCTGACACTGAAGTACATGACGTCAAAGTGATGTGCACTGTTCTTTCTGATTTTGCTTTCCACATTATCTGAAATGTCCAGCAGATATCAATGGTGCCATGCTCTTTGTCTTTTGTGTAATGTGTCTAGGTCACCATCCTCTTCTTTAATCATCATTATTTTTTCCAGTGATTTCTATTTTTCTGAATTTTATATTCTGTACAAATGGTTTACCCTTTACTCACTAGGAAGTGGCTCCTCTCTGGTTCCATTTCTGAAGCACTCTGAGAGGTCTTCAGGACAATACCAGAGGAACACTTAGGATCCCAGACATCCATTTCATTGGACAGCACACACAAAGAGCATAACCTTCATACTTCCACAAATAGTTTACATTAGGTTAACATTTTCAGCCATCGATAGGATTGTTTGAAGAGGCTTAATATCACGAGCCATTAGAAAACACTTTTGTTGCATCTTAATATTTTATCCTGTATTCTCCCTTTAAATATAAACTCTGTGCATTCTTAAAGGTGGACTGTCCCCTGTTTTGGGTGGAAACTGATGAACAGCAATATCTTGTTGGACTTCCCTATAATAAAATTAGACAATTATTCTCTCTCACACACACACACACACACACACACACACAAAAGTAGTCTCTATATCCACATCTATTCTACTATTTCAGATCACACAAATTTAATTAACTCCCATTTTGTTACATATTTTATGTTCTTGTTATGTTCACTCTATCTCTCAGTCCCCTGCTGGTGTGCAGCCCTACAAAATCTAGGAGTGAACTGTCCATCTGAGTTTAAGGAACTAATTATTATGAGTCATATTTTGAGGATTTTAAGCCAATGAATTCACCATGATGGAGTAATTTCTGATGAGCGCACAAAATCTATAATGCTTATTTACCTTCCCACTTCAGATTATTTTATGACTGACTGTGAGGACTATATCAAATGCATTTGTACTAACACTAACTAGATTGAATCCTCAAAGCTAATGGCATTAATCAATTTTCTATGTTATAACCATTTCATTGGCTAACGAGGAACATTTTTGGAATGATGTAATTTATTTCCAGTCTCATAATTCATTGTAAATAGTCTGTGAACACACATTGAAAACACACATTCATTTAGAGTGAAACAGGAACTAAAAATCAGTTGGTTCTGTTTTCTCACCTCATTATTTCTGAGAGCACATTGCCAGTAAGGGAGGGCCATATGCCTACCATCTCTGCAGCTTTAGCCAGCAATTCTCATTTTTTCTGGGAAATTTGCCTGCCAAAGCTATAGAATCATATGTGCTTTGTATGCCAGGGTGAGAACTGATGGTCTTTGGAACAAAGGAGGTTGTAGTGATGAGCAGATAAGCTACCTGGCCTTAACCTACAGGAAAAAAATTGTCTGGTGTGGTGAGAAGTGAAGAGTGGTGTTGAAGAGCACCTTCTAGAAACTTCTAAATGCTTTAGTAAGGTATTTAACGTTTAATATTTTTACCTACTAACGAGATCACTGTGGGCATGATCCTAGAATGTGTAGATGACAACTTCCTTTTCCAAGTAATCAAGGGTTAAGAGATTAAGTATTTAAAGCTAGGTTGGATGGGGCCTTGAGCAACCTGATCTAGCGGGAGGTGTCCCTGCCCATGCAGGGGGGTTGGATCTTGGTAATCTTTAAGATCCCTTCCAACCCAAGCCATTCTATGATTCTATGGCATGATGTGAATATGGACATTTCTTTAGAGAGGTGAAAAACACTTTAGTAATTTCTGTCTATTTTAAAGCATTTCATCCAACGTGCCTCCTGGCAAGATTACAGAACAACACCAATGTTTCCATATTTACGGATTACCTGAGAATACTTTACAGAAAGAAAATGCATGCTTTTCCTTAAATGTTTCTGACTTGCTCGATTTTATAATAATTCCTCCTAACTCAAATTGTTAGCGGTGTTGTGCCACTAACGTATGTAAGGGCATGGGATGATGTAGGTAAAGTGGAATAACTTCTTTTCAACACAGGTAACTCAAAGTAACTTTTCAAATTACAGATGTGTAGAACTGCATATTTAATCTCTCCTGTGCTACATGAAAACCTCATATTCATTGGATTTAGATTAACTGTTTCCCAGTTTATATGCATATATATCTAAAGAATGAGAAATTTTAATGTTATTCCATTTTTTAAAATCTTTTCCTGAAGTTGTATTTTCAATTTTTTAACTGTAGCTCATGGCTGCACACTGGATAAGGTGATGCTTGCATTCCCCATTTCAACCTGCCCAGACTCTTACACCTCAAACAGCCTAAAGTAAAAGGATTATCTAGATGGTTCATTCCAGTATGCTATAATTGAAAATAATCAAACCTGACTAGGTATAACTTTTAGCAGGTTTCACAATACCTTAAAAATATTCCGTTAATTAGGAAAGCTTCAGTGGTGGTTTTAATTTTTTATTGTTTTATTTTAAATAAAGCAGTATATAACTAATTTCACAAAATTTAGAGATATAAAGTGCTGTCTTGCAAAAGAAAATATGTATTATTTTATAATAAGAGTGTAGAAGTAACTATAACAATGAACGTCAATATGGTCTGGTGTCTAATTCCATCTTTGCGTCAGGATGGGAATTCTCTTACTTCCTTTAGGGTAAAATCTATCAGTATTTTTATTAGACTATATTTTAATATTTTACAATTGGCAGAGTTATTTGACATAGAAAAATATGTTTCAAAAATTTAAGATTATGAATGTACAAGAACTCCTGTCCATTTTTCTTTTCCTCTAAGTAGTCATCACCTAGCAAGACTCATTTTCTATAACAGTGTGTTGTTATTTTTTTATGATGGAAAATACTTTGCTAGGAAAATAGCTTATATATCTGTCATAAACCCTTAATTAAGGCTAGAAGTTTTATGACATTTCAATTTCAATGGCAGTTTTTGTATAACTCATATAAAAAGAAAAAAAACAAGCATAAAACCGTGGAAAAACAAAAAAAAAAGCAAAAAACCCACGAAGGAATAATTTTGAGGGTTTGAATAGATTTTTCTCATCTTACTATTGTTTTATTATTTCTTAGAGAAAGCCACACTGGATTTTTTTGTAATATTTGCTTTGTTGCACTGAACACTGAAAGATGTGCTTTTTAATATGCTAAGCCAATATAGGGGAAGAAAGAAAAGCTATCTAGGCTTACATATTTTCATCTGTATGAAAACACAGCTGACTGGGATTAACAGTCCTCTCACATTTACTTGTAAAGACTTGACTTATACTCTAAAAATAACACTTTATTCTCCATTAAAAAAATGAATTACATTGTATCCCTATAAATCCATATTCCAAAAAATATAGTAATGTTCCTTATTTATCGAATATGCTGAAAGTTGCATGACTGTATAAAAAAGTCTTATCTTGAGCATTAACTTTCTAAATACCTAGCAGCAGATTACTGAAACACAAAAAGCACCAGTAGTAAATCTTCTGCAACTAGGTAATTTGACTGAAGCAAATGGACCAAGATCTTTTAGCAGGTGTAACCTGGCTTAAGTAATATTATTAGTGTTAAATAAGTTCAGCCATATAATAAGGTGATCTGACAGTTTTCATTAAAAGGCCTTTTCCCAATTACATTAAATTACTTTGCTGTAACTTCATCAAGAATAATTTTGTGGGATAGTTAAGCCAAAATAGGTCAGTTATTTCCAAGGAGGGACTAATGGATAGCTTAAGAAGGAAGTGGAGGTGTTTTAATATCCTAACACTATAGACTAAGGAAAGTTCATTACCTTTGTGATGTTCTGTTTCTCAGAGCTATGAAAATCTTAAATAATGCATGAAAATTATCAAGGTTTAAATTTGAAATAAATCAGTATATGGATGAGCAGCAACAGCTCAGAATGGAACATTTTCCAGATTTGGTTGTCTCTAACTGTTGGCAAAAATGAACATCAGCTGTCTCCTAGCTGTGACCTCTTTGCCTCTGCTTCACACGGGCACAGCAGCTTCACATCTACACATTGAGCATTGCTTCTGCTTGAGTTTCTGTGCATGTATGCTTCAAAGAAGAGGCTTGTGTATCTTCTCAAAGATACTTTTCTTTGAGCTGCAAAACTTTTTCTCTAAATCATATTTCTTATTGCCTTATCATTAACCAGAAGCTTATAATAGATGAAAGAGGACCCTGTGTTTAGTTTCTCCCCCCCTTTCCTTCCCATATCACTGCTACCTTAGCTATTAAACTGAAAGAACATGTGTTGACACAAAGATCTTCACTGAGGGGTTCTTGCAAGCAACAAAACTGATTTCCTTTCAAAGCTTTCTCTGGAATTTTTTTCATCTACCACATAGACATCATAGGTCTCTGGGAAGGAAAAAAAGAAAATCCACAATATTTAATTATTTCTCCCCTACAGTATTATTCATCAGTCAGTTTTAAATTCTATCTTAAATTTTATAGTAGTCAGATGGTATCACAGAGTGCTCAGTGTCTGTGTTTTATTTGACTTATGAAAAGGCCTGAAACTCAGTTCCAGAGTTTCAGCATTTTTAAATGAGATAAAACATTATCTTACAATTAGGTATGGTGAGAAGTCAACAGTTTGGGTCAGTATTTAAATTTTTTTGTGCTTAACTGAGAAACAGAGAAAATCTAACACACTGGGTATTCACCCAGAATTTATTAAAATGACTGGCTGGTTGTGAAGCCTCCCACCACGAAGGGTAAGCAGTGCAGTCCCAGGCACAGACCTTTAATGCTGTATTACTTTTATTCTATGTGATTTTACATATCCTGGAATAATGGATCCAGATGCTACATAATAGCACAAATTATTATAACAGATATTGTTACCATCATCATAATTATACAGATTACCCCTTCTGAAAATTTTCCCCATGCTATTGACTATGGACTGAAAACTTGTGATCTGTTAAGGCACTTCTGTTTCCACAGACAGTAACTCCTTTGAGATTTCAAAAAAACCCTGAGGCTCCAAATTCCCGTGAATTTTATTTTTAATGGTCTTGTCCCCATTCCAAGAAAAAAAAAGGGATTTTGTTCTTTCATGCAACCTTCAATATTAGATATGAAGGGCTTTGTGAGACTGCTTCATCTACTAGAGACAAAAGCCAAAGCAAAAGTACTGAAGCCCCTTTACAGAGAGTATGGGCTTCTTTCTGATATTTCAGCATCTACAATGTTTGTTATAAAGCTGTATGGCTCATTTATCAGTAGGGAAATTGTGTTTGCTGAGAGCATACCCAGAAATATCGGTTCTGTCCATTCCACTTTTCCACTGAGTCTGTCCCAAGCAGGGTTATCTCCAATTTCATTGCCAGACTGCAAGGATGTTCATGGAAATGGTTCATATTTAATCCCAAAAGTTCTCTTTTCATCCATTATTGAGGATGATGCTTTCAGATAGTTTTGGATGATGAAAGCCTTGTTAGATTCAAAGTTTTTCTTAAATGCTTATCTTGAATTTATTCCAGTGTGCGTGGAATTGCTAAGAATGGTGGCTAAAATTGGTATACAGTCTCAGAGAAATCAGATGTATTTTAAAGATATATGCATTAACATATTCTGACATTTCTTTTCCCCAGAGGTTTTCATAACAGCTTTCAGATCCTTTGAATTATTTTCCTCTGTCAACATGAAGAGGATATTTTGTGCTCTTTCAACAAAAAACTACAGGCACATCTGTACAATCAATCTTCACTTTAAGTTTATTGTATATACAAAAATCAAAGTCATTAACAGTTAGACTCTGGTTTTCAGCCTGAAACAAATTTGAGCAGAGTATCGGGCACTAACCTTGGTCATACATCAAATTTGGAAAGTAAATAAATAATCTTAAAATGATTGTGAAGGAAAAAAAGTAGAGACTCATAAGGGCTTTTATAAGAAGAATTAAATTCAATTCAGTTTGCCTATATAACTGAGAAAGTGATGTGCTATTTGTTCATTTTCGTTGTAGGAAACTGTCACGTTTATCTTTTGTACAATTCTTCAAGCTGTGCTTTATTGTCTATTCCCCAATATTGTCTGAGCAGAACTAGTATTTTCGATTACCACAGAATCAAACACCTTAAGAGGAAAAGTTATAAAACAGTTTTTCAAGGTGTTCAATGTCCAAAGGAAAATAAAATATAATTTGCATATTAAAAACATACTGTCATGAAATATATTTTCATCAGGCTTGCATTCTACCCATATTCTCTGAAGGGTCATGGTTGGACCTGTAGTGCTAAATTACTATATCCCCATTACAACAGACAGGACAGATTAAATTACAGTGGATCCAGTACTGGAGTTTTTTTAAAAGCCAAGAAGACTACCACTTTTAACTTACTTGATTACCTCACAGACTTACTCACCTCCTTCCCCTCTGGCTCTACTTTACTCAGCCCTCAAAAGCTGTATCAGTCACTGCTCTGTCACTGTTCCCAGTTACCTGGTTACTTAGTGAGCATCATCAGTCAGCATCCTGGGGCATCCCCATCTTCATGCATCTCCCTGATCTCCAGGATCTGTACCCACTTCCAAGATTTTTTCTCCAACCTCTCTTTCTAAGAGTGCTTCAGCTTTTCAGGAATTCTTCATTTGGCACCAGCTCCTCTTTCCAGAAGAAAAACTCCCCAGTTTTCCCAATTTAAGCATCCTATATGTGCAGAAGCACAATGCATAACTAGGCTTCTAATTGGTTCATGACTGCATTAATTGTGGGAAACTGGATGTGCCACTTCTGTTCAGCCCAAGCACTCTCACAATTCACAACCAGCCCATACCAGTTGCATCTAGCAAGAAACAGACTTCAGACTGAGAGTTCAAAAGCTCATTTTAGAACATTCACATACTCCAAATTCTCTACTGCCTGTTAGCATTCAAAGCTTAAAATATATTTTCAACAACACCCATTCATATGCAGTCTGACATTCCCTAAAGATTCTTAAACTGTAGAGTCATTCCATATTACTGTAGAAAAGAAGGAAATTCCTCTGTACAGTTTAGGATGACTTCTGACCCTCTTGAAGAAAAGGGCTCTGCTAACATTTTCCTAAAGGAGTAATCATATATGATCATGGGAAGTACAGTGTGAGGTATATACTTGAAGGTGCTTTCAATTAGATTTTACTTACTACTTCAACTTGAATATACTGATAAGGAAGAGGACAGAATTGATAGAAGCTATAAAAAGAATAAATTCAATGATTCAGACTACTGACTTTTTAACTGGGTTCAGTTTCTTAAATCTTCACATTAAACTTAGTGTGAAAAAAGCGTATTTCAGAATTTTCCTTTCTATAGTGTACGTGCATGAAAACCAGAATTTGATAGAATCTCTGACATTTATTGTGTTACAATGTGACTTCCATTTAAATGGTTAGGTCTCTGGATGATATGAGTCAATCTCCAGTGCATTTGAACTGCCTGTGGTGTACAACTAGCCTGCACTGTCCTGTGGTCCACCTCTACTCATTTTGGAGAAGATTCCATGCACTTCTTTCTGATTTGAAGTCCACTCAACACCTTGAGAATCATTAATGCTCCAGTTGCAGCTTTCATAGAGCATGGCATAGAGGGTTTTTTGTTAACAGCTTCCTGTATGGAACTGTATGGATCTGCCATACAGTTAGTTGTATGGCAGATCCCTGGCAGCTTCCTTTAAGTGACTGGTAGACCCCTTACTACTGTTAATATGAACCATTCCTGAACCACTAGTTCTAATGAGTGGAGAGAGACAGGGAGATCAGATGGAAAAGAGGTGGCTGTCACAGCTCACATTTACTAACTCAGGAAGAATGCAATACATCAGTTCTTATTCTAAACAAAGAACTTTAAAGCAGATTTAATCCCCAGTCAGTTCACAATCAAGGCAAGAAACAGGATATTCTGAGAGCCCTTCATACAAATAAAAGCACTAAAGGGATTGCCAGACCCTACAGAATGTTTAATTCCAGTGTCTCACTCTGCAGTCTCTATCTCAGAGGCAAAGATTTAGCATTTCCTCTGGAGCTCTACTAAATCTGAAGTCTGGATCACTTTTAGAGCGAGAATTTTTTTCTCTCTCTAACCTGCAATGACATTTCAGTGGCAGCCACCATCAGTTACTGAAGTAGTGTTCAGGCCTCCCTGTTGCTTCCACTGATTTTGGTTTTAGAAAGAAAAGCAATAGCTGGAGCGAAGTAAATCTGAAATATGCAGCATTGGCAAAGATGCAACTGCTGTACAAAACCTCTTCGCTCACTGCCTTGCAGAGTGCTGACACAGGCCAGGGTGACAACTTCTTCACCAGCTTTGATTCTCAAGTGGGAAAAAGGAATAACCACACAACTGTGAAAGAGTGAAATTTCCTTGCCCTTTTGACTCCAATGAAGACAACAGGGACTTTGAATTTGACATAGCATTTCCCAAGAGTGTCAAAATGTCTACATTATCAAATCTTGATAGTCCAAAGCACTCATACACTCTCAGATGTCTCTTCTGTAGCATTCCGAAGAATTAAGTGTTTATTCTGTTTTAGTCTGACTCAGACTGTTACTATACTCATCAATAGTGTCTTTTCTACACCAGGAAACAAAGCAGGCATATCTATTTCTTTCCATCTTTCCCAAGATTAAAAACATCAGTAGTTTGAAAAACGTAGGAAAGGCACAATGGAGAATTCAATATATGTTGTGGTGTGGCATTTCAGGACTAGGTGTTCACCAGCACCAGCAGGGCCAGCACTGCCTCCATCAGATGTGACTCAGAGCAGAAGTCTCTAAGGAACCATATATCCTATCCCAGTTGATTTCCCATTGCTTCGAGATGTTCAGGTGATGGGAAGAGTGTGTAAATTCCAACTGAGCAAATTAGTGGTGGAAATCTGTTCCCCACTCTCCTATGTTAGGAAATTATGCTATCTCCTAAAAAAGGGCTGCAAGACAGCTTTAGTTTCTCCATTCTCTCATTCTCATTTCTCCAGTCTCCATTCTCTTTAGTCAGGTCTGAAATTTGCTTGGGCAGTAGTTTTGAATGTGGATATTTGTTCATTTTCTTAAGGAATTTGGTCTCATCTCTTTAAACAAAGTATTATTTTTAATAATACCTACCAGTAGTTATAGGTTAGTTTTGCTATAAAATCTGGTGCTAATGGTGAATTTCTGGAGCCTCAAAATTAAGTGGGAATGAGAAATTAATCTGATTAAATTCAAAAAGTTTGAATAAAGAAAGTTGTTTAAGCACAAGACAATACAAATCATTTTTAGCAGGGAAAAATAGATTTTCTGAAAAGCTTTGGTTAACTGATGTCACAAGGTTATTAATAGATGATTAGTAAATGAGTTTAGGATAGTTTTATACTAACATAGACAAGTAAAAACATGAAAAATGTGTAGCAAGACAAACCTCTTCTATGGATGCGGCACTCCAAGGTCCAACCAGGTGTCCCAGTAGACTCTCACAAATGGTGCTCTGACCAGCCTGGATCGGTGCTACTGCTCCAAAGGTGGCTAAAATCAGCCCCCTGGCTTCCCCAGGTGTGAGCCTTTTATTGGCCCCCTAATCCTGCTCATGCGCAGTAGGGGCCTGCCCTAATTAGGCACAGGTGGGCTTCACACGAGGTCGAGCCCACTGCCTGGCAATTAGTGCCACCTGGTTGCCTCATGTCACTACAAAAATGTGCATAGTAAGTTGAACCTTAATATTCCATTTAGTTTCATTGCTGAGCACATAAAGAGACCAGACAGATGGAAGGCTGGTGAAAATATTTTTTTCCTGTCAAAATGCAACCCATTCTGTCATTTTCTTCTCCATTTGTTATGTTTCGTACTCACAGAGAGAAAACCAGGATCCAAGAGGTTAGACTTGGTATTACAGCTATATTTGATTGCTTTTTAAGACCTCTTGAATACCCTTACTGATTATCCTGCTCCTTCAAAACTGTCATATCATCATTCTTTTGCAACTTTACTTACATCACAAATTTCCTTTCTGCCTCTCTGACATTGCCCCTTCAGAGGCATTTGTACTCTTGGCATCTTCTCTGTTGACCCCACTGTGCCTGAAACTCACAAATCTTTATAGGTTTGATTATGGCAAGACTGGATCAGGTCCCTAAAGACCTGTCTACTAACTATTTCTTTTATATTAAATAGTTCACTGTACTGCCTCAAATAACTCTTCAAAGTATTAGCAACCCCAAAGGCTTTCAAAGTTAAACTGTGTAAAGACTCCAAAATTTCCTCACCAACTTGGGTATCTGCAACCAGTCAATTTTTAATGTGCCTGAGCTGTTTTGCTTATGTCTGAATTATGTTGTAAGGTCCTTAGGCTAAGCTTTGTGTCCTCTTATTTGTTTGTGCAGTGCTAAGAACACAGTCACCAATCAGTGAATAATATGGTACATAATAAAGTATTACCTGTTTTATCACCACAGCCCTAAGACTCAGCTTCAGGAGATGGAGGGGGGTGGGAGGAAACATTCATAAATAGATAATTTGCTGTTTGGGAAATAACCTGAGGGTGGAAGAAATCCTGTTTTCCCAGAGCAGATGCTTTTTTTTTTTTTTTTTACTCCTTGTATCTCAATTATACACAATTTTTCTGTGTAATGTATTAGGACTTACCCTCCTGTAGATGTTGAAGAAGCTACCTTTCATATTCTTTCAGAATTATTTCTACTCACATTAGAAAACAAGTTGGCCCATTAGCTTCAGACTTGTACTGAAGCCTTATAATTAACCCTGAAACGTGATGAATTAGTTTTATGTTTTATTATGAACTTACACTCAAACTCTATTTTACTCAGCTTCATCATTTTTCCATCTCTGTTTCTTGAGAAGCAAGAAAAAAATCCTATTAAGATTATTAAGGATAATTTTATGTTAATGAAAAGATCTGTCCTGTGCACAATTTCAAACCAAAATGAAGCAGCGTATTTCTAGCTCTAGCATATTTCTTCACTCTTCCATTCTAACCTTGCACTAGAGACACAAGATTTTTTTCCCAGTGTTAATATGGTAACAATAAAACCTTGGAACAGAAGAAGTTTCTTTGAAGAAGTTTTGTCTTTAAGAGCAGATAGTTCACCAAGGAAATTACTTGTATGAAATTTTAGGAACGAATTTTTTTTTTTTTTTTTTTTTTTTTTTTACACAGATGAGTAAGTATGCTACTCTGCAATTAAATGGTGTAGTCCAAAGTCAAGTGACACTCTACAGAACTGAAATTCACCCTCACATCATGAAAGCCTGCCAGAATGCTGAAAGAGAAGCACAGAATTGTTTTGGTTGGAAAAGAACTTTCAGATCATAAAATCCAACTGTTAATGTAGCACTGCCAAGTTCACCACTAAACAACATCCCTAAGCACCACATCTACACTTCTTTTAAATACCTCCAGGGATGGTGACTCCACCACTTCCACAGCCAGCCTGTTCCAGTGCCTGACAACCAATCCACTGTCGGAATTTTTCCTAACATCCAATCCCGGCACAACTCGATCCCATTTCCTCTGGTCCTACCCTTTGTTATTTGGGAGTTAAAAATGACACCCACCTCAGTACAACCTTCTTTCAGGTAGTTGTAGAGAGTGATAAGGTCTCCCTTTAGCTTCCCTTTCTCCAGACTAAATAACTCCAGTTCCCTCAGGTGCTCCTCATAAGACTTGGATTCAAGGTCCTTCACCAGATTTGTTGCCCTTCTTTATACATGCTCCAACACCTCAATGACCTTCTTGTTGTGAGGGGCCAAAAAACTAACCACAGTATTTGAGAGAATTGTCACAGCTGGGAAAGACCTCTAAAATCACTGTATCCGTTTGAAGTGCAGCTGTACTAGTACTGACTACAGGGGGACAATCACTTCCCTCCTCCTACTTGCCATACTATTCCTGATACAGGCCAGGATGCTGTTGGCTTTCTTTGCCACCTGGGCAGACTGCTGGCTCATAATCAGACAGGTGTTGACCAATACCCCCAGTTCTTTTTCCACCAGGCAGCTTCCCAGACACTCTTCCCCAGGCCTATAGCAATGCCTGGGTTTGTTCTGACCAGCACCTGGTGTGGAACAGGGAGCAGAAGGGCAGGTCAGTGCAAAAGTATCAACAGCAAACTGAAGATGGAAAGACATCTTCCTTCTATATCTTTCCTACTTGTATCCACTTAAGACTTCATTTTTCTAAGATCAGGCATAGGGTACATAAGGGAATCCATGTCAATGAAAAAGAGTTTCATATTATACCATCTTACTTCTAGCTTCTGAATTCCTCTTCTCACTAAACATGATTTCACCCAAAGTGATCCAGCACAGGTTAGTGTAGTCTGATAGAATCATTACAGTCATGTGATTCCTCTTAATTCTTCCTCTTTAGCTTTCCAATATTTCTTTTTTACTTTTCTATTTAAATTTTCTAAGAATGTTAATTTATCATAAGAAATAAGCTAATGCATCGTGTAGTGCTGCAGAAAGATTTTGACTCACTTTTCATTCTAAGTTCACTTTTCAGCAAGCATCCTTGGAATACTGTTTTATTTTTCTGATTTTTTAAATATTCTTCATATATCATGCTGAGATCATAAACTCTTAGTTTCTGATCACAGGTTCTCTGACATGCAAGAGTGACTAAGAATGAAAAGCTGTGGCTAAGAGTTAAAAAGAGTGATGTGAAGCCAAGGGGTCAAGGTGAAGAGGAGTTCAGGGCACAGAACCACGCACAGGTGTAATTCAGGCTTCCATAATCCCAAATCAAAATCCCAAACCCACTTAGGAATAGGACCAGAGATTTATCAAGAAATTGCAATCAAATCAAATTACAGATGCTGCCCCTAATTTTAAGATCCCATGGTTTCCTTGTTAGGGAAATTTTATGAAAGCAGAAGATCAGGAATATTTCTCTCCTTGGACTTGAAATCTTGCATTTTTAATTTTACTGCAAAGGCACAGGAACTAGAATGCTTCAGGTACATGAATGCTTATATCCTGTACTTGATGTACTGCCAATTCCTTGTGTGAATATAATTATTAAAAAAAACCCAACCCTCAGGTGTCCTATGCAAATATGAAAATTTCTTTTCACAAAAATTTTAACTGTAAAATAGCAGTTAATGGTCGCCTTTGTCATACCAGCTGACACAAAGAAAAGAGTGATCATGCTTTAATTTGCTGCTGTTATGGTTCCTGGATCCACCTCGAGTAGTAACCAGCTGTGACACTTGGATATTACCACTTCCCAACCACAGGCATCAGGAATGTGTAGAGACATTAAGGAGGATCTTGCACCCTCATTTCAGGTGGGCACTTCTAGCTGGAGCCCTGCCAGGTGGCTTTAGCCTTGATTCCACCAGGCAGGGACTCCCTTCAATGTCACCAGTGATATGCTCAAGTGAATATTGCACAATATTGCACATATAAGTGCTAGGCAAATCTACAATGCTCTCTAGCACCCTAAATACCTATTGTAAATGTTCCAGTTCTGCATGTTGGCTACTAATCTCCTTGTGTAATAAAGGCAGTTGAAAATATGAGAAACAAAATTAACGGAAATCGGTTTTGTTTTGGTTTGGGTTTTTTTTTTCCAGAACAGAAAACCCTCCAGAACACTTCCAGACTGTCCAGCTCTGTACATGGGTCAAAAATATTCCAGAAGAATTTTACTTTTTCTAGTCAAACAGTAAAGTTGGGATAAAAATATATTTAGCATTGTCTATATGAAGTTAAGTCACCAAAAGAAGTGGTAAACTGAGCAATCCAGTACTATATCAACCTGAATATTGATAAGCTTTTCCAATAATAAGTGAGTGCAAATTGTCAAATAAACCATAAGTTTTTTTAAGCATTCACTGACCTTATGGCAGATAATTTTTACTGCTACAGTGGAATTAAAAACACCATTTTCCCCTCTTGTTTATCCTTCTAGCTAAATCAAGAATACTTTCATCATTGCCTGGTTTTGGGACCAGGTGGACTAAAGGCAGATTTAAATCATATCTCAGAATGAAAGAAAAATTATTTTTTCTCTAAATGAAACTATTTTTTTCAATATTCCCTTTTAACCAGGTGTCTCCCCTCATACCATATTAGAATATAAATAAAAAGTAAAAACTGGCAGATGATTACTTCTTATTTTTTGTCATGTCACAGACCATTGGGTTAACTCTGAGAAAAAAAAAAAAAAAAAAAGGGGGAAAAAGGATAGATTAACTTCAATCATACTGACAGTCAACAGCTACATTTTCTAATGCTATAATCTCTACTGGTTCATTACTTCATTAAGTATAAAGTTAAGGTACATTACCTGTACTGTTAAAGTGATATAATTCCATAGATTAATGTCATATTACAGGAAAAAGGAAAAGATCTCAGTTAAAAAACTCCATAAAGCTTCAGAGCTTCAGGTTGCTGGTGACTTCATCATATTACAAGTTAAAATCTGTACACAAATGTCAAACAACAGATCAAGGCAGGCATTATAATCAGACATTTTTGAAGCTTTCTAATTGCAAGCTCTAGGAAAGTGCCAAAAGTCAAACATTTCACTCTAGCATATTAATTCACCCACTGGAAAAATTGTTCTGAAAGAAAGTCATACAGTTACCCTATTTTAATGTAATAATAAAAAAAGATCACAGACTTGTAAGCAGGGTTGTTATTTGCATATTTTATTATGAATTTCATTCTTCAAATTAAATTAAATATTTATAGATTAGTATTTTATTTAAAAATATTAATTTGTTTGTTTATTAATGTTCCTATACTTAAATATACAAATAAATTAAGAGGAAATAAACATATCCATATCTGTAGGAAGCTTGGACTGATGCCAACAGCATAATGAGAGGCTAAATAACTGGTTTAGAAAATTATTATGCAATTTATTATATTTAGTTCAGTGGTCTGTAAAAATCTGAAAATAAGACTTTTATTTTCAGATCTGGATGGTCTCAGTTAATAGAAGATCCCTGTTCTCTTATCCTGGTTTCAGTGGCAAAGTAAAGCAAAATAAGAAAAGGCAAGGGAGAATGAAAAGAAACCCCAAAACAAGTCACTAACTATAAAAACAACATGATTTTGTATCAGAAAAATATCCCATTTGACACATAGCATATCTTTCTTGGATATTGGACCAAAAACCAAGAAAATTTATTAACTAGACTGAAAAAAACCCAAACAAAACAAACACTGAAAGAGAAGGACATAAAGTTATTTCTCTTTTGTGCAATAAGCCCATGCATTATATACACTCATACAGCAGGAGTAGCTGTAGAAGGTAGAAAGGCATATTTTTTCATTTCCCCCAAAAAAGGTGGATTTCCTTCAACTTCCCCCTCTCCCTTCCTTTTCCATCCGGTTGACATTATTGCTCTATTTTGTGTAAGATATTTACACAGTTGTTAAAATAGAAAAGTTGTTCCTTTGTCCTATCAGACCAAGTGTTCATCTAGAAGATGAAACATGTGGATTACCCCCTGACACTTAAGCAGGCAGACTAAGAGAAGCTTTGTTCTTCTGGTACTGTCTGGGTGGAAAGCTTGTGGATTTATGTACCATCTGGAAGGAAAATAAATGTCTTTGCTGAGCAACTTAATGTATGGAATAAAATGTATGGAATAAAAGGGGAGTGTCTTTCTCCTGCTGAATTTAAGATTTCTTCTCTTGACTCCAATTAGAAAGTGTTTTTACATAGACTGTTGCTGATCTACATCATGTGACCACTGAAAGATGATCTGTTGCATGACTATATTAATGGCTTTTACAATAGACTATCAAGAGAAATGAGCCAGATGGTGGAGTAAAATCCACTTCTTCACACACACTTGTTAAAAAAAAGCATCAGATGAAAAAAAAAAGTGCAAAACCAGGAATTGATGCATTTTGTGATGCATTTGCTTTACAAATTTTCCATGATTCACCAAAAACTGCTGCATAAAAGTGCAGTTGGCTATGTTGGTTAAGGGCAGGTGATATACAACATAGAGCAGACCAAGGCCTGACTTGGTGTATTTATTGAAACATTTTGCAGCATTATAGACAAACCTGAACTAATTGTGCTGGGCTCTGGTTGTCCCTGACTGCCACCACAGTTCATCTCTCCAGGCAGCTGTGAGAGAAGATATCCTTGATATGGTTCTGATTTATGTCAGTGGGCAAAAATGCTGATGCTTACTCAGACGAATGCAGAATTACCTTTTTTCCAGACCTGACCCTGGTAGTCATCTAGCAGGACCAACCAGATACATGAGCAAGGGTTCAGTGCAGAAGGCTCCCTGCCATGTGTCCTAGAGAAGAAAAAAAATACAGCTAATAAATATGCACCAAGGAAATATTGATCCTTGAAAGCACAATAAAATTCTTCAAGAGATAGTGGGTGAAAGGTTCCTGTTGTAATCCTCTGTGCATTTATCAGTTGTCAGAGGCTGGTTACAAAGCTTATTTAGTCCTAGGTAGTGGGTATTTTCTTTCCCAAGGTATCAGTCTGCATAAACATAACAATGTTTAAATACATCTTCTTGATTTGGACACAATTCTTTTAGAAATAGGTAGGTGGAGGGGTGACACAAATGTGTTATATCTTCATAAGCTCATATTCAATGCTGAGCAAGTGCAGATACTGAAAGTATTCCTGATCTTGACTCCCTGTAGTTGAAACAGGAACAGGATACAGATACCAGTACTTGAACTTACAGAACCTCCAAACAAATTCAATTCTATTTGAGTACTTTTCCCTCAGAAGTTTTAACTGTTACTATCACACCAGGAATCACAACTAAGTTTCCCAAATGACTAATAATTATGAAGGACAGAATAGCATTAAGTGAGATGTTGTTTAACAACAGATTTATTATTATGGGACTTATCTCATTATTTTAAAAATATTTTATTGCCTCTGTTTAGCAATGAAAAAGTAAAAAATTACTGAAGTTCCTGTCTAAAGCTGATTTTAAAGTGACTGCCAGAAAACAAAAAAAATAAGAAACCCCACTATTAATTCCCATGGGACTGCCAGAGGCATATTTCAAATTCTCAAACACAGGTGGAAAATACACTGCATGTTTTCAGTTTTGGTAATATGAAAATCCAACAGAAATAGATAATTTAAATTTGAAAGTATATCTTCAGGCTTCCATCTTATCTACTCTTCTGAAGCAGAACAAAAGCATCCTGTGAGAGGAGAAACTGTAATGTTTCTGCTACTCTTATGTCTATAAGACATTTCTGTCAATGCTCAAAGTTGGATTTCACACTCTTGTTTGCAAAGCATTGAGTAAAAGCATTGTGCTGTCCAAAACTTCTTAGATCTACTGCCATTGGCTTCAACACTGAACTTCAATATTCCAAGGAGATGTCCAGGTAGTCAAATATATCTCGAGTACCACATCACAGTTTGTTATAGTTCTTGACCTTCTTTGCTCTGGAGAGGATGCAGACGGGATTAACAGAGTGACTGAAAGTGAAGGCCAGAAGACACTGCCAGGGGTTATAGAACAATGACAGCAAATATTTCCCATGTTAAGCTAGCAGAAGTTTTTTTACCCAAGAACTTCTGTCAAGTTAAAATGCAGGTAGCAGTCAGGAAAAAAAACATCCAAAATTTTATATATTCTTCCTATGGTTGCCTAAAAACTGCCATAAGATTATGATGATCTCCCTTTAATTTTAACTCTAAAATTATAGATCAGTCATAAGCGCTGAGAAAACAAACAAACAAACAAACAAAAATTAGTATCAATCATGGTACTCAGCTGTAAAAATACTCTTAGAGTTAAGGAATAAAGGTAACTCATGTGTGTTCTCCATGAAAACTTTTACTGCTGCAGGAAAATGCAGGCGTGTTTATCTTGTGAAACCAGTTTCTTTTTTAGAGAGTGTTAGGGACATTCACTGTCACCATGTGGCTTTAGAACATCACAAATTATCTCCTCTGGGTGCTTGCAGCTGAAGTCAGATTGAGCATCCCAGGAGCTGAGGGAATGCCATCTTCCAGGCTGCATGGGTTTAGTGACGTGGGTTTAGTGACACTTTCCCACAGCTAGGAAATCCTCCAAGACCCCAGTCAGGTATTAGCCACAGACATCATGTGACAAAATCACATCAGCTGCACTTCTTTACACTGCTCAGCATTTTCTCTTGTTACTGACCAATGATTCTGCTAAATGTGATTACAAAGTTTTCTTTTATCCACTGTAGCTAGGCTGTGTAGCAGCAAAACAGGCTGTTTACACAGAACTGGTTCTTGGATTAAACCTTTTCTTTCTGATCTGTATTTTTAAATGGTTATTGCCCAGACTTTAGGCAGCAAGGAATGATGCCTTCTACTTACCACATAGGATGCCACAGTCTCCTTGTCCAAGCAGCCATGAGAATAACCACTTCTGAACAAAATGCAGAGAGCTTTATAAGCATCTTACCCATCTCTATGTCAATTGTTGAAGGGTCTGTTGATGGTCCTGTGCAGTAGGCACCAACTCGTGCTCCTCCTAGAAATGTCTGAGATTATCTCTGGTGTTGTGGTAGGTTTTAAGGCTCCCTTTATCAGATTCCAAAAGTAGGGAAAGAGATTATGAAAAATAAGATTTTGTACTGTCCTAGGCCCACATCAACATGACAGAGAGGAAAGGCTGCCATTTCAAAGAAGATGAGTCATGGAGTCATTCCTTGAAGATGACCATGTTGTCTGAACTCACTACTTCATGGACCATACATTGAAGAAGTGGCATCTCCAGGAGATGCCAGTGTAGACAGCTACAAGCATCATCTCCTACTTAGCAGATCACATTTCCAAGAAACACATGTCAATTTGCTGTGTATCTCATGAGCACCATCAAAAGTATGTTGTAGGCAAATAAAGACTATTTGCTGTAAATGTCCTGGTACAGAGCACTTACCAAGAGTTTCATCATTCAACTGCATCATATTGTTGCAAATGAAAAAAGCCATAAATAAAAGTATTCAAGCATTCAAGTAGCTCTGTAACAAGATTTCTCTTCCTAGTGCCCATTAATATGTAGTGACATTGATCATATTTCCTATGGAACTGAAATGTCTGAGAATATAAAATTTTTGGTTGTGTTAGAATAACATTATTTATTCTTTTGCCTTACTTTGATACTAACCAGATGCCTTATACTCAGAAAACTGGAATATCCAGTAGTCTTCCCAGTTGACTCAGCTCTGATGTTCATCTATGAAGATCTGTTATCAATGTTGTCCACAGGAAGCAGAATGTCTTCTAGTAATAGTACATGGCATGCAAACAATGGGCACTTAGGGACACAGCTTAGTAGTGACCCTTGTAGTGTTACGTTTAAGGTTGGAGTTAATTTCAAAGGTCTTTTCCACCCTAAATGATTCCATCATTCTATGAATTATGGTTTACTACAAATTACATACAATTAAACAAAGAGGACAACTATAAAGGAAAAACAAGATCTGATTCTCAGTCCTAGTCTGTTTCCTTTTTTTTTTTTTTTCCAATCCTGTATTATCTTCTTTGTAACTTTCTTTTCTCTGTTTTTCTTTATGTCTTTTTCTTTCACCTTGCAGTTTTTCAGTTCTTAGATGAAGTGATCTCTTTGCTGGGTAATGGAAGTGGTATGTCTTTTGTCAAAACCATTATATATAATTAATATAATTAAATGTAGTTACATGTCATATATATATAGTTAAACCAAATAACAATTAATAGCTGGAGAAAAGCTTTAAAAACTACCTCATATGAACAATTTCCAAGATAATTTCTTTTAAGGGATTTTCATGAACCATCAGTTACTTTTACTGCAAGGTTATAGAGTTAATGGTATAATTAAGTCATTTGCAGCCATGGAGTAGAATGTGAAATCTCTGTCTCATTTATTTTTTTTTAAAAAAGAGCACATATAACAGGCTGTATTGGCAGTCCTGCTGAATTTACTTGGTTCTCTCGTTCTGCTTTAGTAGCAAAAATATTGCTCCTTTCTTCATCTCACATGTGTATCTTTGCCACAAAATGATTTGCAGTTGCATTTTTAAGCATGGCTTCTCAGGTCTTTGAAAGCCTCTTTTTTTGCAAATTCACTTCACTAGTGCAGACATAAATGAAAATTGAGCATATTATAACTTGGCTTTTTTTAGCTGACACTGAGCTCAAATAAGTAGACATTCCCAGCAACAGTAAGGAATACACAATGTACAGTTTAGAGATATGAATATTGTGCTGTAGCATGGATTTCTTGGTACTCTGAGTTTGTTTTGTACTGCACTATAATGCTATTGTATTGTATGGACTCCCTTAATCCTGTCATCCCTAAGAATGCCTCTGACTCTCTGGTGGTATAATCTACATTCTGAAACATCATAAGGAGGCAAAAGTTAAATTAAATATGGGACATGTACACTTTATACCTAAAAATAAGTTGTCAAAGAGGAGGAGTTAAAAGCCATCCAATCAAAGACCAGGAAAACATTGGCAATAGAGGAAGTAGGACCAATACAGTTTATTTTGACTTAGAAGACTTATAGGAAATACCAAATGTAGAAAGCGGGTGAAATGAGACTTCAAAACTCCAGGGAAAACACCTGAAGAATTGGTAGGAACAAGGACAAAACATTGGAGTCAGCTGTCACAAGGACACTTCACAGAAAGATCAAATATAAAGAAAATTAGAAGCGGTAGCCCTACAAAAGGTAAAACATGGATGCTAGTAACTTCTCATCTCTACTGTTGTGGAATAAAAGATTCTGGTTTTATCATTTTACAGTCAACTAAATTAAGAGAAAACATTTCCCTTTCTTCTCAGCAGCATGGTTGTATAAATTGTAGGTGTGGTAGAGGTGAGCCTCTCAAGTTATTCAGGAAGGACTTTATCAGAAAATTTTCTCAGATTGTTAACTTGTCCTTTCTCAGAGATATGAAGGACAAGTACATTGGTTGAGCACTGTCTGTGTTTCTTTTAATTACTTGCTCTAAGCATTATTTTTTGAACTTTCTTTAATTGTCAGTTGGCTGGGATTTCAAGGAGAACAATGATGTCCAGCATACCCTTAAGGTATAAATGAAACCTATTAGAACCAAAGAAATGGGTCACTGTAAGTTTCTACTGTATGAGCTATATTCCCTGCTGCTTCAATTGGGCATCTGTTCCATTTGCAGGCTGGATTAAGGGACCTTTACAGAACCCATTCTCTAGTTTTCATAATTCTGTACTCCATGAAAAATGTTGATTCACAGAAAAAAACCCCATCTTTTCTTCGAATTAAAATTTGATTTTGAATTAATTTTGATTTTCGAATTAAAACTTGATTTCATGGCTTTAGGTGTAAGATGAATGAGTAAATTTCTGTCTGTTTTAAACAATGTCGACATACATCTACATTTCAGGGAGCTAATTAATGTTGCTGACCAAAAGTAAGGCTATTGGCACATCAGGGGTCTAAGCAGTCAGACAGAGACTTTGTGGATCAGTCTGAAAAGCTGAGCAGCCTAAGTTGCACTGGAGTTACAGTTTAGTTGATTAAAAGCTGATTTGGCCCTAGGCTGTGACTCCTAACATCACAGTGGCAACATCCTGCCTGCTCTACATCACCATAGCCCTGTTAAAATTGGTGTGTAAAGTTAAGATGCTTTGACTTAGTTCTGACCTAGGGCAACATTTTTAAAAGAACTAGTTTCAGTGAAGGGCATCCTGGTTAATTATACATGGATATGATCAACTTTTATATTGTTAATGAATGCTATCCTGATTCACTTTCATATTTCAAAACATATCTCCTCTTTCTCTTTCAAAATATATCTCCTCCTTAGAGGAGCCTGTTTTTTTTAAAGAGCTGATACAATTTCTTTTCACCATTAGGGAGTAATTCATCAGCACTTAGGGCAAACTAAACAGTTGGTTAAATGCAAGCATAAATCTTTGCACTATTGGAGTTTTCACACCGTGTGCCATGTAAATGTATTTAGAACGACAGAGTGCCCTTGATCTGTGGGCAGTTTCCCATCAGCTTCCCCAGGAGCCTCACATGTAAATCAATCGATCTCTGCTAGGACTACCACAACCATTTAACAGTATAACACTATAGTGGCTGTGCAAGACACCAGTTTGAGTTCCCAAGCTTTGAGTTAAAATACCATGAAAATTTAGTCATGATTTTTTTAGTTGTGCCTGTACTCTCCTAAAGCACTGACCAAAATATGTGGGAACATTCACTGAGTCAAAGCATCTGTATAGCTGTATGCTAAGTTGCAAGAGGAAGAGAAAAAAAACCAATGATCACTGTCTGAAATTTATTTCAGAGATCTGCAAAATTAATAAACATGCAAAATATTGGATATAGAGTATCAGTTGTTTATTTGTTTGGGGAATTTTTTAATGCAGTGCAGTGTTGGATACACCCTAGAAATTAGAAGTCAATAAACAGCAGACTACTTGTAACATTTATTATAAAACAGCTGAGCAGTGTCCTGAAAAATTCTAGGTTGAATGCTGATACCAAAGTAAATCAATTTTTGTACAGAAGTTTTTAGTTCACAAAAAATTTTTGCCTGGCCTCGAAAAGACTACTGCAGTTGACCTGAACATCTAAGAAATAGATTTGTCACTTGTACAATTTATTATCTGATGAAAAAATTACCTTTGGGTTCTTAAACTCCTTTTATCTCTTGATCTCCTTCTACATATTTATCTCTTCCTTTTCCACAACAGGCCCTCCAAGTATTTTCAAACAAATAATATTTTCATTTATCTAATTCAAGTCTAGATTTATTTTATTTTTTCATTTGCATTGTTCAAGAGAGGGTTAATCTTTCAAGTTGGTAACTAAAGCTTTCAACACAGATAGAGACAAAATTACACATAAGTAACAGAAAAGAAAATCTAATTTTGTTTGGAAATCTTAATCAAAAACAAAGCACTTAGTTTCCAAACCTCACTGACTGTTCTAATCTACATCAGGGCTTTGTTTTAATGGAATGAAAAAGAAAGGAACTAAAGATGAGTGGTCACGGAAGTGCAGCATTACTTTGTGTAAAAGAGTGAGGAACAGCATTGCCATAAAATAAAAAAAGCAAAATCTTAGAATGTATCCTTCATAGGATGATACCTAAAGAGTTCAACAGAGAGTACCACAAACAAAAAAGGGATTCTATTTAAATAAATGTATATATTAATTTCTTTCTAGAAGTATGTAGATGTCAAAAAGACAATGCTAAGTCATCTTTTTCTAGAACAAAATAAATAAATAAATAAATTGCAGTTTCCACAAATATTAGAATATATCTACTGTCTTTCTTCTGGAGTTTATAGTCTTGTTCTCTGAAGTTTTACTCAGTTATTACAGCAGACTTGAAGAGTTTTGTGGCTACCATTTATTAAGGTTTTCATACACTTCAGCCTTTTTCCTAGGCAAGAAAGAATGTGCATTTATCTAGGCATTCAGAACAGGTTACTAGCATGCTAAAGAAATGGGCATAAGACATGGACAATAGAGCTGACATATCCTGTGAAGGTCAGATTTTCTTGGTGTTTACTACCACATACACAGTTTTAGATATTATGTGATAGCAATCCTTTGTCAAATGACAGCTGAGTCAAACTCACGCTACAATAATATTGACATTTTAATTCTTTATTTTTTCAAGAGTTTATGCATTAGCACATAGGACAGACAAGAAAATAGAAAAATGGTCAGCTCCTTAATTTCTCTGAGGCAAGCATTAATGGGAATATAAAGGAAGAGTTCATTCTCCCAAATGACTATGATTTAATTGTCATTTCAAAATACTGGTACAATGGTAAGACTGAAAGATAAAGCATTCTTAAGAAGGTCAGGAAGGAGGTAAAAAATATTTAAATAAATATATCCCTTTCATATAGATGTCGAAAATAATAAAAAAAAAATCTAAACCAGAGAAACTAGGAGAATTTTCATGAGTAGTTGGAATATTGCTCATGATCGAATAGGATATTTTAACTATTTAGATATGTCAAAACAACAGATGCAAATGAAAGACTGTCCATACAACTTCACAAAGAGTTTGGTGACAGAGTTCTGAAAGAGAGAGTAAGGAAATGAGTTACAAAAAAGGTTCTACTATATCACTACATCTGGTATCCAAAAGGTGAGTTATTTATCCCAAATCTGAAAATGGATTGACAAATCTGTAAAGGTGACCACAAAGTGATAGAGTTCATGATTCTTAGGCAAAGAGAAGATAAATAGAAAAAAGAAGATAAATAGGGAAAAAAAAAAAAAAAGAAAATAGAAAATAGAAAACAAACCTTCAAGATATCAGCTTAAAATGAACTCAAAAATTGTGTGAACTTCAGGGGAGGCATGGAAAGGATAACTCAGGAGAACTGGGTACACCAGAAAGAGGAAGGATCAGCATAAGAACAAATTTGCCAGTTCTTAATTGACTTCACACACAAGAAGGAACACATAACAAATGAGACAAAACATATTTTTATTCTAGCAGGTATAAAATAGTACAAAAACATACAGATATGCAAAGGCCAAGACAGAAAGGTCAAGGTAGAAAATGCCATTAAGCAAGATGAAAGCTACCAGGACATACTAATGACAACTGGAAAGCAGTTGGAAAGCAGAAAGAAAACTTTCTAAGCAGCTAGAACAAAAAAATTTGAAGTGTTTTATTAAAAAAGGGAAAGTTAGTAAGAAATAAGGTTCAGGAAACTAAAATGTGGTTTGGTATTTGACATTCATTTTTACTAAGAAAATATTTATGAACAAGTATTTAGCACAATAAGGAAGTAGTATTATAAATTGTAGACAACAAACAAGCAAGTTTTAGGAGTCCAGGAGACAGCAGGGATAGAAAGTGCAGCACCACAGATATGACAAGAAAAGAGCATGTCAAATCAGCCTAATCACTGCCTGTATCACTGGTAACATAACCTGGTAAACAAATGGTTCTGCTGTATTGAAAGAAGGTCTAATGCAAAGCAAAAGATCATCAAGACAATGTGCAATGTATGCTCTCAGAAGCTTGACTGCAGAATGCCAGAGTGAAGGACAATTTCTTGGGCAGTATCTCCTAAAAAGAATATATAGGTATCATATGTGTTGAATGTGTTATCAGTTTAAAGAAATGCCAACAACATTCTATGAGAATAGACCAAAGATCTATGTGAAATAATCCTTCTCTCTGGTCAGAACTGGTAGAGCCTTAATTGTAGCCCACTGCCAAGTTTTGAGCTATCACCTGTGAAAAAAATATGAATTTCCTCAGCGAAGCTCAGAAGGGAGCAATGAGAGCAATCAGACACCACAGAGAGCTTGAATGGATAATGTCTGTCCAGCTTTGAGAGGAAAGGTAGAACAATCAATGGTCTCAAAACATGTAGTAGTGATCAAAGAGAAAATAAAATAGTATTTTCTCCTTTCCAAGATGGAAAAAGAAGTATAACACAGCAAGATCAAGGTTAGATTTCAGAGGAGACTGCAGAAAGAAAGAAAAGGATAGCAAAGAATAGAGAAAATTATCTGGAAGTCTTCATTTTCACTGGCTTCCAGCAATAGGCCAGATGAACAACTACTATAAAGTAAGTAAGTACACCTAGAGAAGTAGACTGACTGTCCCCTTCCATTCCATTTTCCTTAGATTTTGTTTTACTGAATCCAAACCTCAGCTTCCTACACCTTGTCTGGTAATGAAACAATTTAAAAAATACCTGAGGTTCTACCTCTGCTGTACCTCTAGGTGCAGAGCACATAATTCTTTAGGAATGTTGTTTAGTAGCAAGTTGGTTTGCTCATGTTCACAATAATTGCAAAATAAGAATTTGGATTTCATGGTACTAAAATGTAGAAACTATTAATCTGTTTTCAGTGTTTATTAGAAACATAACCAAATAGCTGCAAAACTTTCTCCTTCTCTTCTTGAAGTCTAGTTTTCTCCTAGTTTGTGCTGTTTGTCTTTTCCATACTTCCACATTTCCTGCATTGTTTTTCAGCACCAACAATAATAACAGCTCTAGCACCATGAGAGTCTCAGGTGTCTACAGTCAACTTTATATTAAGAATTGATTTTTCATGTATGTACAACACCAAATATCTTTTAATTTTTCAACCTTAACACTCTAACAAACATAGGACTTTATGAGAATGGGAAAGCACCTCACTAGTTTCATACTCCTATTCCTGGTTTTGGAAGGGTGAACACACACTTCTGCTGACACCGCTAGAAATCTGTGACTGGGAATTACCCTGGAAGTCCTGAATAACCAGAATCATCACATTCCTAGGCATCCAACTCTTCGGTGAAACTGTACTGATGTCAACAGAGCTATTCCTTCCTAAAACTGGACTAAAACTGTGGAGTCAGAATGATTTAAACAAACAAAACCAACCCAAAACAAACCAAGCAAACAAAAAAAGGATTTACCTCTAAACAGCAATGCCTGAAAAAGTGCTAATATTAGCAGTTCTGAAAATTTGGTATTCCTCAGCCGGAGTTGTGTAGTATAAGGACAATGATATCTACACGATATATTATTGCACCATAAAGTTAATGTGAAGCATCCATCACTGGCCACCACCAGAGCAGGATATCCATTCTGTTCTGCAACATTTCTTACGTGCCAAAGATGTTGAGCACCTGACCTTCCACAAGTTCATGCACACCTTACAAAAAACTCAAGAGTAAATATTATCAGAAATGACATGGAAGAAAACCAACAGTTTCAGTGCCAGATTTCCACCCTTCACTAACATATAAACATGTCTGCATGCACAACATGCTGAAGCTTCAGTACTGGCTGCTGTTAGAAAGCCTGACTTCCAAAGGACTCCAAAACAGGTTTTTTCATTTACATAAACCAAAAGATGCAAAACCAATGTTGCTGTAATGTGTTGAAATATATTTCAGAATATCCTGCTATTGTGCAAGGGTACAGAGTGCTCTCAGACTCAACATGAAATTGATAGTGATTTTATTGAAAATCTTAATTTCACATTTTATTCCAGCTCCAGATTAATTTGATCTTCTTCTGTGGTCACAACAGCTTCATTGTGGTGTAGATATGATCTCACACTTTTTTGATGTCCTGCCAATAATTACAATAGTGGCATAAGATAAATTGCCACTAGTAGTCAGCGCCTGACAACTAAACCTTATGCATTTGATAGGCTTTTTTAGTGGATTTTTATTGTTTGGGCTATCAGCTGCAAGTAGCATAAGTAGTAGGAGAACATTTTCATAGTCAATTGGTTATTGCAAAAAAATAAGTGTTTATTCCCCTGAGAAAAGCTTTACCCCATTTTAAGCTATTATATTAATTTAAAATCAAGTAACTTTTTATGTCATTTCAGATTTCACATAGAACTATAAAATTTTCCATTATCAGGGACATTTTCAAGTGTTTTCCACCTTTCAATTTTCTGTTTGAGTAGTTCTGGTCATATTCTTTACAGTAAGATAAAGAGGAAAGAAGATCACCAGGGAAGAACAGGTTAAAAATTCAAAAGTCATCTCTGCTGATTTTTCTCATCTGACAGTGATGAGTTGTCTCAAAATGCCTTGGAAAATTAGGACTTTCTTGAATTTCAGCCACATCATTTACTCATAGGTTAGTCATTTACTTATAGTACAAATTTTTGCCTTCTACCAATATTCCTTACATATGCTGACGATTCTTGACTGATGGAAACAGATTTTAAATTTTGCTAGGAGACGGATAATTCTCCTACATGAAGGAAAGCAAATCTTCTTTCCACTTATCCATAGGCTCATTGAATGTAATTTACTAAAGCAGAGGATTTTGCCAA
This sequence comes from Heliangelus exortis, assembly GCF_036169615.1. Lineage (NCBI taxonomy): Eukaryota > Metazoa > Chordata > Aves > Apodiformes > Trochilidae > Heliangelus > Heliangelus exortis. The sequence goes on along the minus strand of NC_092425.1, from coordinate 24,654,238 downwards.
AAGAGTGAATCTTAACTCTATGTGCTACTACAAACCTAAATTGGCTCCAATTTATTCCTGCTTTCAAAGGGATGTTCATAGCATTAGCTCTCTGCATTGGTGCAAGAAAAATACAGAGTAGAGGGATAGCTCATTATTTATTTAGTTTTGCAATGCAAAAACTCTGGGTCTGTGGTAGATATCGAGTACACTTTCAGAGACACTGTTTTTCTGGGCTTTTAAGAGTTATTCCAGAAGTCAAAGTCTGTCTTACTTCTTTTGCCACTAAAAAATCCAAGCAACCCCTTAAATATCATGATGAAGTAAATGCAAATTCCTACCTCGTTGTTTCACATTCTCTCCTATACTTATAGGATTCCTGACTTCTGAAGCAGAACGAAAGATAGCTAGACAACATCACTATGAGAAACTTAGTTTTGTTTCCCATCTTTAACTTGCCTGTGGCTGTGGATTGCTGATACTGCAGCTCACAATCAGTATCAGAAAGCTTCTGTTCAATTTTCACATTCAGATTTTAGAAATGTTCTGAAACGTTTGACAAACTGATTTCAGTTTCCATGTGATGTCTGATTAGTTTTCTAACTTCTTTTCCCATAGGGATTGAAGATGAAAGTAATAGATGAGGTACTCTTCAAACTGATTTCCACATTCAAAATGGTTTCCAGTGACTAAGTTCCAAATGAAAATACAAAGTTTCTGTCAAACCCTTGGCTTTGCTGACATACATACTTCTACAGAAATGAAATAAGGTGACAAATATCAAGACCTTGTAATTTTTTTATGGAATTTGTCTTCCAGTGCCATTGTATTTTTATCTATAGGTTATCATTCTTTTGCTTACTAGCCAGACACAAGTAAAATGAAATTAAAATTAACATAAAACTAATCTGGAAACTATACAATTCAAAATGCTACTTCTCTGATGATTAATATTTTACAGGACATATCTCTTTTCTTACCCTCATTTTTTCCCATTACTGATCCTAAATATTTTCAAATTTGATTCATGGATTTCCACATGGGAAGGCATTTGGGCTGGTATAAAGCCTCATTAAAGTCAATAGATATCCCTGGGCATAGTGGAATCTGTCTATGACAATCTTCTCTGTGGATTAGTTTCTTGGAGCAGTATTTTCAACTTGCCTAAAGCAAGTAATTTATATAAAAGTGGCACAGTTTCCACAAGGACTGACAACCAAGCACACCAGGAAAGCTGATGTGAACAGCAAATGACTTGGAAAAAAAAGGGGGCCTTAGGTTTCAGCAACATCACTAGTGAAAACAAAACTGAGGTACTACATCTCATTCTGACATCTGCACTTCTGCACTTTAGAGAAGAGATTGACAAACTGAAAAGACATCACAGAATAACCCCAAATCTTAATTGTGGTACAAATACAAGGAGATAGTTAAGGAGGCAGTTTCATTCACCTCATCAAAAGAGTTGCCTGAGACATTATTTAATTAAAGTATTAGAAAATCTCCAATAAAATACAAAACTTTTAAAATAACAGTAGAAAAGTAATATTTTAATACAAAAAATGCTTTAAATGTCTAGATACCAAATCCACTGAAATTAATATTTTTTAAAAAAATGAACAAACATCATTAGGAGAGTGATTAGTAAGTCAACCTTCAAAAACAAATTACTCAGGTAAAGAACAATTCTCTGTTTCTTGGTAACTTCAATAATTATTGACTTTCTTTAAAATGAATTTTATCTGAACAGAAACGTGGCATTTTGACACAAGTGTAAGTGAAAGAAACTGTGTGGCATATGGTTCTATTATCAGTTCAGATGGAGATTTCTACCTTTTAGAGTGTACAAATCCATGAAAATATTCTCAGTAGAAAATCCCAGGTGTTATATCCCTACTTTTGAAAGCTTGAAGTAGAATAATGAGTGAGAAGATATAAATCTAATACATATTTCAGACAAATAAAGTGACATAAATAAATAACTAAATTTTATTGATAATTGAAGTACCCAATTTGTATTTAGGTACCTGAATAGAACTCTTATGTTAATGACTTTTAAATTTAAAATATATTTTAAGGGGAAAAAAAAAAAAAAAAAAAAAAAAAAGTTTTTGTATATGAACTGAATGCCCTGGAAGGTTTTGGGGTGGCAGTGGAGAGCAAGTTTGGCATTTATTCCTCAGTGGCATGTATAGTCACATTAAACATCCTTGTAAATCAGCTGGCCTCACAGTGATGAGATAGACCACCCCTATCAGAGAAAGTCTTCTTTAGTGTAGGAACAGGTATATAGAGAGATGTAGCACTTTATTAGACTTTTTAAGGCCTGGAGTGCACCGAGCCTTCCAGAGAGACTGCCAACAAGGGAAGCAATTAATGTCTGTTGCAGTGATGGTTTCTGTGGAATGGGTGACCAACAGATCATTTGCTGTGCATCTCTCAGGTCTCCTTATCCTCCTGCCCTTCTTTTCCCAGTGGTAAACTTCAGGGTGATTAAATTAATGGTCATGCAGTGTAAATGCCTTCTGTGCCGCACAACGGGGCAAGGTCAAATCCCCTGTGGACTGCAGGCAATCAAAGTCCCAAAATACTTTTTAGGATAGAAACAGCCAGATTTTCAGCTTCTATTTGTTTAGAAACTATACAGCAGCTTCAGGATATAATTGTACATGCAGGTATCCTGACAGATACTTATTATTCATGCCATGCAGACACAACGGGTTGTGTATTGCCAGTCAAATGAGTACTAATATGAGCAGGAAGAAAAACAGACATTTTAAAAACTTTGTCAGAGATAATAATCATCTATTACAGTTCATATGAAATGAAACATTTTCTGATCAGTCAACACTGACATTAAAAGTAGCTTGTTTGCTTTTCTTTGCTAGTGCATGGAGTGTTTTCTTGTGTTTCTTTTAAAGCTTTCATTTTATTGAAGGCATTATTTTGATTTCATAACCAACACAGAAATGAGAAAGTCTTAATTCTCAGGGCCTTATTGAAGTCATTCTGTCTAAGCCTGGAAAAGCAGCTTAGCCAAACTTTGCTGGTGTAGGTTCTCTGGAATCAGCAGGGCTTATGCCAAGAGCTAATCCTACCTGATTAATGTGGACAGCACATAGGAACAAGAAAACAATATCTCAGTGGGGAAAAAATGGCTGTGATGCCATCTTAGGTGAAATATGCTATTTCTTTCTGAGTGTGCTCCTAGGCACCACTGAGAAAGAAAATTCTCTAAAAGTCCATGAATGGAAAGTAACTATTTTGCCAGCTTGTCAAAGGGCTTTTTTCCAGATTTATTGTACTGTACTGTGTATTCACAAACCATGAGAGAAGAAATGATGAATTTTCTGCTGTTCAACAGAACTAGTTTGTTTCTTGTGCTTATACTCTTCCAGTTCTGAGGAAATACTTCCCCTAGACATCAGCACTGCATGCACCTGACAGCCATTGGCAGAGAGAGCCACAACACCCAAAGCTTTGGAAAGACAAGATGGCTGGTGCTGCTAAAAGAAGGTATGAAATTGTAGGACAATAGGTTGGTGGTGCTGATGACTTAAGAGAAAACATTGTAGAATATCCAAGAATAATACTTCTCATCCAGAAGCTTATGGGCAGAGACAGAACTACCCATTCCTGTGTTCATCCTTGTAAAAGAAAAGATATGGAGTCATCCCTCTTACCTTCCTCCATGGATTTCTCATCCTCTTCATTAATTCTGCTTGATCCCAGAGAAGCTGGAAGATGCTCAAGACTTCTTCTGAATACTTGACTCTTTCTGCATTACTGAGAAACCTGTGGCCAGAAGGGCTGGTAAATAAATGAGCTGAAATGAATGAGATGCATTTGCATCCATTCCAGAGATCCTGGGAGAAGAAGGTGGACCAAAGAGAAAAAGAAGGCAACATCCCATGAAATTAAGTGCAGGATAGGCAGAAGTTTACCAGAGTGAAGTATGCTTTATTAAGCATAAAATTGCACCATTGCTATTATCCCTGGTTCAGAAATGCAGAGTTGAATGTTTTCCACTATGAGACTGGTGGTGTGGTATGAATCATCACTTTTCAGAAATGTAGTTTACCCTGGGGATCATAGTCCACAAACAATGGTGAGATAATACATTTTCCTGGAGGTCAGGATATTTTTGAACCCACAGATGCTGCTTTAGTACATAGGGAATTCCCATCAGCCTTTTCACATTGCTTCATTTCTCCCACGGGACACACTCTCTGAAAGGTTGGCCCCCTCCATATAGAAGTCATACCTGTGAATGTTACCTTCACACTTCTCTGAATTCTGCCAGAAGGAGGATAATAAAGCTCACCTTTGCTTCTGTCTTAGGCTACATCATGCTAGGAGAAAAAATATCAATAGAGAATGTAATTCAGATTTTTTTTTTCCAAACACTCTCTTTCTTCTTAAAGAAGCACAAAGAAATAACATTAGTCATAATAATAATAATAAAAAAAAACAACTTGATCTTTTAAAAGAACAGATAACAGACAGCAGACTTTTTCCTTTAGCAAAATGAGTCTGGATGCTTCTTTGAACTAAAGATTTAATTGAAGCCCACACTATGATATTTTATTTTTCAGTTGCTTCAGGTTAAAGAAATTGCCCATTGTCAGTGTCACAGGAGTCAATGAAGTCCCTTTCCTTTCCCTGCGCTTCATCCCCCACATCCCCAGTTTTGGATATGGACACTTTGTAAAGCTCTATTCAAACCAGACACTGAGTTTCTCTGACACAATGAAAAGACTTTGTTAAACCTCATCTGGGAAAAAATGTGGTTTTCTTATAGCATCAGTTCTTGAGGCTGAAAAGATGTTGGTGCCTCACTGAGGCTACACTGTCCTCAGCACCAGTAGCACCAGTAGTAGCAGCTGTAGCCCCACCAGTAGCAGCTGCCCATCAGGGGTCATCTCATGTAGCAGCAGGGCATTGCTATGGTGCTCTGAAGAGGACTGAGCAGTTAGCAGAGACACAGGGAGGTGGGTTACAGCCACAGCAGGATCCCATACAGTGCAATGACAATGAGATCCAGCATCATCCTAAACTGGGTCACACTGCAGGTTTCTTACTTGTAACTCACGTGGTGCAAATATGGCCTAGTAAGTCTGTTATTTAAGATGATGCATTACAGGTGGCTTCTTTTAAAAAAAAAAGTTTTTTAAAAAAGTTTTAGTTCTTTGCCTAATGGAGGCAATAATGGCAGCAAAACGAGCAAAGAAGGGGCAATGAAGGTCATCACAAATATCCCCAGTCCTTTCTGGGAGATTCCTTTCTGAAGCTCCAAGCAAGCAGTGATGAAGGGGAGGTACCATTCCTTCTGGTTTTGGAAATAAAGACTATTTTGCCTAAGTCATGGCCAGAGAAGTCTGGAATATAAATAGCTACTTATTACAGTTATTGGTATGAACATATTGAAGACCTTATTGAATACTGAAAATTCTTTCTGTCAACAGCCAAAATAATTAAATAAGCAAGGATTAAGCCAGGATTTAAACACCTGAAAAATAGTACCATTTCTCATAGAAGGACCAGCTGTAACCAAGCTCACTAGCTTAAAACAGATTTTCCATTTCTTTCTGTTAGGAATGTCCAAAAGATTATGTGTTTTACCATTCCCATTAGAAATTTCTTCTTCCTATATTTAGCCATTCCCCACTCAGATGTTGCTTGAGAGCACAGTTCTTTCTCCTTCAGTGGACCACCAGAAGCCAAAAAAAATCCATTCTGGTGAGGAATTAACTTTATCCTTTGGGAAAAAAATGGGCCCAGGAGAACCAGAATAACTAATCAGCTATATCTACAGCAGCTTTTGGTGCTAAGACCAGGTGAAGTCATTTAGGACTCAGAACAGTCAAGAATAAAATACTCTGTGTCAAAAGGTTGAAAATACTGCAGGTACCCACAGGGCCAGATTTGGACACAGGAACTTTTTTAAGGATTAAAACCAGAATCCTTAATTAAGCAATTCATAAAAGTCAGCAAGGAGATCATTAAGGCAATTTCTTAATTAAGTGGTCCTGGTCCAGAGAACTGGGAATATATTATCTCTATGAGGATACTAAGATAAAGAAACTATTATAAAAATCACACACACACAAAAAGCCCCTTAACTGTTCCAGGAAACCACATTCACAAATAAGAAGGTTGACATAATTGCTTCAATTTATTCCTTATTTATACATTTCCCCTGGTAAAAACAGAGATTTTGATATATATTGGAGTCATTATTTATATTTTTAGAAGCATTATATTTTCATTTCACAACCAGAACAAAGAAAACTAAAAGTAACATTTGGGGTTTTTTTTTTAATTATAAGTTAAGCTTTGTTTTTCTATATACATATAAACAAATCTGTACAGGTAAAAGTCCTTCTAGAACAAATATTAATAATTTTAAAACTTAAAGTTTGTGCAATTTTAAGAGCACCAATCAGTTCTTCTTTGGAAATTCATTCCTATTCTTATTTCACATGTGTTTTCCTGACTAAAAGGAACTATTTCCATAGATTCCAGATTATGGATAGCCTGACTGTGAAAAATGGCTTTACGATGTATCTGTGAACAGCCAAAAACTGTCCACAAAATACAAAACAGACTTTCACTTTTTCTAACTAGCATTCAAAGGAATTCCTGGAATTAGCTGGTGGAGCAGCCCTGCTGACCCTTTGGTCTGGCAGAGGGGCTCCTGGGAAAGGACCTATGAAAACTTTTCCATGGGCCAGCATGACTCCTGCAAGCTTTCCAGCTGGATTAATGACCTTGGTCACTGTGTGCCAGGGGCTGAGGTCAGCTCTGTGCTTACAGGCATCACTGCCCAGCCAAAGCAGACAGATGGTCATGTGGGGTCAGGTAGGACAGATGAATTTCACTGTCACTGACAAGCACTGTCCGTGCAAAATAAAAAATATAACTTCTCTAAAGGAAGAAGCCATTCAGGGAAAAGTAAATTATCTTCTGAAAACTGATAAGCAGAACATTTCAGGCTCCTGAGTTTTTTTCTTCAGTTCTTGAGAATTAGCAATATATTACCCTATTTACTGGAAATAAATTGCATCTTGAATGAAATGCTTTCCCAGACAGGGCAAAAAACTGACAGATTTAGAATTTTATCCAGACACGTAATTGCATGTTAAAGCTTTTCCTCGCAATTTGTCATCTTTTGAATTCCCAAATTTATACAAGAACGTGTGCCTTAAGGCTTTCGATCTCAACATCTTCATAAATACTAATGTAATCTAAGATTAATTAATGATGAACACACTGAGTCATTTTTCTCTCTTTGTCTACAGTGTCAGGGAGAAAAGCCACCTCACACTGCCAGAAAGGTAACAGAGAGATGAAACAGTTACCTAATATAACTGTTAGGTCAAAGTCCTTAAAAAATATTAAATGAGCTAAATTTTTAGATGGAAGATGCCTCGTACTTTAAAGAAAGCCTGAAAAATCCCTAGGTATCTTTGAAAATCTTAGTAATTTGGTTTATTCCAGACCTCTGTGTAACAATTTTTAATATTCAGTGTATTCATCCCTACAGTAATCTCCTGGAGACACTCTTCTGATTACATTAGAGACAGAGGTATTAACTACCTGATCCTTGTCCTCTTTTCTCTGGTAAACACATTTTTTTTTCCAACATTTGGTAAGCTTTCTCCAACACTTTTATTGCCAGACACATATTTTTCCTTTCGCACATAAACAAGAAAATTTTAAAAATCATTATATTAGCATAGTTTTCACTGCTGCCTACCTGGAGAGAGAATTTTGATAAAGTATTGGTTATTGACAGCTCAGCATCTACAACAATACCACCTTAGACAGAGAATTGGAGAAAAAATGCTTGCTTTTTTCTTTTAAATCAGAATCCGCATTTTCTTTCTGTTATTCATTTTTCACTAAGACATGCCTCATATGGCAGTTCCTTCCTGCCATAAAGTCTCTTTCCTTCTTAAGAAGATACCTTGATTATTTTTTTAACTTCTGAATAATTTTCACTTTTGCAAACACTTTCTTAATGACAAACCACTTAAAACTAGATTAATATTATCACCCTTGTCTTACAAATAGAAAACTGTTGCACCAAAAAATTTCTTAGTTAATTGAAGGTCTTGCACCACAGCCAGTAACACATCCTCATTTCCAGGGCAGTGTTTGAACATCTCTCCCTCACCCCCCTGTCATTTTCAAAACCATCTTAAATCAGAGACTGCATTTATACACCAGTTGATATGAAATCAGGACTGTGCATTAAACATTTTAATAAAGGCAAAGTATTCCCCTCCCTCAAAAATCAGAAGTGTAGATACAAAAGCAAAGTTTTATTGGGCATCCTGAAATTCCTATTTCACGTAGGCCAGAATCCAGACTTCAGTCAATGGCCAAAGCTTCTCTTCCTTGCATCCCACCTCAGGCTCCCAACACTCCCTGTAAGTACATGATGGAATGAAGCAGACCGTAAGTTTCACCAACACACATCTCACAGTTTGAACTGAAAAGTAACTCCTTATCAGGATTATGTCCTGCACAAGCTGTTAATACTTTTTAATAGTAATCTTTCATGAGAAAAAGAAAAAGTTTAACAACTTAAAATTTTTCCTTTTAGAAAGAGGATTGTATGAACTAATTAATTAAACTTCAGTATCTGAACAGGTTTTGGTCATTTTTATTTTTACTGTTTACCATATGGGCTCTAATCACAGTCTTTAAAAGATGTGATAGATCCTGGCATCTAGTAGTTGATAAAAATTGAACATGTTCCTTCTAGAGGAACTACCTCTATCTAAAAATAAGCTACATTATGCCAATGCACAAATGATAAACCATATAGTAATCTTAAAATAAATTACTCATGAGTGTACTTTCTTAGATCCTGAATTCATTCAATTGCATTTAAATATTCCATTTCAAAATTTAATCCCCAAATGCTAATTAAATTGTACAACCAGTTACAAGATAGATCAAATATGAATGATTTCAGTATAGATTACTATCATCTGCACTGCAACAACTGCCTTAGTGGGGAATTTCTGATTAGAGATGCAGCTTTTTAGAGACTGCCTAATATGTTTGGGAAAAAAACAAACCAAAACCAAACCCCCCCAAAACCCCAATAACCTCCCGCTCCTAGAAGAAGGGAAGTATATAAAAATGTAATCTATTTATGAGTAGAAATTCAATAGAAAATGAGATTATCAGTATTTTAAAAACCCTCAAAAATGCCGAGAAATATAAACTTTACTTGCGGATAAACCAATCTGCTTGAAAGACCTGCAGTCTCCTTTGAGGAACATAGTCACTGATATCTGACTTGTGGCTCAAATGTCAATAAAAGTGTTATGGATTCATAGGTTTATAGGGAATTTTTAGTTTAGTCAGCAGGAGAGGCTTGCATTAAGCAGAATTTCTTTTTCTCCTTTTGTGAGGATGGGGTAAAAGAAAATCACTACTAAGGGCATTTGCAAGACAACTAAAATAGTATCCAGTTTGAAAGGCTTATTGAATGTTGCAAATGTTATGGACCCACTAAAATACTGCATAATCGTTTACACCTTGAATATTGAACAGGGTGGGGTTTTTCTTGCAGTTTGTGGCTATTTCAGAGCAATAAGCTCTCAGAAGTTTCTGTCTCTGCCAGAGCCATCCATAAGAGCCTGAGCTATTTGTTAAGAGTGCTATCCAGGTGGAATGATGGAGAGAGGAATAAAAACCATGATAGTAAGATAGCTCTGGCTGCTGGCACTCAAAACCTGGGTCCTGGTGTTGCCTTGTAGATCCCAACACACACCAAGTGCCCGCAGTGCTGCCTTTGGGTGCTGGCAGCTGCTGGCACCCGAACCCCACCACGCTCTCTGGGGGAGGGAGACATTCCCCAGCCCTCTGATTCATTGCAGCAAAATGGCTGGTGATTTACCCAGTGTGCCACCATCTATTCTTCTTGAAATATGGCCTTGAGTACAAAGTAATACATTCTGTTCAGAGATAATATACTTTTGTGTAACTAATGGAGACTTGTGAAGATTCACTAGAAGGCAGAAAACTTCCTTTCTGGGCTGTTCTTGCTGAATATTACATTTTCTGTAACTCTTATATTGCATATAATGTTTTGCTGCTAGGTAAAGAAAGAGGCTGGCTGTAATAGAGATTAATTTTTTAGCAGCACTGAGAGAAAAGTAGGTTCAGGAATTTTGAAATAATCGAATAATTTGAATTAATATCCTGATTGTACTAAAAATTCAATAACGTCTTTTAGCTTTTGGTGTTCACTCAGTGTTGCATCTTCAGCATTCAGACAAAAAATGCATTTGAATCCCATAGTAACTCTTTAATCACCCCATTTTTTATTTTTCTGTGCTGATAGTAAACATGCACTCTCTGAACAAAAGAAGAAAGAAATGCAACAAAAGAAGTAAGCACACACATCTTGCTGGAAAGCTTTGGAACAAAAATAATAGAGGTGTATGTTGCAACAGGCATTGATCAAGGGGAGGAGAAATAATTTAGCAGGAGGTTCTGACTGAAGACAGTTGCTATGGATAAGAGCTTTTGTATCAGTTTCAGTGGGTTTTGTATCTGGTCCATGTTTGAAGAGAGTATATTTTAGGGGGAAAAGAGACTGCACCAGACAAGAGACATGAAGCCAATTTTCCCTCCATTCTCTCAGTACAAATCTGGACTAACTCATGAAGGATTTACAGTGGGAGGCTGGCAAGCAACATCTGATCCACAAATTAGAAGACATAAACCTGAGATGAAGAAAGGAGAGATATAGAGCTAGTGTGTGTCCTAAAGGGCAAGAATTAGTATCTCAGTTCAAAATAAAAATAAAGCTTTCAACTTTCAATGAAAAAGGTAAATGTGAAGTATCCCTAAACTGAAAAAGGAAATCACACAGTAAAGTTTTATGAATTTTCCCAACACAGAATACCAGGCTATTCTGAACATGGCTGAAGGGCTAAGAAAAAGAAGCCATCAAAAAGAGTATATAATTTAGGAGAAACTCTGAAAAAGGTAAGTCTGCCTAGTATTTTATGCTTCTTTATCTAGTGAATTTTTTCAAACTCTTTCTTCTTCTTTTGCACTAGCACCTCACTTTTTGTTTCTCCCTCTCAAAGGGGAAAAAAAAAAAAAAAGAGGGTTAAATAACATAATCAGTGATAACAGATTACTTATGCTGTCTGCATGGCAAGTCTATGGTTATATACCAACAGAAAGTATTCAATAGCACATTTAACAGATACAGATGAAAACTGCATCTTTTTTCCTAATAAAAGATAAAGAGCCAGGATGCTGAGTAGCCCAAAAATTAAAGTACAAGGTATGTGCAGAAAGTTCACCTTTGCACTTAAATACTATACTGATTTGCATCTGGCTAAAACCCAACTGTAAATTATTGTAGCCTAAATTGTTATTAAAAATAACAGTCTATACTTAACCAGCAGAAGTGGCAAGCCTTTTAAACAGAGAAGAGAGGCAGAGAGTTACAGAAAAATATCTACTCAGCCCTTTGAACTTGTGATATTTGCTTGGTAAGGATATCTGCATGGCACACCATAGTTTCTTCAAAGTTCAACATTCAGTTATTGTCTTCAGATTAATGATATATTTGGCATTATCAGAAAATCTTCTTGACCTTTCCTTATTATGAAAGAATAAAGGGTCACTTTTGCTATAAAATGCTGAGGAGGTTTATTTAAATGCTGTTGTTACATTTAAACACAAAATGAAAAACAAAAACAACATGGAAAATCAGAAAGGTTCAGAACACACAGCACTGTAAGCTGACTTACATTTGTTCACAGACTCTCTGCATTTTCTTGCCTGTCTTTATACATATGTTGCCTTGATTACTTAGTTTCTGAAGGCTTGGTACCTGTAGAAAAATTAGAACAGAATCAGTCTGGTCGGTAACTGGGCTTTTGATAATACAGATGTGAATTACCATAATAATATTCAAATGAATTCTTTGCTTAATTTTAGGTAACCTGGCAAAAGCACCTTTTCTATTATAAAAAAATTGTGGTATAAAATCATTACTACAGAATTTGAAAAATCAGTACAATAAATGAAAATGGCATAGTTTCTATTCAGGTCATGGTATGATTCTTCATCTACCCAGAAATAACAAAAAAGGAGACCTTAAAATATCAGTGACTTTGGATTTTATGTTCATTTTCTATGCACGGCACAAAAATTCCTTACCTATGAATATTTATATCCAAAATGGGTAACCATCAGATGCTTTTGTAAGATCTTTTGACATCTTGACATGTTTTGAGACATGGCTTTGGCTCCTCTACTAGCCAGATATCCCAGGGCACAGGGAGACAAACTGACTCAAGACTCCATTAGGCTTTTGGCATATAGCAAATAATTTTGTAACAATATGAAGATTTGTATGGATTGCTTCTTCTCCTACATTGGTTTTCTGTTGCTTATGAAGTTCTCTTGCTATACACTCTGTTAGAACACTATGAGTAAAAGCCAGGACTTTGATAAAGTCATTTTGGAAAAGACTGACATAGGGATGACTTACAAAAAATAATGATAATCTAGATGGTCTCTTTGTATATATGCAGCCTTTCTAAGTATTTAAATGGACTCCCTTTTTAAACTATCGTGAGAATATGAACACAAAAATTCCCATATATATACTACTAGGCATTATATAAATCACCTTAACCAACCTGAGCTATGATTTTTTCAATGAGAATATTACTGGCAGTCATAGAAGTTCACATATTAAAAGGCCCTAACCTGATTAAATAGTTTTCAGATTGTTTCCAGAAGTTATTTTCATTCTGTATCTTACTACTCCCCCCTTCCTTGAGGGTAGGGGGGAGAAGGAAAGCAAAAATGAATGAAGTGAGGCTCACAGCTTGGCCATCTGATTTGAAAAGCTGGATCTCAAAGTAAAGCATTAAATACCACAGTTAAAATCACACAAGTCGATACAATGGACTTCCTTCATAACAACTATTCTTCCAAATTGTTAAATTAATTCACTTTTATGTCTTAAATCAAACTGCAGACTCCTCAGGGTATAATGAAATTCTTTTTTAATGCTAAGTTGAGTACAGAAGAGGCCTATTCCTGATTGAAATTCCTCAGCTTGTCTGCAATATAAATAAAAGCCATAATTAGAAATGTTCTAAGATGAAAAGAAACAAAAGGTCCTGTAAATACCACTGAATGTTTCTGTTATGCTGTGGCAGTAAAAGTTCACCGCTCATTTTGTTACAGAGCAATTAAAGGCAAATATCTCTCAAGGTTCAGTATGGATGTTCTCCTTCATGAAGCCAAGGACACAACTGGATGCCAGATCAGTAGTAAAATCAAGAGGAACACATTAAGATCAGTCTGAAGGTTGGTCTTGAAGTATTGCAAAACTTTTACATTACATGTAATGAAAAATGAAATGAAATTTTAGCCGTATACTATGTTAATTTTATTGAGGGGAATAAATGGAAACAGCATCTTAATTGTCAAATATCATTGCTTTACCAGTTAATGCCTAAGGAAGTGCCAGGGTAGAAGTCTTGGGATTCATCTTTACAGAGTGGAATACAGAATCACAGCTACTTCTCCATGAAAAGGGAATAAATAAAGCATTTTGCATACTATACTCACTAGAAATAAGAAAAATTTGTCCATCAGAGGATAAGTACCTTGAACATGGCTCTGTTAGCTCTTTTCCTCTACCATCTCTCTGAAATTCATACTATAGGCAACAGAAGGCATTTATTTATCTTCCTAATATAGGGCTATAAAAATGTCAGTTTAGAAGCAGAAAAAAAAATATGCAAAGAAATGTTCTATCTGCATAACATTAATGGATTTGCCTTATATACTTAACACAGTGAGAAATAAATTAAGTGACAGATGGTTTCTCCCTTCCCCTTGTATGTTGTAGCATGACCAGACAAACAATCTAAACCCCTGGCAGATACGTGCTATGGAAACACTGTGCAGAGGTACTTAATTACTCCTGACAGAGCACAGAAATGCACTTGCATTATTTATTTTGAAATTAAAAACACAGCAAACTGTGAAATAATCACGGCTAGCATGAAAGTAATTCCATGTTCATCTCCGGGGGTAATCAATAAACCCATGGACTCAGTAGCTCAAGTCTCTTTGTAAGTGAAAGAAAAGTGTATAAGTGAAAAATATTTATGGCAGGTGTATGAGTGCTGTGGACATAAACACAACAACATTAATCATTATCTTCTATAACTAGACCCTTATGCAGTTATACAGAACACAAAATGTGTTTTGTTTGGAAAAAAAAAAAAGAAACAAATGAGAAACTTCATAGGAAATCCAAGCATAAATAAATGTTGGCTCTCAAGATTGTGAGGGCAATTACATGGACAAGGTGTCCTTTCTTGTAGTCTATGTTTTGCTATACCTCTCTTAGAGGTAGAGTTGTCACCTAACACAACTAATGATTCTGTTTCCTGGTCATAAAAGATAAAAAAAAAAACCCATCACCTTCAAAGCCAAGGTAAAAAAAAAAAAAAAAAATTCTTACTCTCACTTCTGGTTGATTTTCTAGTTCAGCACTAATTCTCCTTTGCCAGAAAACTTTGCTGGAGTCACCAGTATTTCAAGACAGTGTTGGACCTAGCAGAGCATGTTTTTCCCCCAGGTATTGAAGTAATGTGACTTGCTGGAAGACCTGGTACAGACCCCAGCTTGGATGGAGGAGGGGGGAGGGATGAGTAAAGCTTCTTAACATCTAAGGAAATTCACACTGATAAAAATCCAGATGACAGAGAAGGCATTCATTGTTTTTATCAATCATCCTGGTCATTCTTTAAATAAAGATATCTAGCCTCTACATTAAAATCTGAATCATTCCTTCCTGCCAGAACTCTGCTGAATGTACAATGCACAAGAAAGGAACCAGTCTCTTTATTTTCTGTACAAGAATTTTCATAAAGATAAAAGTAAATGTTGGAAGTTTAAACAGAAATTATAAAGAAATATATGGTGAATGTACATTGCTTATAGGGTCTTACTCGCCAACCATCTGTGCATAAATGTACCTTACAGCATATGCTTTCATTAAATGGGATATGAACGTTTCTACAATTGAGTGAATAGTATTCTATTACATATTTTTATGCTTATAGCAGTGGGAGATGTTAGAAAAAGAAAGAATATATTAAGGGTAGACAGATTTTACATTGTTATTGGTGCATAATGCAAATTATATTCATATCAGCTACTATGGCTTTAAATGCCAAAGGATTAGGGGAAGAAATCCTTTACTAAGTAAGTTTGCTCAGCTTGGTCAGACAAGAGTTTCTGAACAGAGACTGTCATATGAAAAGCAAAGGCAAGGATGATGACCACTAGAAACTGAGAATCATCCCTGGACCATGTTCTGCTTTTTGCTCACTAGAAATAATCAGCCATCTCCATACAAGCAGACTCTGACTACACAGGCTTACACAATCTGGCACTCAGACACCATCTCACTGCCCAAAGAAATGCTGCCCAAAGAAATGAATTCCTCTGTTTATCTAAAGACAGAAGCAGGACCCTCTTGACAGGAATCATCACCTCTACTAACTCCACTCTGCTGGATACATCTTTAATTCAAACTCCTTGTCTGATCCTGAAAGCCTTCCAATGAGTTATAGCAAGGCACTAAAGCAACTGTCTCTGCAAGTACAATTATGTTCCCCTGGGCCAATGAAACTGCTCAGGGGAATTGACATGGTTTTTTATTAGCAGTACTCTTCCCTAGCTTGCAAAAAAGTGTTCAACTCACAGTAATGGATTTTTTTTCATTTTCATTTGGTCTGGTATTGTGAATAGTTATATGGAAGAGAGATACATACAGATCTGATGGTGATTCCTCTTCTTAAAAATACTTAAAAAGCAGCTGCACTTTGAGTAGTCATGATTTTTCAGGTAGCATGCATTTACTAGCAATTAATTAATTTATTCTGGCAATCAGAATACGAGGGTTATTTTTTTACACTTGGAAAAAAAATCAAGGTTTTTTTACCTTTGGTAATGGCCCACTTGAGATTAATTTATTCATCTTTAGAAGGCTGCAACAGAAATCCTGCCACATCTGTGATAATAAGGATAGTTAGAACTAAGATAATAATGAAGAAATGGGTCTCCATACAGATTTTTCAGAATCCTGCAGCTCTCAGTAGGGTAAATACATCATCCAAAATGCACCCCACCAAGAGAAAAAAAGGATGTGATAACAAGAAATAAAAGAAACACCCATTTTTCATTTGTAGCCCAAGTGTTAACCTTAGTGTCTGCTCAGAACAACTAACACAGTAAATTGTAAATGGTGTTATATTTAAAAGGACAATGAAATAAAATGAAAGTAAAAGAATTCATAAGATGCTACGATGGTAAGTACCATAATCTCATTGCAATTTAGTGAGTATGGGTTTCTAGCTCTCATCTTAGAAAAAAAGTCTCTGAAGAATAAACATCTAAGAAAGAACTAAATTTTTTGGGAGAGCAAGGGAGAATTCTGAACATATACAACATTCTTATGATATTAAGCTTGAAACTTTGTCTAGTATTTAGTTTCATTATATATATTATAAAAATCAGTTTCCCTGAGACTTGTCACAAATAATAAAAAAAAAAAAAGTCCTCACTAAGTGAATGTTTTGGTTTTTGTCATGGCCATTTGATATTTTTTTAATGAAAATGCTGGTATAGCTTCATAGAGTAACTGGCAGACCTGTCTGCATACAATGAAAACCCATCCCTTACAAAAAAAACCTCAACCAACCAACCAACCGAACAAAACAAACAAAAAAAACCCAACCCAGAACAAACCACCAAACAAACAACAAATCCAGATTCAAAACAGGTTACCTAGTCCCTGTGCATAAAACCAACAGTTAGTATAGAACTTGTTCTTGCTTTCCTATATTGTGAAATTCATTCATACTGCAAAATATTTCCATTATCTCAAGAAAAGAAATGCTATCAATAGAGGAACATTTGTAAAAACATTTGGTGGAATGCTTTTGTTTTACATGCTTCTATAACTGTAGTTATCAAGATTACAATATTTCTAGCAAAATTCTAGGCTTGAGTTGAGCAAGCTTCCAAGATCATCCTTCAGAAGACTCAATCAGGTTTGTAAATACTGGGATAAAACCATGGCATGATATACATCTGGAAATCAGTATTGTTTATGTTTAAATAATTTCTTTAATATGTCTTAGATGTGAACTACTGAAAAAGACACTATGTTGGGCCAAAAGAAGGTTTAAGTGAGATTTAGCAGATTATGCAGGTAACATCCATCTTCCAGCACAAAAAGCTTGCAGAAGGGTCCTCCAGCCAACACCCAGCTGGGAGAATGCTCAGTCCCCCATGGGCTGTCTGAGAGGAGCTGCTCCCAAAGCCTGAATGCTGTGCAGAAGGAAGGTACAGGGATGTACACAGCCATCCCTGGGTGCTCTGAAATTTAACTGTTTTCTGAGAAAGTGTGTCAGAGAAATGGGGAAAGAAATATTACAAATGTGCTAGGGGCAATTTGTCTGAGCTCTGTCTTCCCTTCCCACCCTTTTCTTCCCAATAAAAAAATACAAGTTCATGGGCATTAAAGATGTAATGAACACATTTAGAAAAGAAAGGATTTAGGAGAGAGAGAGATCATGGAAAAATTTTCCTAAAGCTTACTTGTTACTCACTGCAGTCCAGATAGTAGAGCTAAACAACGTGACAAAAAAGACCAAAGCCCCAGCATTTTTATTTTCTGAGGTGCTTTTTAACATCTGTTTTCAAGGAGCAAGGCTGTAGCTCCTGTAAATAAGTTTTCTGACTATGAATGTAAAATAATGAATGTAAAATAAGGCAGAGTGCATATAGGGATCTTTCTTAGACCTTATCTGTATACATGTTAGAGTTTAATGTATTCTACCAGAAACTCTGGGTATTGCATGTATATTGCACATGCACAAGAAGAAAGAAAACAGATCTGAGAGTTTGGAAGCATATTTCAATATAGGCTATAGGAGCGTATTAAAGAATGAAAGAACAACGTGATCTAAAAAAAAAAAAAGTAAATAAATTACAGGGGATTAATAGGAGTAGAATTATTTCGTACTAAATACAATGTACATAGAGAACAAACTGTCATAACTGAAGTTTGGGTTTTGCCAGAGGACAGATGAATTTCAGACACTAAGCAGTTAAGCTTTGAAGGGAATGTATCAGAAAAATTGGAAAGAGTGGATAAAGGAGTTCAAAAAATATATGAGCACTACAGAAAACAGCTTCAAATCAAGGTAAAAAAAAGACAAAAACAAAACAGAAAAAAAAAAAAAAGTAACTGACTGTAATGCTGGTATTTTTGTGTTGTTCTGGAAGGGAAAGAGGGGAAAGGCCTGGGGAATTTCACAATTGTAAATGAGCAAGTGAACAAAAGCTGTGTTTTGATTATAGTGTTTGAAGTCTGAGTCCCAGGAAAATACCAACTCAAATTCCATATGTTCAGAAAAGGAAGCAGAACTTCAATGATACTAAAAAATCTATGAATTTGGACTTTTGGAAGATAAAAGAATTGATTGAAAGAATTCATGAAAGAATTTAGGAATGGTTCACAGATATTGAATTTATGAGGAGAGGAAGTTCCCTTGTTATATGTAAGTGCATAAAAATCCCCAAATTCTACAAAGGTTACCAGAAATATGCAAATCAGGAAAGATTCATACCCATCAGAAAATCAACTGCATAGGAGAAAACAAAGCTTAGGAGGTTACCATGAACATTGAAACAAGGAAGCAAATTCTTCAGACTTATCATTAAACAGAGAAGAACAGCAATAAAATGTAGGTCAACTATATTGTAAGGCTGGTTAGAGACTTAAGATTGCAAAAATCAAATTAAAACTGTGACTTTGGTTGTTCAGTTGTTTCCACAGTGCAGAGATGAAATTAACAGATGTCAGTCTCGTTATTTAACACACTAGTGGAAGTATTTGAAGTGTACAGCTGTAAGGCTACGCAACAACCCTAATTAAATATCAATAGAACACTACTTGAGTCTTATTGTATAAAGTATTAGGCATATACTAATCCTCACACCATACATCTCATTAACTGGAATAGCTGGGAAGGCAATATAGTTTGAAGATTTGGTTGTATATAAATGGCAGCTCAATCACTCACAAAAATATCCCTTATAAACACTGTTAATTACTTTACAACTATATTCAGGAGTTATATTTTGAAAGAGAAACTTATTCCATGGAAAATAATTAGCAG
Source organism: Heliangelus exortis (assembly GCF_036169615.1). Lineage (NCBI taxonomy): Eukaryota > Metazoa > Chordata > Aves > Apodiformes > Trochilidae > Heliangelus > Heliangelus exortis. The sequence continues at coordinate 24,634,985 of NC_092425.1, read as the reverse complement.
TGCTTCTAAGAATGACATGCTGGTGTTCAGCACTGGCTCCTGAGAGCTGAACTGACATCTGTTCTCCATCACTGCCTGGTGCCAGGAGGGGCTGACCACTTGAGGCCACCCCTCTGCCAGCCAGCTTGCAGGCACCTGAGAGAGCCACAAATAGCCCCTCACTTCCACATCTAAATGTGAAAGTCTTTGGATAAGGACTGGCAGGTCACTGGAGCAGCAACATAGGAAAATAAGTAGGTAGGCACCTGATCTGGAACCTGGATGGAGTCTTTCCAGTTTAGGAAGATTAATAGAGCCCCAGAAAGGAGGCTTATAGTTTTTCCAGCAACATTGTGGGTTTTTTCTACTAAGAAAAGAAAGGAGTTCAACTCCTGTGGAATGGAATCCAGTACTAAGATGTGCACTATGAGATACTCAGAAACTGAATTTAAATGCAAGTGATACAAAGATTAACGTGATAATGAGCAATATAACGTGTATAGAGGGATAAATAAGTCTTACTGTAGGGACCATTTTGTGATAGTATCAAGCATCCAATAAATATATCAAAGTGGAGTATTAAGCATCAGGGAGAATGAAAATGAGGGACTGAAAAGCAGCAAAAATGGCCTTGTTTGCTTGTAGAATCTATAGATAAGTTCAAAACAGTCACAGGGAACTATATTTTCTTCTGAAGAGAAAAGAAATTAAAGCAGTTCAGAGCAAAATGGAAGTAAGATGTGAACTACCAAATTAGTGCCTTTCTCCCTGTGTTTCACTACCATGTCCCAAATTAGGAGACTTAATATGAATTTACTGTTATGTACTAAAAGTGCCAATGTTTTCTTCCTTGAATTCTGCCTTTATTATGGTGATATTTCCTCGTATCTCTCCCTCTCCCAGGCATTTCCAAATTTTGAAAACTGGGAAAGAGAGGTTACTTGCTATTCAGCAAGGGTTGTAGTTGCATAGTTACACAAATAAAAACTTTTCATGATCGCATGGTTTTAACACAGAAATAGAACAAAATGAGCAGTAAAACACTTAGGTCATTGTGGCCTCAAACCTGGCTCAATGAACATTTTTGTGCCCCCACGTGCCCCCACTCCTTCTTATACCATAGAATAAAGTCAAGAGAATAACTGGTTTGTAAAACCAAAGTGGAGGGACTATTTCATCTTCATTTTACAATGAGTTATATCTATCAGGGACACAAGCATTGGTATTTTTACAAACATAACATACAATATTTTACGAAAACAGAAGTTCAGATGTCACACTTGTGATAGCTCTAGCCTTTTAGTGACCCCCAGAGTACTATTTTATTTATGGTATACCCATAGCCTTCCTCACAATTTGTGACACAGACAGAAAGGCAGACAAGGGGAAAGTAAATGTGGAAAAAGAGGCCACCAATATGCACAAGAAACATTTACAAACTGGCAGAAAGTGCATGTTCAAAGCCATGGCACCTACATTAAAGGTAATGTTCAAAAAAAACCACTCCAGACATAACAAAATATTGAACACTACATCATACATACAGTAAGTGTCTTCCTACTTGAAAACCATGCATCTCTAGTTTTTTGGTTCAGGAAAACAATACTATCAATTTGATGCAGCAAAACGTTTTTATGGGGATTGCACTCACACAATTAAATGGTACACTACAAATCCCTCACTGTTCCACAGGATAAAACCAGTTATAATTTTCAAGAAAGTAGTATAAGGACAGATAAACATTCATGCCAACACTTCCCAACACACTGCATTTCTAAAACCCAGTAATCCTTATGGTGCGGCTGGTAACACTTTCCAAAGCCAAAACCAAAGTTCTGAAAAATCCTTCATGTTATCTAGAATACAGAAAGTGCAATTCCAGTGTGATGTTTGAAAGCCAGTTTTAATTTTTGTTCTACAAAGTAGAAATGTCAAGAAAATGGAAAGGCTGATGTGGTGTACCTGTGAAATACATCTGTGAAAATTGCATGCAGCTTGATCCTTAGATGTTGTAGGAATGTAAAAAAAAATAAATAAAATAAAATAAAAAAAATTGGTTTACTAGGACAAGATGACTTTTTTGTTTTTATGGTTTGTTTCTCTCTGTTGTATTTTGTTTCAAGAAGCCTAGCTTATCCATAGAATAATTTCTCCTTTTGGTCCCATTTGGTATTTATTGAAGCTATTTGAAAGCTATCATTAACTTCCAGGATATCTAGACTAGCTTAATTCATTAGTTTGCAAAGAATTGTACACCCATGTTTACAAAATCACCTGCCTGAAAGTTCTAAAATTTCACAGCAAGCAACTTGCTTTCAAAATATATTTAAGCCTTTGCAGAAACTAGTTCAAACATTGGCTTCTGTTGCATTTGTAATTTCAGGTAAGTCCCATGTCAGAAGGTGGGCTGGGAAGAGGGAGCAAAGAAGATCAAAGGATTGGTGCCTTGCTACAACACACTTTTATTCTCAATATAGATATCATATGAGTACCATGTGGCATCCTGAAGGTAAAGCCCACAGGCTGCAGCTTGGAAGCTATGTGTACATGAAATTAAGAGTTGCGCCTTCCAAGATTGTGTCTCATATTTCTTAAACACTATATTAAACTCATATATTTCTTAAACAGAGTCCAAAAAGACAATAATACTGGATGCACTCTTCATAGTTTGCAGATAACATCTCTTTCTACTGCTCGCTGTTTTGTTCATCTCCCCATATAATTGGCCTCTTTTTCAGTTTCTGCATTTCTGTAAATACATGGCATCTGTCATATTTTCTTCCTAGTCATTGGTCCTAATTTCTTCTCTCCATCCTCATTCAAGGCAAATATCTGCAGCTTCCTGTGTTTTCTCACTGAAGGAGACTTTCCCTCCTTCTTTCCAAGAAATAAGGATGTGCTTGTCTTACTAAGTAAAACACTGTAAATACTTCTTGTCTCTTTAGTTTATGATCTTCTGATCAACTTTTATACAGTTTTTACTGTCTTCACCAAAGGTCCAGTTTACAGAAAAAACTGCATTGAATGATTTTGGAAGATGGCAATTAACCATGCGACTCCACTTTTGAGACATCACACTTTTACATAATATAAGAGCATCTGAAAATTAGAATATCGTTCCAGTAGAGTAGTCCATCTTCAACACAAATAGTATTCTATCAGATATAACTTATACAGGAAATAAGAGGAGTTGAAGGCTCTTTAAAGATTTAAATATTCTTTATATTGCTTGCTCGAAAAGAATGCAAAGGGTTTTGACTAACGTAACAGAAAAAAGTTTGTGGCATTATTTATTTAATTATTTATCAGTCACATAAATTTAAGAATTGTCCATATTTTAGTTCTTGAGAATGAGGGTACTGATCAGTATGAACTAGAGAAAATGGACAGATGCAAAGCAAGATTATACGCTATTTAATTTCATTTCATCAAATACATAACTGAAAAAACACAGAATAGCTTCTTATTAGCTCTTAGTTTTATGTAAGTTTACATGTCATTCCTTAAAAGATATTTTCAGATACATTGAACCATACTGAAAGACAGTGGAGGGGCTACTGGCTGTTTTTCTTGGAACTCAGAGAGAACATAATACCCACCTTAATCCCCAGATTGTTTTTCATGAATCAGGTGAAGCACAATTACAGAAAGGCAAAATTTGTGCCACTCAATGGCATGAACTTACGTCAGAGTTGAATTGGGCTCTCTGTACCCATGGATTTCTTGGTCGGACATTTTTTTCAGTATGGTTTTCCCATGCTATTAGCCAGTAAGATGTCCAGTACAGCCTCTGTGCCAGTTCCCAAGCTGAAATAGACAAATAAATGATTCTTTATTCAATAGATGACTGTCTTTAGTCTTTTTACTAATAATTTAGCCTGAAATATGATATTTTTACATTAAACGCAGCCAGGGTTTCTTTGGTACAGGCTGTAATACAATATCAATCTGATAAATTAATTTTCATTATGTATATAGAGAGAGGAAATTGTATTAAAAGTTAAGATAATGATATGGACGAATAAAAGGCAATGGACTGAAAAGAAAACAAATAGTGAAGGCAGCTTACCCTCTTACCAACAGAACAGCCTGTCCTAGATTTCTCCTGGGGGGTTTGTTGTTCTTTTTAACATGATTCTTCCTACGGTGTATTCTTGATTAAATGATACCTATTGCACTTGAATGCTAAAAAGAAATCTTAGCCAACCAAATATAAACAGCAAAACAAAGTCACAATCTGTACCAGAAATTAATTTTCCAGTTGCTTTACTTGAATTACATTGAGAAAATATATTTCCCAGCTATCCTAGTTTCCCATGGTTTTTTAATCAAATTATTAAGGAATAATAAACATCAATTTACCTCCATCTGAAACCTTTCTTTTGTTATGTTTTAGCGTTCTATGATGAATTAAAAATTGCACTGATGGAATCAATGAGAGAGATAGTGCTGGAACATTGCTTTCAGGCTCACATTAAAAGAGCTCTAAGAAAACTCTCCTCTTTAACATACATTTAAAATAACTTTTTGTTTGTTTGTTTTATTAGAGAGTTCAGAAAGTGCAAAAGCAGAAAAGTACATGTGACTTCTAGAGAGGAAAGGAATGGTGAGAGAGAATGTTGTGTTCCTGTGCTTTTACAAGATGAATTACAGCCAAGAGGTGTCTGTGAGATATTGTTGGAGCAGCAAGAGAGATCATGTGAAAAGTTCTTGTAGCTCAGAATCTCTTTAAATTTCCTGAATGTAGGCAAATTTTTGAATACTAAATTTAAAGGGCTTTTTGCTGTAAAGTGGGGACTCTGAAATGCATATAGTGTATTGCAAGTTCATTTGTGGCCTTCCTTTTTTAACAGGAATTATAATGTTACATATCCTATATGTTTAAGGTTAAAAGCATCATTGCTCAAAGAAGAAATCACACTTGAGTTTAAGGAATGAAAATGTTGCACAACAAATGAAATTAAACAGGAATAGTAAGAAAAAATTTTAATAAAATGGGTTTTGCGTTTACTGTCCTCAGCAAAATAAAAATTATTAGTATTCACAAAGGATTCCCAAAGATCAAAGAGGATGAGAGAGGAAAATCAATTTTTATTATTTTAATCTTTAAAACTCCTTCTTTCAGTCTTCCATTTCCTGTTTTTCTTTCCTATTTTTAGGTTGTGTATATTATCGATGTATATGTCTTTATAATTTCTTACTTTTGCAATCAAAAGTATTGAACCAGATACTTGAATTGAAATAAAACCTATCAGCTGTGACCTGAAAATCAGCAACAGAAGTACATGCATGTATAATCTAACACATCTTTTGTATTGTTTAATAGTAAAACCATGCTCTTCTAGTTCATTACCCAGAACCAACAACAGCAGCTCCATGTTAGTGATACTGCTGACTGCTTAATCTGGAGTAGGAGTCACTATTTTCCATGTATTTTTCATGTCTCCAATTGATGGTACATTCTGTAAGCTCTGTATTAGGAGTTACAGAAACAAAATTGATTTTGTTTGGCATGCTACATGACACCAGGGCGATGACAAAGTCAGATGACTGGATGTGTTAGATGAAGGGGGGAAAAAGTCAAGAAATATCCTGAATGTCTTGCAACTATAAATTTCTTGAAAGGTGAGTGAATCTCTAACATGTTTCTCCCTTTTTTTGTCTGTCTCTAGGCATTTAGACACGCCTGTAGGTGCCTTAATATTTCATGAAAGGACATGAAATCCTATTTTTAGGAAAGGCAAAGCACAGCCTTTTTTTTTTAAATTTATTATATTATGTAGCTCTCTCCAATGCTTTTTGGAAAAGACAAGAGTCTGGATGCTTTTAAATACATTAGACTGCAGGAACCTTTAACATTGTTACAAGAGTTTAAAATGGCAATAAAAGAAAATTTAAAAGGAAAAGAAAACTCACTGGAACTCACAGTAGAACTCACTGAACCTGATGAGGGAATGATTCACAAGGTTTTTTAGCATGCAGATATTTTGCCTCCATTTTCCGCAGCTGCTGCTAAAATAAAAAGTATTTAAATTTATGTGATAAAAAAATATGCAGAGACCGAAGGCTCAACTGCAGATATCTGTTCTTTGTATTTTATGAAAGGGAGTAGAAGTCTAGTTTTAAACTAGTTTTTCGATTTTCTGATGCTTGCTATGACAGAAGCTGTTATGAACCAAAGCATAATTCAAAACCACATAGATCGTGCTTTAAAATGAAATTAGTTTCAAAAATCTCACAGCCCCCTGTACCAGCTGGGTATGGCAAGGACATGACATCCAAACGTGTAGCTTTCAGGAACAAATATGATTCCTAGAGAATCATGCTGGTAGGAAAAACTCCATTTATGATGGGCCTCGAACTACACAGCAAGCTCAATGAATCCCAGCCTGACACTTGTCAGTCTGCTATTTGGGTATCAAAGCATTCATTTGGAGACTGGAATAGTTATGGAGCACATGAAAACTCTCAGAGGGAACAGCCAAAACAGAGAGCATGGTTAGCACAGGTCTGTGCCACAGGATCCGAGTTCAGGACCATTGGAACAAGCAGCTCTGGATGCTCTGCCTTGGCCTGGAGTCATGGTTTATGGACAGGAAAAGGAGCCATGTACAGCTCAGCTCTCTGCCCGGTGCCCAGGGTACTGGGAGATAGAAATGAAGGAGAGAAAAGAAGAAATACTTTCAGCTCTGGTTACACTGCAATTCTGCTGCTCTGTGTTTGACTAACATGCTTCCCATAGCATAATAACCCCCTTGCCTGTTTTTAGCAGTCTGCCTACAGTAGAGAATGAGTAACAGGATTAGAAACATCTTTATTACGATTTTATTCCCTCTCTGTGCCATTTTCTCCTCACTTTACTGCTTTCCCTGTTCTGTTCAGGAGAATAAAAGAATGGGACACCTCTCTTCTTATCCAACTGTTCAGCTGATGCTAAGATGATAATAGCAGAATGATGCAATGTCCATTTAGAAAATCAATCAAAGTGGATTTTGATCTGTTCTCAAAGGCCTACAAATCAGCTGAAAAAAACCATTACATAAATCCAGATTCACAGACCCTTTCAGCCATATGAGTGGGGCTAAGTATACATAACTAGATTTTTAAGGGAACTTTCAGCTCTTAACAAGAGCCATCAAATGAGATTTTCAAAGGTGCCTAAGTATCTAATTCTCATTGGTGCTTATCTGCATCTTCATGAGTCTAAGTACTATAAAAAATCTATCCTTTGATCATCATCAAGTGCATAAGGAAACTCTCAAAAGAATGTAAATAGCTGACAGATATTCTTTCAGAGGAACAGAGGGAGGGAGCAGATACAACAGAATAAGTAATTCAAATGAATAGGTAATTTGGTAAACAATCTGCATTCTCATTGTATCTCAGAAACAAATGTCTCAAGTAAGAAGAAGTTATAAGTTTAAATCCAAAAAAAATCTTTAGCCTCAGTGATTTAGGTATAGTCCCCAAAGCATGGTGTGTTGTACTTTATATTTCTAGTTTCAGTTACCCAAAACAAGAACAAAAGAGAAAAAACATGTGTTCTGGTTCCATTCAGTCTCTTCCAGTAAATTTATGCTACTGTATTCTATGATCTAAACATCTGCCCAGTCATTTAAGTGAGACAATGATTTTCTTTCAATGTCCTGCTCCTTTATGTTGTAGTTTTGATAACAAGTTTCTCTTGTTCTGTTTTTATACATCATAAATGTTATTTCTTCTCATCAGATAGGAAAGTTTTCTGCCAAAAAATTCTAATAATTTACTTTCTGTCAAGAATTCATCCAACTTTGTTTAATCTCCATTTCTTCTGGCAGATGGAACTGTATTTTTTTGCACTTAAAATTTGAAAACTACACTCAAGTTCTTGCTTATTCTTTTTTGTCTGTGTCATTTGTTTTTGTAGAAGTGAAATTGTGATTGCTACTGAAAGAATTCAGATGAAAAATGGAAAGAAAGTTGCTTTTAGATCAAAAAAAGTTTGAATTTTCTTGAAGCTGTGTTGTGCTGTGTCAAAACATTTCTTTCTCAGGACTTCCCACATCTGTTGTGTCTGTTTTATTGTCATGGTCTGGAAGGAAAAAAGCTCTATTCCTTTTCTCTGTCACTGAGGTTTTACTTCTAGTGTTTCTTCTTGGACTCTGAAAGTTATTCTTATTTTAAAAATAGATTCTCTTGTCTAGTGTCTGTGTAGTCAAACAGACTATTCCACCAGATGTGAGATCTTTGCCTTTCCTGGGCTCCAAGGGAAATGGAAATAATTTACCCTTCTTATCATCAAGAATGAGCATGAATGAAAGAATTTTTTATTAATATTTGATATTCTACGAATGCAACAGTGAAGTTTCCAATGAAATTATTTTCCACTTTTTTCTTTAAACAAATATATTACTTGAGTTTCCTATAATTGTCTGAAATATCAGTCCAAGCACCAGTGTAAACAGAAGCTAGTCTTCCATCTAAATCAGCATCATTATGGACTTATTATTAATGGTGTAAAATGGTGTCTAACTTTGAACTGAAATTTACTACTGAATGACAAAAAATCTGTGAAGAAAAAAGAATATCAGAAAAAAAATCAGAATAAAAAAAAATATCAGAATATCAACAGAATCTGCAAGGAATTTTAAAAACAGTACTGGAAAAAAAAGAATGCATGACACTTTGCACCAATAGTATAACTAAATAAATCTGACAGATAAGTTTTATCAGCACTAGTACAACTGATCTGATATATGTCTTTTTTCTAACAAATTAAATAAAAAATATGCTATGAAACAGAAGAAGCTCAGATAAAGAGACATTTTGGGGAAAAATAATTCATGAGGCATCTTTAAGAAGAAAAAATATTGACTTAAGCAACCAAAAAAACTTTCTTTTCACGGTACCTAGTCAACCTCTTCTGCTTAAACTGCTTTTAATGCCTGATTAATTGATAGTCAGAGGCAAAAATAGTGTCTCACACTCTGTCTTGCCAATTCAAGGCATACATGAAGTGTTGATTTGAACAGAATAAACCACATTTTACATTAGAAAGATGTCACAGTCCTAGGCCATTTCTAATAAATAACTCTGGCATTTACAATGAAAGGGGAACAACGATGCAAAAACAATTTGTCTGGCATCAGTCTGTTCAAAATGCCTTCAAAGGCACATCGAGAGGGAAGTCTGCAGTCTGGTCCCCCTGGAGGCATTGGCATGTTTCATTATGACAGTCCTTGGCAGATCATCAGTTCTACTCAAGAAGTGATCGGCCCCTTCCAGCTACCAAACTAATTTGTTTCCTATTCCAGCTTCTAGGTTCTCCACCCTCTGGCCTTGTTCTTTTTTCTCCAAAGCATCCAAGGCAAACAATTCCATTTGGACTAGGCTCTGCTATCCAAACCAGACAGAAGAAAAAGTCAGAGGTGCCCATGCCCAGCATCACTTACTGTGCTACCATCTACCCAAAAACATGAAGGGAAGGGTGGCAATTATCTTTCCCTGATGATTAAAGATTTTTCACTAAACTGCATAAACAACTGTCAAATGGTTTTAGAGGAAAACAGGCTTGACAGATATATTTTTAAGGTTGTTCTCTTTTAATGAAATCTGTCTCTCATTAAATTCATTCAGATCACTTTCCAGCCTTTCAGTGCAATAAGCTTTGAGTTGCTTTCAGAGCAGTGCTTCACGAACAGAGAGCCTTGATACCTGTCTTCATTTAAATTTTGATCAGTCTGAATAACATTTCTGTGACGCTTCCTTAGCTGCTGTTCTGAATTAAATTACATTGATTTGTTTCTACTTGGTATTATGTATGCAGGTGGAATTAAGCTGTAATACTCTTAAGTTTCCATACTGAAATAGGAAACTTTGCAGAAGTAATCTTTCCATGGTCTTGTCACAATGGAAACTGCCTGCTTTTAGCTGAATAAAAACCCTGAGAATGCCCCTTGAGAAGTGTTTGCAAGTCAAAGCATTCCTGTCAAAAATACAGGAATCCTATTGAATCCTGTTTTTCTTAGTAGGATAAGTAGGAGTTTAGTACCTCAGATAACACATTCATGACAAAATCCCTTTCCAGAAAAATCAGTAGCAACTCTTTGTTCTCAGGACTGAGATTTTATTCCAGCTATTTTAATTTTCTTTTTCTTCTTATTAACTTTCACATTTTCTTTATAAAATAGCTATTTATACCCAAATACTATAGATATAACCATAAGAAATACTGCAGTTATAATTCATGCAACAATACAGATCACTATCAATGGCTGTCAATGGAGCTTGCTAATGGTCACAATGAAGGTGTTGAAGACAGTACAATAGATCACAATTCATTTCTGTTATCTGGCAATGAGTTTTTTGTGTCATTACTGAGCCTTTCTGTCATTTTAACACATTAGGGTTTATATATTGCTTGCCACTCTTATGACTGCATTAATTTTTTTCACTGAGAAGCATCTGGACTGTGTCAAGAGAATTTGACATAAAAAACTTGAAAATCAGAGTCACACAAGCAGCAGGTCAAGGGAGGGAATTCTCCTCATCTACTCCACTCTTGGAGACAAGAGTGAGAACCCAGCACAAGCAGGACATGAAGCTTTTGGAGGGCTATGGGAATGGGACCTCTTCTGTGAAGACAGGCTGAGAGAGTAAGGGTTGTTCAGCCTTGAGAAGAGAAGTGTCTGGGGACACCTTGTAGCAGTCTTCCAGTACCTGAAGGAGGTCTACAAGAAATCAGAGACCTGAGTATCTGTTTTCCCAAATTCCTTAAAAAATTACCACCCAAAAGGGCCCTATAAAGGAAGGCAAAAGTACATCTGCACAAGTTAAAAAGAGAAAATAAAGTGATGTTTGATGATTATTAGTCAACATTTATACCTGGAGTGGTTTTGAAGTGAAGTCAAAAGGCTTAGGTCTTGTGCAGCTGTCCAGTACTCATTGAGGGTCTCCACTGCATACAGAGGAAGGTACAATCCACGCTCCAAGGAGCTTTGTTGTCATTTCCATGATTAATGATTGTGGCATTCATGCAAACTTAGGTAGCTCACAGTTTCAGAGGGCTGTATCAATAAGCCTGATACTGAGGGGGAAAAAAGAAAAAATAGAAGTATTGACAAAGAGGCTTGGTAGGTCCTATGGTTTAGCTAAGGTTTTTAAAGTCCCTTAAATCCAAACTAGATTTTAACAGGAGTTTTTTGGGGGATTGAGTGAAGTGCTGCTGAATTCTTGCCCAGACAGGGGAGATCACACAGTTGTTACAGCAGCTGTTTACCATTTGTGTCTGCTTCCTTTATCAGGGGGGTTCCAAAAGAAAAGTGGTGCTGGGAATGCCTTTTTAATGGTCTTATTTTGGTTGTAGTGACATCCCAACTACTGAAAACTCACCATCATCGGGGAGAATCTTGGGCTTTGCATTCTCCTCTAAATATCATATCTTTTTTAAGAACTTTGGTAATTTAACCAGCATTTCTGATCTTTGATGCTTCGTTCTTCATTCAAATGTATTTAGATGGTTAAACAAACGCATTGGGATTCAAAATGTTGACCTGTGTTTATAAACAGTGCAATGATCACCAGCTTTTCTCTTCTTTAATCAATGTGACAAACCTTAACATGATGAGGGAGCAAGACAGAATGTAATGACACAATCCAAGCAGTGACGAAAAAGTAATAGTGTTGTATAATGACTATCAATGACCTGGTTTCAAGGGAAAGTTTGCATTAAATATATGAAACTGGGTAGAGCATATCTGTAGGGAGTTGAGATCCCACAGAAAAGAAAATTTCAGAGCTGTGACTAAAGACAGTGTCTCAAAACTCTGAAAAACAAAAGTGAAATAATAAATCTTGCTTATTCACAGGAATGTAGAATCTCTGTATGCAGACAGTTGACAAGATAGGATTTACATATAGGATTATATTACACTCTTTCAGATCTCAGTTCTTTAGAAAAAAATCTCTAGCTGTCCTTAGGACTCATGTAGGTTTGTTATATAAACAAATGTTCAGTCTTCTGTTTTCTACAGAAAATTTCTGCATTATAAGTAAAAGAAATGCAATTCTTAAAAAAAAAAAAAAAAAAAAAAAAAAAAAAAAAGAGAGAAAAAAGAAAAAAGAAAAGCAAGCTATAAAATATGCAGTAATCTCTTTGTAGATTGCTCAAATCTTGATCAAAACACACTATGTACCACATCCCAAATCTCATAAAATATCCAACCTTGTTAAACTTAAAACCAGAGACACAGAACCAGCAGTACTCCAAGAGATCTGAGTTTTCCTGCAGGGTGTTCCAGCAGATCAGCTGAGGGGACAGGGACTGTCTACTGCCTTGAAATCAAAAGCAGCTAAACAAAATTTCACTCAGCATCAGCACTTTTTTCGTTTACTGCCAGGAAGACTGAAAACAATTCAGCAAGTTTCAAATTTTATTTATAATCCTCTCAATCTAGCCTTTATTTTGAAATAATTTCTTCTTTATTTCTGTGTTGAAAATTAATTTTGAATGAAAATAGCAACAATAATTGGATATCTTATTAGACAGGACTCCAGTTATGTGTCTTCTCAGGTTCTGGGACCAATTTCCATGTCTCATAGACTTTCCCATGGCAGCTGTGACTAGTTATTTAGGTCTCCAATATATTCTTATGTGATTTTTTTTAAATCGAGGCTATTACCTCTACTTGTCCTCACTTAACCAACATAAAACACAGATAATAAAATATCCTTTCTAGCTCCAATGTATTTTCAGAATGTATGAAATGTTATCAGGGAAAACATCTCTTACAAAGCATTATTACATTGCCCCATGCTTATCCAAAAAGTCAAATGGGAAGGGTCACCTCCTGTGTCAACAGCCTCCAGCTGTGCCAAACTTCTATTACCAGCCTGCAAAAACTTTTAGTGGATCCCTAATAAAATGCTATGATAAATCATTTGAAAATGTTTGGAGTAAGGAATTTGTATTAAGAGACTTCTGTGCACTGTCAATAGCTTTGCAGCATCATGAAAAATAAACTCCCATCTCAATGTAGCTATAGTGCCATCATTTAAAATTTTCCCAGTTTTCAAATCAACTCCATCATCCATCTAGCTCTACACAGTCATCACTTCCCATGACCTCCCCATACCTAGGCCTGCAACCCATGAGTTATAACCCATTGCTCCAACAAGCTGTAGCAACCATCTAATTTTTGCCTTTTTTGGTTTTTTAATACTCATAGATTTTAATGCAGTAAATGCCCAAACCTTGACAAATTTCTCCTCATCACATTTACACTTCATTTCAGTGACACACATTTTTTTCTCCCGGAAGTCACACAAAAAACCCTCTTTTTAATCTTCCTGGTTTGGCCAAACCATCCTCTACTTTAGTACTCCCATTAGCAACAGTCTTATGAAGTTGATACAGCTATCTCATTTTTAGGACCTTGGATATTTTAAGACATACCTACATTTCCATCCTTTGTCTCTTCTTCACATATCTTACCTTTCTTCCTATAATTTCACAAGACCCTTCACAGTAACCCCACTCCTGCTGTTGAGCATTCTTTCTTAAAAAATTCTCAGTACTAACTTATGCAAACTCCTTGTAAAAGGAAAGCAATAGCATTATACATATAGGCATAGTTTTTAATCTGCACAAATGTACACTAAAATAATTCAAATGACCATAAAATCTTAATTATTTTGCCCATTTTCATTCTTTTTTCTTGTATCAAATTTAAATTCGGGTTTATTTGGCATTTTTTGTCCTTTTAAAGAAAGAATCACATCCAAATACCCGCTTTGTGGACTTTGAAAAGAGAAAGCTGTTTGCAAAATACAGCTAATCATATTCAGATTAGAAATAATGCACTCACTTTAAGAAAGGGATTAGTATACAGAACAGATATCTAGTGAAAGAGCATACATTCTCTATGTCTAGAAATCTTTAGACCAGTTTTGATACTCACCTAGAAAGAGACATCTGCAGTTCACATGTTGCAGATTAGAGAAGGAATTACACTACCTAATAACCACTTGTCTTTTACTTTAAAAGCTTATAGTGCATATTTCCTCTCAAAATGTAAACAAACCAGGCCACATATAGCAGCTATAGTCATGAACAGCTCAGGTAAACAACAACCTAACAATTGATTTAAAGTAATAGATTTCAATGCAGCTCACCATACATAAGATAAATAGAAATTCTTTGAACTTGATAAAAAGACTAATTTATTTCTGTCTTTGGATAAGAACATCAAAATTCTATTAGTACTATAGCTATTTCAAATACATTAATTCAATGGGGTTTTCTCTATAAACATTTTTTGCAGGGGAAAGTCTTTAACTGCTGCTGGCAAAGGAATATTCACAGAAGTTTCACAACAAAATCAGCTGGCCATATCTAGGGGAGAGTTTTCAAAGTAGTTGGCTTCAGGCTTAACCTCAGACTTAATTCTGTAAATTTTATTCTATTTGAAGCTTGAGTCTCTCCACTGGTAAAATAAATGGAAACATAAATCAAACTTGTGATAAATCTCTCTCTCATTATTCTTGAATCTAATATCTAGAGAAAAGGCAGACTATAGATGTCTGAAGGTTATTCAAAACCTGTTTGTGAGCTCTGAGTTGATTTTTTTTTTTTTTCAGTTTCCAAGCTAGGTTCTATTGTACAGGCACACTATAGATAATGTAGGTGGCTGATAGTTGCTTCTTCTAATACAAAAATAGCCTTTCCCTTCTTCCCATGTAGTATTTCCAATCTATTAAAAAGACATAGCAGACTTTTTTAAAGTTTATTTTGCAGCATGGTTTTTTTCACTGCCATAAACTACCAAATCAGAGAAAATATAAACATTTTACACATCTTTTAATGTCTGTCAAAAACAATGACAATGGTATTTTGCATCAGCTTTGCAAGGTGGCTTTCACCAGGCCCAATGTCCCAGTATGTAATTATGTCATTCAGTTTTCAGGTTTATTTCTTATTCTTTAAATCATTGGCAAAAGCAACATCTAAGGAATTTCACAGCTGATGAAATCTTGGGCTGAAAATGGTGAATTACAAAAATCCCCCTGCTTTCATCAGGGCCCAGAATGTCATTAATACATTTCAAAAACTACTATCCTATTAAATTAAATATAAAAAGTCCTAAATCTTCAGATAAGGACATCTCCTGACCTTCATCTCTCACAGGCTCAGAAACACATGTCCTCAAACTACTCAGATCAATGGTAGAATCCACAATACCTCCCTTGCCTGTGGGGCAAAATGGAAATATTTTAGGTAATAATAGACCTCACTGTTATTCCATGCAGGATTGTGCAAATAGTTCATGTTAAAAGAAAAAAAATGTATTCAAGAAACTATCAAAGAATATGTCTCTTCTTTTTCAGTCTGTACATAATGAACTTGATGGTACAAACAGCTTCCCCCTGAAAAGTCAAAACAGTGTTAAATTAATTCACAGTTTGTGGAAAAATGTAGTGAGAATATTAAAATATGTTATCTGAAAAATCTGAATGTGTGTATTCTTCCTCAGATTCATACCTTAAGCATCTGAGACTTCAGCTTCTGAAATTTAGACTCCCTCATTACAGATAAGATCCCAGAGAATTAGCCACTTTTTTCAATTGTGTTTATCAAAGACAGATTTTCCATGCGAAAAACAGTTTTTCATGTTATTTCTTTCTTAAAAAGCAAGAACAGTACAGTACTAGAGGGAAACATTTATGTATATCATCATCAGTAAAACAGTGCAGTGAGCACCACAATAAAATAAAAAAGAAGGAAAAAAAACAGGTGGAAGCCTAAAACAAACCCATGTGTCTAAATCCTACCCTGTGCATAGGGGCACTGGGGAATGGTGATGTTATTCAGACTCTTTCCCCTCGAGTGCAGCCATATAAAGCACTGGCAAGGAAGATTTCCTGTCTGTCCCAAATCGTGCAATCACACAAGGGAGTAGGAAGAGGAAAACTTGGCTTCTTGCGTTTGTGGCAACTGCCTAGGAAACATAACTGTGCCTCTCCTAGCATGTTCCCTGTGAAACATATATTTGCCCCCTTTTTTTTGATAAAGAAATTATATTGGTCTTATGCACCTCAATTACGTGGTTTTTTAGTCTGAGCCCTTCTGGCCATAAAGAAAAGGAAGGCTCCAGGTCACAGACTGAGCAGCTGCTCCTCACTGCTGCTCTTAGCGCTCCAGCACATTAACTCGATGTAAAGCAACATCTCAATATGAAGGTTGGGTTTCCTCTCCTTTGTGATAAAATCAGCCACTGTGTAGGTGACCCTTGACTTTGTCAGCACTTCTCTAATGTCCATTCACTCATCTGGCCTGGGGGAATTGCTCCTTTCCTCAAATTGCAGTAATCATAAAGCACAACTAACAGTTCCTAACTGTAAATTTGGGGTGCCGTGCTCATCCAGTTCTTATGATCATTTGTAGAGGCAATGAGTAAAGCTTACCACTGAACTAATAGAAATAAATTACATTAAATAAGACATTTATAATAAAATTCATGAAACCTTGCATTTAGCTCAGCTGTTTTGCTGATGGCTACCAAAACACTGTGCAAATCTTCTTTTTCATTAAATATTGTCAATCTATATGTAGCTGCTAATAGTTAATATCTTTGTGTTGGTGGTAAGACCAATGAATACTTGCTATAATAACAAAGTAAATTGTTCAGACAGGGATAAAGCCCCAGCATTCAAGAGTATCAAGCTTTGTCTAACTAGCTATTGCTCAAATACACTATCAATGAAGTAGTCCAGTACTTTGGAGGAGCACAGTAAATAATTTGTGGTGGCAAAGCAAATCTCTCTGCATTTGCCTACTGAAGTCTGTCTTTAGTTGGGGAACAAGAAAACAAAAAAGTTGCTTTCTCTTTTTCTCTGCTAAAAAGAAACTTTGCAGTATCTGCTTTTCAGGTCATGAACTTTTTATCTGGTGTGTTGTTGTTGCCATTGATTCATTAATTCTATGAAACTACATGTAGTTTTACATTCATTATTTTACTTGTTCTGAACTAAAGCAGGTTACAAGGGTCAAAAGCTCTTTTTCAAAAAAACAAGACAAAACAAAACAGTCTCCTAAAAACAAGCAGTCTATGAGATAAGGCTTTACACAACATTTGATGTGTTACATATCACTGGTATCTGACAACACTTACTCCCTGGTGATGCAGTTCTTTTCTAATAATTTAGTCTCAGTCTATTAACAGACAATTACAGATAATACATCCAGGCAAGTGATGAAGGATGTCCAGAACACTACTTGTAGAAAGGTTATCAAAACACAATTCTCAGAAAAGAAGTGTCTTATTGATTTTTTAATCATTTCAGACAGAGACTGCTATATAGATTTCTAAAAGATTGAACATAACTAGAAGAGGCTGGAAATGGATTTTCCCTTTGCTATTTCATATGTCATAATAATAGATTTTTTTAATTCATTTCCCACTAAGTAAAGAACACAGCTATCTGTTCAGAAGACATCGTATGATATTTAAAGACTCGATAGACTTTCAAATCTGTTCCTATTTTGAATGCTACCAGATTCCATATTTCACACACTCCTGATGAACAATTATTTCCACATTATGCATGAATTAATGCAAAATTAGAAGTAGTCTTTAAATGTTTTTTTTTTCCATGCTGCTGCTATCGTCTGGGCTTTCTGTTATAAGCTGGCCACAGAGTAAAATAGGACCCTTAATAACATTCTGCTTCAGACAATGTTTCTCACAAAATGAGTCTAGTTGACATTCAGTATTTGGAAATCAGGAACTTAGAGCATGCTTACCTTTTTATTTGGATAAGGATGGATTTAAAAAGTGGTTTGCCTAATTAAGATACACCTGGTCTAATAACAGTCTGCTTTTCTATATAGTCCCAATGACAACAATGCAAGATGCAGGGAGTGGGTACTCCTCAAGACCCATCAACAGAACACACTCAACACAATGAAGCACTAAAACATGCATTGTGCTTTAAAAATGTTACTTTAAACATATTCACTTAAGGAAAGAGGAGGAATGGAATCAGGAACAGGGAAATCCTGAGGTTGTCCCTAATATTTCCAAAACTAATTTGGCATCAGTGCTCATTATAGACTAACATTAGTTTTCAGACTTAGAATAAAAGAACTTACTAACAACTTTTCTTTCTTCTCTTCTGTACTGTAATTTCAATAGCTCTTTTACCTGATGCTACAGCCAGGATGCCAGTATAATTCAAGATCAGATGACTGGAATTTTTTTATACATATTAAAGTTGTCAGAAAGCACAGATGTCACTGCAGCTGGAAATTAGAAGTAAACAACAAAATACTAGAAAGCAAGCTCTGCTGGGTAATTCTCAGAGATGACAGAGGTACTTCCATCCCTTCCTATTTAACCACACAGCTTCTGTGTCAGGCTCCAAACAGAGCTTTTTCAAAAGGGAAGCTGCTCTGATGTATGGTGTCATCTGTATTTAAATGGCTCATGCAGTCAGAATGATCTCTTTGCTCAACATTTACAGACACAGCTACTGGATTGTGCCCAGATGGCAAACATCAGTAATCACCATAACCAGGCACACCTCAGGAAGTGAGGGGTCTGCATGAGGAATCTGAACCACCCTTTGCCTGATGCTTATCTGCTACCTACCAGGCAAAGCAGTGATTTTAAAGCAGTGGATTGTAGTCTTCGAAATATATTGAAAAACTATTAAAACTGCTGTTCAAGCTTGATGCAGCTGTAAATGGAAACACAAACATACATCTGAGCAGGAATTGTTTGAGGACCTATATAACTATGCATATAATTACATCCAAAGGAGCTCACAGACTTTAGCTGTATTTTTCTATACCTGTCATGGACTGAGCAGTGTGCCTCATAAGAGAACAGGTTTCAGGGAATCTGCTTGCTTATTGGATCTCTTTTAGATGAGCAGAGGAAAGGAGACCACGTCTGTGCATTTATGAACAGTGACAGCATCCCCACCACTGTCTTCAAAAATTAGCAAGAGACTCTTTTCAAGAACCCTGGACTGCAGTTTTCTGTATTTGAAGAGGGTTATATAGGAAGAGGGGTTATATAGGAAGTTCCTTTGTGGTGCTCAGCATCTATGCTGAGCCCTAGATACTACCCTTCCTTTCTTCTGGATTGAAAATATTTGCCTTAAAAATGGAACATGCAAGATAGTCTTTACAAACTAACATATATATGTATATATGGGTATCTTAATGGCCTAAAAAAATCAACAGATTGTATTTTTCTTACAGTTTGACTGCCCTGCCTACATAGTGCAGCTGAAAAGTTTTTATTACAAAAGCATTTCTAATCACACACATTCATAATGGGAAAAAAAAAAAAAAAAAAAAAAAAAAAAAAGCATATGATTTAAAGCACAGCTTTTACCACACTAATAAATAATGAAGTTAGTTCAACATCTGAGGTATGGAAATGGCATCAAATGTACTACTTATAAATTTTAAATTCACTGCTATACCAGTACATGATTCTTAGGACTGCCATGAATTTCAGATGTTTACAATATCCTGACAAGGTTGTTTGAACAACCTTCCAGTGCTACCTTACTATATGTTGACCACGGCTGACCTAGCAACTGTTTGGAGAAGAACTGCATTATAAATCCCACATAAATATTAAGTTTATTGCTAATTACTATATGACTTTACAGTATGCAGTTGACATGTATATGCCCATGGCTCCCTCTGCTGGATAAACCTCATGGAAAATAAGAACTACCATTTTAGAAGTTATTATAATGGTAATAGTAACAGTAAATAGTAGTAGTAATAGTAACAATAGTAGTGGTATTAATAATAGCAGTAATAACTGTAATAATAATTATATATCATATATATATATAATTAATAATAATAATAATAATGCACATAGAAAAGTGGAAAAACAATTTTAAAAGTAATGTATTTATCAGAACAGAATAATTTTCCTTTGCATCATTTTCCAAGGTTTTAACATTTCAAGATTGTTTAACCTTGAAAGTGTGATTTTGGCCACAAAAAAAGTTATGAACAAGGATACCACATACCTTTTGGACTGAAGTATAGAGTCCTTTTATTTTTCTTTATCTCTTATTATAACTGCTTATTATCTCTGCTTATTATAACACATAGCAGAGATGTCAAATAATCTGTAAGAAACTGCACAAAAAAGATTACAGACCATATTGGAGATGCAATAGAAAATGTATGAGTGGATTAAAGAAACCAAAGAGTGACATAAAGTAGCTCAGATGAGGATCTATATAGGTGCTGCTATAGGTCTTTGCCATTATGAATAACCTTATACATAGCAGAGGAGTATGGCTCATATCCATAGGGCCTGGGAAGTTAAGTGATGGTGAAGCCCACAAAACTAGGTTAAAAGTATTCAGTTAAACCAAAATTAAACTTAGAATCCTTTCTCCTGAATGCAGTTACGTATTTTTGACATTTTAATAAAAAATGAAACTAAAAGCTTTCACAAGAACCAAAAAAAGGAATGGTTTAACTTTTTCAAGTCAGATAGAAAGTTTCTTTTGTACAAAATTCATTTAGTTTGAATGTAAACATTTTGATCAATATATCATAAAAGACATATATGGGCAGAACTGAAGTAGAAAACCAACTGTATTCAGTATATCTGAGGACGGATACAATCAAAGGATAAAGCTTAAAACAATCTCATTGAAAGACACCTTCACATTCTAGACTTGGAATATGAGGGCCTGAAGAGCAAACAGAACTTAAAAAAATCCCAACTACCCCATTTAAATGGTTTCAATGAAAAGAGATATGAAAAAACTATTCTATGAAAGATACATAAAACAAAGGGGCTAAAATCCATCTTCTGAATTCAAGATTAGGAAGATAAATTGTTAATATAATTAGCTTTAACTGCAGTGCTGCATTCTCATTGGGAATATACTTTCTTAAGAGTGTTAATAGCTAAAGGATTTAGGCAGATGGACCAGAATTTCCACCTCATGTAAGGCCTGAAAAATAGGATATTTCTTTTGTGCTTTGGATTAGCTAAACTAATGTAAATTACCAGGCAAGGAAAACAGGCTCATCGGTACTGCCTACACGTAGTTTCACAGAAAAAAGAAAGAACTTTGAGCACAGACTTAAAGGACTATCTCTAGAGCCTCAGGTTTCTTTTTAATTTAGATCATTGGATTTTCAGATTTCCATAGGATACTTTATTTTTCTTTCATAGGTCTAAATTCTCCTTATTAGAATGTCGTGCTACACATTAAGTTAAGGAGAGAAAGGTAGCTAGTTAGAAAGAAGATTGACTGTGAGATTAAATCTTTGAATTTCTTTATTTCAATACTTACTTTAATTACAGCAATAATACAGACATTCCTTTTTTCCTTCACAGAAAATATGAAATAAAGAAAAAAAGTAATCCAGTCTTTCTCAGAGAGAAGTACTGTCAAGTAATTTACTGTGAAACTAAGCCACATTCATTAACTTCTTAAGGGCTGCTGTACAGGCTTACAAAAAAAGAAAAAAAAAGTAATAAAAATAGAGAACTTAAAAAGTGTAATTTAACAGTGAAATAGAACTCTTTAGAAAAGCTGAAAATGAAATGAGAACTGCTCTATAAGCAACATCAAAATACTGCATGATGATGGATAAAGATGACATTTACAAGGCTTGGTAATGCAAAATGGTGAGTTTACAGGAAATTAATCTAATATGGTAGACATATCATTCCTCACAGAGACTGGATCATAATTCAACTGTATTCACCTGACAAGGTCAAAATTTACCACAGTGTGCAGTAGGGAACTGTAAGCTGGAGAAGCTCCATCACATCTTAAATCAGTTTCTGCATAATTTCAAATATAAGAATCCAATTCTGTGGCAGCCAGAGGAACCATCCCTGCTATATTAGAAGAAAAATCTCTAAAACTTGATTGAAATATAACAAAGAGGAAAAAAAAAACAAAATTATCAAAAGAAATTATCAGTAACCAAGCAAATGTACAGTTTTCTGGGAAATATAATACATTAAAAAAAATTGTCCATTATTTTAAGCATATCAGTTTTGTTGCTGCATATATTAAACCATAACTACAAATCTTTACTCAATTGTTCTTAAGGATTCTTCTGAAAGCACAATGCAAAGGAATATCAGGTTCAAGATTAATTTTGTATTGTATTCAAGTAGAAAACATCATTATTCTTGGTAGGGGTCAAATCATAAGACCACTGAAGAGGATTTTCTGATCAACCTTATTGAACTTCGTGGTCCCAAAGAATAGCTGTAACTTTTGGTATTGACCTACTCAGTAAAGTACTCACACATATTTCATGGGGCTCAGCACTGAGGTATGAAATTAGGAAAATATTATTTTTATTATATATGGCCCGGTTCAATTTATTATGATCACACAAGAAATTACTGGCAAATTAGAAACTGGATCAACTGCTTTCATTTTCTTTTTCATGCTTTCATAGACACAGTACAACTGACTCCCCCAAAGCCTGCTTTTTGCACCAGCAGTGCCTCAGGTTCCCAAAACTCACCATGGAGTTGATTCAGGACTTGATGCAGCAGTCAGGTTTTTTAGTACTCAGGCAGTACAGCACACATCTAGCAAAACACTGTGTACTGCTGATCATGGTGGTTTATGACAGTCCAGTTGTCAAACTCCCAAAGGATCCCAAAAATGCAACTGTGATACCCAGCTCTTAAGGAATCAAAGCACAGCTGCCTTCTGTGGACTCTTAGTCAGTTCATTGGGCATTTTTAAATGCATTTTTACCCATTGCTTTTTTTTCTTTGTATGTATTGAACATTTTAATTATGAAGCACACTTTTCCTAGGTTCAACACACCTACAAGTACTACACTTTATCATCAAATAGCATAGCCCATGTCAGATGTATCTGGGAAAATCAGAGTCTGCACAGATTTCCAAACTGATTCGTGCAGACTACCCACACATTTTTTCTTCCTTCTATCTACGGCTGCTTTCAAACCTGTTTCTTCAGTCCCACACCTGTAAGTATACTTCAGGCCTGCATATCACTGCTCTGCCATATGTAACATATACACCTGATAGCAAAATTATGCCTCCACACACAGTATAGAGCACTACTTTAGAAAAAAAAGTCATGCAAGAGCAATGTCTCTTGTATTTGTAAGAAAGTTTTAGGGTTTTCATAGTTCTTTAAAGCAATAATAGAAAACTGCATAGGAATGCAGAGCATTGCATTTAGAAATAGTCTTGTGATTTTCCATTATGTGAGGTTCTTTTAGAGTAATTATTAAAGATGCATAATCTTATTAACTATGCATACCACTGTACAGATTCATCCTCATTAAATACTATAGAATTTCTTCATTAAGGAAGAGGTAAATTGACTTCTTACAAATCTGGATATGTACCTCTAATTAATCTAAATTGAATTAATAGATTTTAAGGTCTGGAGAAATCATCACAGCAATCAATTCTGAATTGCAGCATGAGAAATGTCACATTATTTAGTAAGGTAATTCCTGCGTCAAGTTCATTGCTTCTGAACTAGTTTGGACACAACCTGCCAGCTGCATGGGTTTCCTTGTCTATATTTAATTCACAGTAGTTTCTGCTGTGTGAAAAATAACAACTTAACCTGCCTTGAACTCTATGTTCCTTTTCTCTATTTTGCTCTGCCTTTTATCAGAAGAAACATGGAGACTGAAAAGAATGGGAAAGTTTCTCTACGTATTATAAGATAAAGGCCCATGAATGATTTCATCTGTGGAACTGCAGCAAAGCCTTCAGGCTGCCATGGGTCAGTGCTAATTAGACAATCAAGGCAAAGCAAGTACTGCAGACATTCCATGAAAATCAACAAATTCTCCAAAGCATTCACTGAAGCAGGATAAAATATCTTGGGAGGGCTTGCAATGATGAGCATGTTCCTGGCCACAACAGCACTACACAGCAGTGGCTTTTTTACTGATTTACTGAATTCAGAAAGGCACATCACTGGAGTCATGTGCCATGCTTACCTACGTTTTAGGTAATTTTGACACTGGAATACTGGTTTTCATGCTCTAGAATTATGATGATATTCTTGAGGGCTTCAGAGCTGAAAACCTGAATTGCCTAATAGGCTAAAAGTTTGGTGTGTAAGCATATCTCACCTCATATTATTCTAGGTAATACATAGGAATCCAGAGAAGCATCAAGCTTATCAAAGTTTAGCAGATAGCAGATGTGAACACAACCCTACTCAAACCCAGCAGCTTTCCTTCTGGGAACATAAACAAAAGAAAGAGGTATTCATTTGCAGCTCTACAAGGAGTAACAAAACAGCAAATGCTGTACCCATAAAGGTACAACTGAAACAAGCCTGCAAAAACCACCACACAGGCTTAAAAGGCAGTTTTCTTTTACAGTTTTCTCTTTCTTGACGTTATGACAGAATATTTAACATATATTTTTATCTGTAAATAAATATGTTGCAAAATAAGTCACAGTTTTTCATTTTTTAATATTCCAAGATAAACACAGCCTGCTTCATATATTGAAATAATTCATCACAGCCTCCTGTCTCCCTGTGTAACAGAGGATGACCTTGGTATATTGCCATTACACAGCATATTACATATCATTCGTTTTACTACCAAAACAACCTTAATTTCCTCACTGATTACAATGTGGCTACCATGATATCAACAGCATTTTTTACCTTACTCAATTAATTTTAGCTTTCCTAATACTCCATGGATATAACCAACATATTCCTTGCAGTGTCTGCAAGAAGAAATTAAGCCTGGGCAAAAGCCACTCTTGGAAGAGCATGTTGGGTCCATCCATTGTCATTCTCCCTTTTGAAGCTCAAGATTGGAGCACAGCAATGAATTATAAGGAGGGGATATGCTGCCTGAATGTTGAGAGATGATGGTGCCTCCAGGTACCCCAGGAGCAGCTCTGCAGTCCAACTGCAAGCTATGGTTGCCTTATTGATGTTCCAGAAATGATTTATATTATTATAAAGTGGAGTTTAAAATACTTGTGTGAAATAATTAAGTCAGTGATTCATGTCATCCTATTGTGCTCCAAAAGCTGTTCATAAACTCCTGCTGTTTTAAAGACAGGTGGGGTATTGATTTACTGCAAAACTCTATGACATTAAAAAGTATCATAAATCTCAATGTTTTCTAATTCTTTCCTTATTTTTGAGGGGGAGGTGTAGAGGCTAGGAGCAGAAGTTGCAAACAAAGGAGTAATTTTTTCTGCTTTTTATATTCCTTACCTATTACATGCCCTGCTGCACTTGGAGTGGTCACCATAAATAATTTTTTACTTAGTTCATGTGAGTCTTACTGCCTGATCATCAGTGTCTTAAAGTTTCTTTTGGTTAAATGTTTTCCAGTTGTAGAAATTTCCTCTTATGAAATTTTCAACATTGAGCTGAGTATCATGTGAAAACCAAGTGAACTCAACAAGTGACTTGAGTTCCATTTTCAAGAACATGCTTCAATGCTAAATGCAGGGAAAAAAATACTGGATTTAGGAATCTAAACTAGAAAGGGGGCTACTGTGTTCTGATCTCTGTTCCCAGGACTGTTTTCTGTATTTCACCCAGTGTAATTTAGATGTGTGTTTCACTAAACTAAAAATAAATTTAAAAATTCAATATAAGAACCACACTTCAGAATCAGAATCTCAATCCAATTAGAATTTGAATACCACATGTTTGGTATTATATGTCTGGTATTCAAAGATATCCAGAAGCTGTTGATCAGATTACCTGATTTTATAGCATCAGCCCTTCAATTCTTTCTTTCAAATTTATCCAATTTTTGCATTTCTTGTCTATGCTAACATTCAGTCATAACCACCACCTGTGAATAAAAGAAGTGGCTTTGTAAAATTATTAAACAATGCACAGTTAATTCTTTGCCAGTTTTCTCTAGAGTCAAATATTCAGTAAAGAGACAGACTGCTCTCTGCTTTTCATTTTTAGTTTATGTAATTGCAATTAGTTTTTGCTGTAATCCATCAACAAGTTATACATGTTTATTCAACTTTGCAGCAGTATGCTCTGTAGCTGCATAAATCCCAGCTGGAATAAATTTTTTGAATACAACAATTTGAAAGAATCAGAAAATGCAGAAAATAGAACCAGCAGTGTATGTCATTTGTGGTATTAAAATATGTCTTCATAGTAATTTTAATTAAAAATCACACAGAAGCAGAGACTTGGCACAAGTTGCCTGCTTAAAAACACTTTTGTTCCTCCATTTTAAGGTGACTGGGCAAAGGTCTGTGGTGAAGCTTAGCGCATGGGTGAATTTCACCAAGGACACTGACCACTGACCTCAGCTGCTGCTTGGAAGGAGTGTAGCCAATCTGCTCATTTAAAACAACCCTTTTCACTAGTGATGCTGCTATGGACAATAGCAATTTGATTCTAACATGTTTCTAGCAGCTATTATAGTTGTCATATATTGAACCTGTGAGCTGCATTTTTATATTACTCTGTGCTAATATTTACTGTCACATTCATAGCACAGCAAAATGGAAGCAAGATGTCACAAAGAGATTTTTGAAGGCTGATGATCAAATAAATCACAATTTCTCATACTAATAGCGTTTGTCTGTCTGTTGAAAAAATTGTCTTAGCCTCTTTGTATGTCTGTCTGCTATTTGATGTATTTGTTGCAAATTGGAATTGTACTGCAGCAAATGAATGGGTTTAGTCAAACTAAATAAAATTATATGCCATCTAGCTCTCATATATTCTAAATATGTTCATATATTCTAAACCTATTACATACATACTAATTGTATGCATGTAAAGCCTGTCACTGCTTCACTTGTGAAAGGGTAACATTAGGGGAAGAGGTAAGATACATCATGCAGGCAGTATGTCACTAAAAGTATTCTCAGAGATCCAGAGACTTCCTATCATAAAGAAAGGCTTGCTAGTAGAGCTGGCTCTCTCTTACCTGTTCCCTGAACAAAGTCAGCCTGCACTGTAGCTCTACCTAAGTCCCTTGTCAGGGCTGGCAATACTTGTGATGCTGGGGTGAGCCTGATTCCACTTTCACAAGCAGCTTAAATGGCAAATTTTCCCTTCCCTTGTCTCAGGAGGCAGAGACTTCCCAGAGCAGGGAAAGAGAAAAGTGGTTGCAAAGCAATCTTCTGCCTGCCAAAGAAGTAATAAAATATATTGGAGCTCTCGTGGATGCACAGATACATCATGGTTGTTCCCTTTACCCTCAGTTCCTCCTATTGGAAAACCTTCACAACAGTGCAATTGATTTTGAAGCTATAAAGTACCATTGAATCACATAGGATGACCTCTTCTGGTAAAGCAGACCAAGAGTTGTATCCATCTGTACTGAATCCTGGTTATAGCTAAAAGGTAAATTCCTGTTCTTATTTATAGAAGATATAAAATTAGTCTTTTCTCTTGATCATTTGTTAAAATGTTTTATCACCTCTCCTATGGGATATTTGTGCTTATTTCTAAATCGGTAGCTAGTTCCAGCCAATGCTCTTGTCGTGTGTTTCTTTGCTGGATTATTTTTTCAGCTTATTCTTCAGTGGCCTAGAAAGTTTCAAAAAGCAAATCCACGCTCTTGTTTGGTAAATTTTCCAAGTCAGTTAAATTTTCTGTCATGTTTCAGTTGGAGTTAAAATCAGTTAAAAAGCCTGATCCCCTGTTTTCCTTTATAAGACTACATTTTCAGTCTCTGCTTAGCTTATGCCATGCAAAATATATCAGTTATTTAAGTAATTTTGAAATAGGTGTCATGTATTTTAAAATCAGTCCATAATTTAACTGAAAATTATGTATAATTTGTACCTCTTGTATTTCAACATAAATCTAAGATTTGGCTCTGATAAAAAAGACAAGCAAGTTAAAGGAAGGAGGAAAACTCAGGCTTTGTCTCAGTTGCAGCTCTGTTCCAAGACAAATTTCAGAACTAGAGAAACATCAACACTTCCTTGGCTTATGGATTAGTTAAGCAGCAGCTTCACTGGGCTGCTCTGTTGCCATGATCTGTTGTAGGATGCAAGGTCTTTGGGAAGAGGAGAATAAACTCCAGTGTTTTCCAAATACAGCCAAAAATTTCAGGACAGTGAAACCATTACTTTTTCTGGAGATATGGTCCTCATATCCACAGGTAAGCTATAACACCATTTTCTCCTTAAGAGAGTATCTATCAATGCTATTCAACATGAGCAAATAATGGAAAAACACTCTTATATGAACTAATATGAGTAAAAAGTATGAATTAAATTTTACACTCTCAAGAAACTTTTCCATTTAAAAAAAAGTCTTCTCTTGTCAGAAAAAATAGTCTTGCAGTCACCATGTGGCTAGTTCACAATTCTCCATGTGGATAGCTGGAAATCTCATTTAACCAGTTGTGAACAGAAGGGGAAGCAATAATAATGCACTAGCATTCACTACAATTGTGCTACAAAGACAGAGGATTTCAAAACAAAATGAAAACAAATAGTTTATGAATAACACATAGCCTAGTATGTTTGTATATAAGCGTTCAGTGAATAAGTTCCCAAACAAACATTTATACAATCGGAATATTTTTGGTGAATAATGTATGAAGAGAGATATAGTAAAATTTGCAAATATTATGCATCACAAATAGCTGGTATTCCACATAGAATAAGAAACAGAGCAAGATAGGATTAAGCAGGAGATATGAAATTATTAGATGCCAACCAGTAAAATGGCAACTAATTACAGTAATCCCTCACTTCAAAATTAGTGGGCATAAGAAAACACTGGAAAGATTCCCTCATGAGATATTAGCTTAAATGTGATGCACTTTCACCCAGCAAAGCATCTAGAAAAAAAATCTCTGGGAAGAAGAAATTAAGATGCTTATGGCAGCTGCAAAGGCTGCTAATAAGTGAGTGAAAATGTCATCAGCTTTTACTGGCTTTTCTCTTCCAGCTACTGCTGGGCTGTGTAATTTCAGCACAATTTTTTCCAATAGAATAGAAGATTAAAGTGCAACTATTAATGAGATATGAATAGTCCAATCTTCACAGAGGTGACAGCATATCTCTGTCCTTCACAATGACAGGACAGCTTGAACCATCTATGCTGTTCACTGTTCTCGTTTCGCTGATAAGTTTCCATTTCACAACAAATATTTGCTGAAGCCAAAAGATGATCTTTCTCTTCTTTACTGAGAAGAGGATGATTCCCAAATCTTTTGAGAACATCTCTACAATGTATCATTTACTTACTTCTTGGCCACTTACTCAATGTAGCTGAAAACATAAAAAAGCCTCTGTCAGACTCCTACATCTGCTTTCAATACCCAGATGAAACTAAGTTTGCAGGGTAATGCATTCACCCTGTGTACTGCATTTGGTGTCTGATGGTGACATCCAACCTTGCATTAACTGTTTATCAGGTGAGAAAATTGCATCACACATCAGTCAGGTAACTGACACTGAGCTATGAAAAGGCATTCATAAAGACAATATCAAGGATATATTAACTTTTGATACACTCTCATCCCATCATCTTGCTCTAGTCATCTTTTTGAAATATTTGTTCTGGTGGTGATTGCCTATCTCTGATATATTTACAATATGAGTTTTCCTGACTTCACCGTGGCTGTAGGGCTGTGACTTAAGATTCAGCAACTGTCCACTTTAAAATCATCCATCAAGAAGAATTTGTCATTTGTTTAAATGGTTTAATTATTGAAATACTAATAGAACAAGTGTCTTACCTCACAGGTTCACTCCATCTAGTACGTTGTGTTTTGGGTTTCCATGACCAGGTTTTGGTGCAGGGATGTCTTCTATGAAAAGGTGCCAGAAACTGCTTCCATGTCCAGTAGAGCAAATACCGCCGGCTACAAGACAGACTCACAGCAACATTGGTGAAACCTCTGTGATAACATAGTTAAGAAGAGGGGGAAAAAAAGCAAAAAACAAGCCTAAGCAACTGTAGCAAGGATAGAGGACTGAGAACGTGAGAAACAACTAACTCTGCAGATACCAAGGTCAGTGAAAAAGGAGAGGGAGGAAGTGTTCCAGACACCAGATCACAGAGACTAACAGTGGAGAAGATATCCAACTGCAGGAAGTGAAGGGCACCATGCTGGAGCTGGTGGATACCTGAAGGAAGCTGTGACTCTGTGGAGGAAGTTCTTGGAACAACCTGTGGAGAGAGGACCCCATGCTGGAGCAGGTTTGCTGGCAGGATTTGTGACCCTGTGGTGGACCCACACTGGAGTCTGCTCTTATAGGACTGCACTCCGTGGAAGGGACCCACACCGGAGCAGTTCATGAGGAACCACAAGGGAGAAGTTCGTGGAGGACTCTGTCCCATGGGTGGGACCCCACTGGAGCAGGGAAGTGTGTGAGGAGGAAGGAGCAGCAGAAACAACATGTGATGAACTGACCACAACTCCCATTCCCTGTCCCCTGGTGCTGCTCAAGGAGCAGAGGAGGTGGAAAAATTGGGAATGAAATTGAGGGAAGAAGTGAGAAGTAGGGGCAAGGTGTCTTAAGATTTGCTTTATTTCTAGTCACCCTTCCCTAATTTTATTGGCAATAAATTAAAGTAATTTCCCCCAGTTGAGTCTGTTTTGGCCATGACAAAAAGCACTGAGTGATCTCTTTGTCCTCATGCTGACCCACAAGCCTTTGATTGTATTTTTCTCTTCCTATTCAGCAGAGGAGGGGGAGTGATAGAGCAGCATGGTGGACACCTGACATCCAGAAAAGATCAACCTGCTGTACTGTGGTTTTACTGTATTTCATATTAGTACTTATACAATCAATTATAAAAATACATGCAAGTACTGCTAGGGCAATCACAATAACCAGGTTCATAAAGTAGAGGTAGCAGCTGTTTTTCAGCTGTGAAGACATGCTATATCCTAAAGTGTTTGCAGCCTTATTGGTGCTGAGGAGGTTGATTCATCAGCCATACAACACCAATGGGATCTTAAGTATGTGACTTTAAAGATCCTTTCTCCTATTTTCACAGGAAACACCAGCTTTGGTAGGACTACTCTACCATTCTGAAAATTATGCTTGTGTGTATCCCAGGAGGAGTAGCAAGGAACCTGCAGTTACAGTAATTGAAAATTATGAGCTTGCACTCAAAAAGATACATGATTTATAAGGAGAAATTGTCTGCTGGCAAGGATAATAGCAGAGAGTGCAAAATTATGTTAAATGTAGGTAAGTATTTGAGTATGGGTGATAAACATGTCTGGGCTTCCTGTCAAAGCTCCTCTCCTTTTTTAAACAAAAAATTACAGCTGAGTATCCCACTGTAGCCAGCACATCAGTAGCTAGCTAATCTGAGGAGCTACATACAAACTTTATCTAATCCCAAGTTTTTAGAGCACTAAAAACCATTTTGTTTTAGTTTTAAAGAAGGAAAGTCAAACTACTGGCCAAAGGTCAGTGGTCAGTGGCTCAGAGACAGACCACACAGATCAGGTCTGCTGTCTAATTTTAAACCTATCCTGTGTAAGCAGCCTAAATTCATATTGGTCTTCTGGCAAACTCATGCCTTTTTTTTTTTTTTTTTTTTTGGTAGCTATGCCAGGTTTCTTTTTTTTTTCATCCTTCATTTGAATACATTTTTTCACAGGCATACCATCTTGCTACATTTTTTTCCTCTCCCAAAAATTAATCTGATTCTGATGTTCTCTAACAATTTCTTTAGATTAGCAAGGACCCTGAAGTAAACCTCTGAAGCCACCACACCACTGATGGCTGTAACCCAAAGTGGTTCTTTTATTACTCTGGCCTAATCCTTTGCTAAGTGAATAAAAGATCACAACTTGCTCATCCTGACTGGTAGGGTCCTCCTGCATTACTCCAGATATTCTGTTCTTCAGTTAAGACAGCAACACAGAAAACTTTGTGACTGCCATAAAAATAGTGCACATGAAAAGATATTTGACTATCAATAAGAGTCTTTAACTCTAATCTTTAGATCTTAAGTGTTTAACAATAGTTCTAGAATTTTGAAATATTTTTTTTCTCTCAAACCACACAGCTGTTTAAACAGTTCATAGCGAATGACTCTTACATTTACCAAGATATGAAAATTCAGATATTCAAACACTTTTTTGAACTATTGATGTGCCATTTCCTACAATTTTAGTCTGCTTAAGAATGTAGAAATTTTTTTGCTTCTCTTACACTGTTTCAGGTTTTTTTCCTGTATCTGATTAAGTAATAGCTCTTCATGGAATTTACTTTATTAATTCAAATTTATTTCACTTACTTATATCACTGCTATTTTAGAGTAAGTGCAGAAATCCACTAGAGGATCATGAATAGGTGTGTTTGCACTTTTCTACAACATAAGTATTGACATTCAAATTTGTACAGGGCCTAGATACTTGTCTCAAACATACTCTTTAAATTTTTGATTTTCAAATGAGGACAAGTTGATATGAATTCTACCTACTCTTCCTTCTTTTGTCAATATTAATATTCCCACTAATGTGTCTGTTTGTATGATGCCTTTCTTAAATGATAATCAAGTAATCCAAGACATCATTTTATCAAGACACAAAGATTCATCATCTTATTGCCATGATATTTACTATAAGATCATTTAGCTCCCAGTGTGAGCCACAGACATTTATGAGACATCCACATAAAAGATTGAATGCCTAAAGGGTTAGATTTACTAAAGAAGAACTTCTGTGGAGGAAGAACTTTTCAGAAATGCACAACAGTAAACTTCTTTGTTCACTGGTGCTTATTTATGAGTCTAGCAACTGCTTTTTGTTGCTTAAGTCACCTAGGGTACTTTCCCAGCATCTTAGTAGCAGGAGTTGACATGCTACATGTAAAAGAGGGTTCACATATGACTGATAACATCCAACTTATATTTCAGTGATAAAGTCATAAATCCTGTGTTCTGAATTGCAGCTCAAACAGCTCTAGAAATTTCCATAAAACCTCATGAAGTGATTATACCTACCATTCACCTACATGTACATTTTTGTGATCAGATTACAATACTATTTAGATTGCTATTTGGGTTTTTTCATCAAAATTCTGCTGTACTTGACTTCACACTGAGGATCCAGCAAGAGCTGCACAACTTAAATTCTGCTACACGGTTATGATGTGGTCATATATTATGAAATATTGTTTATCAATGGCAAAAAAACCCCAGAGAAACTTCCTAATCTTAGAACCAGTTACTATATTAAAGTGGTTTGATATCTATAGATGAAGATTTGTATGTTATAACAAAGTGAATTAATGTTTTTAAAATACTAATAAGGGACTATAAGGAAAATAACATGTGACATTTTATATATAGCATAAAAAAGGATTTGCAGGTGTCAGATCATTGAAATCAGGTAGAAGGCAAAATGAGAATATGACAACCAACTGTTACAAATTTCTACAAGGCAGACCACACTGTCCAAGACATTTTTCCCCCAAGGTTCCTCACAAATCAATGGCCTATAGGCATTTGTTTCACAAATGTTGAGGTTTAATAAGGCTGTTTTCTTTAAGAACCTCTTTCATCTCATCAGATTACTTCATGCATTTTAAAGCTCAAAAATTAATGCAAATATTGATTGCTGAACTGTCAAGCAGTCTGCAATGTTGCTAATGTTTCAGCATATTTGGTTGTTCCCATCTGACTGTACATAAAAGATGAAAATATTATTACTCATTTGACATGAGATCATAAACTAACACGTTTGTTAGATTCCTTAATCTATAATGTAGAGGGCTTTGCCCTATTATGATTGTATTTAGTCCTACATGATAAAGCTAACAAAATACTTTTTCACCTTATTTCAGAAATCAAGATTTTAAAGTTTCTAAAGCAAAATACTTAATCTCTGTATCCTTTATTATCATTACCACAAACACTACCTTCTACATACAGATAATACATATATCAGTTTTTGTTGATTTAGCTATTGCTAAACTTACCTAAACTTCAGGAGTTGCCAGCATTAGTTCACATTAGGCTATTCATCAAAAAAACCCAACTATTGCCTGTGCTTCAGAGGGAAATACTTGCAACTTTTCCACAAGGCTCAGCCCTCACTGCAGTTGAGTCATCAGGAGTCTGGATGCCAAGGAATCTTTGCCTATCACACTTCTCCAAGCCAATACAAAGACCAAGAAAAACTGTGAAAACAATTACACTACAGTGTGCATCTGTGCCATAATGTGCCAAAGGAATATAAAAGCCAGCCAAATAAAAATATATGTTCTAACCTAAAAGTAAGGACATTGAGATTAATGGAGCCTAGTCTGACCTAACTATAGTTACATTTATGAGGTACAGCATCAATATTTAAGGATAGAACCTGAAAAGGATTTCCAAATGGTAATGTCATATTTTGTGGTTTGTTTGTTTGTATGTTTGCTTAACTTCCCTGTTTTATAGCATTTGAAGGACACATGCAAAATTATGTTGAAGCTCGAAAAGGAAATAAGTTTCCTGTTGACAAAGATAACCCTGCAATTCCATCAGGGCAAGCATTGTGTAACACTGCTCTATATCCTTCTTTATGCAGTCAGAAAGCCTGAAGGCTTTTATATCTCAAGCTGAAAAGAAAAGCACCCCCATCAAATCTGATGTATTTTCAGAGTGGGTAGGTGCTGAAACACCTCCTTGTCAAGTCCTGGGAGGTTAAAATAGCTGTTCATGTAAAATGCTTTTCCTTCCTCACTCCAGCTTGACAGTAAAGGTGAGATAGCAAATGCAAACACAGAGATGATTTTTATATGAGGAATAGAGTATAACATCTGTAAAGAATAAAGTAGTAATGGGTCTGCATCATGAATCTTCCCTTGCAAAAGATGTTGGTTTGGAGATTTTCTGTTAAACAACAACATAATTCAGCAAATGGATCCTCTTTTGGAACTTATCTATTTATTTATTTATTTATAATTTCTTTTTTATTGTAAGTAGCAAAAAAATTCTGCATAAACTGACATTTCTTAGTTGCTTAAGGTAGATGTGAAATATTGGAAAAATATCTTATTTGAAAAAATATATACAGAGAATGTCACAAAATTAAGACCTCATTTAAGAGCATTACAGTAACAAAGACTTGTATATTGCCTTTTAAAGCTGGGGAAGACTAGTAGTAACTTAGCCTTAATACTCCACTATCTGCTCTGAAGCAGGGCAATCACAATATTAGAACTTACTTATTTGAGTAGCTGAGAAACCAATATAATCCATTTCTTTCTGTACAGGTCTGACAGTCAGATGTGTTTTCCAGAATAGAAATAACTTGATTCATACACCAGAAATTATGTTTCCATTTCCTGTGTAAAAGCACTCTTAGATCAGTTGAGATGGACAAGATTTTATATAAATCCAGAGTCATTGCACTTTAAAAAATAAAAAATAGAATGACTGTCGGACTCCTTAGGAAGACCTAATCCAAAATGCTGTTTCTGGTTAGGGAAAAAAAAAACAAACCAAAAAAAAACCCCATTAATGTATTAATGTTTGGCCAAGACTGTAAATTGTTTTGAGAGTTACAAATGAAAGAGCATGAGGCACTGTGAGTAGTCCTGATTTTCAGAGGTCCCCAAAGCATAAAAGGCTAAATCAGATGTCTGTTCTTCCTAGAGGAGTCTGCCCTCGTCTTGCAGAGCTTGCTGAAAATGAACATAGTTCTGAATTCAGCAGAGTTTAGATATAGAATGACATGGGATGTGATGTTGCCACTGGGTTACTGCTGAGTCATAGAAATGTGGCATTAACACACCATAAAGCCTGCTTGTTGATAATCCTAGCTTCCTCCTTCACAGGAAAAATTAATCCAACTTCACCAGGGCTTTCACCTAACTTTATGCCAGAAGAACCAAGCCTCTAAGAGAGCCATCATAAATCTAAGCTCTAAATCTTGATTAAATAGTAAATCGCTTCTTGTGTGCTCAGAGCACCTTCAGTCTGATGGTGAATGAAATTATATTTTACTGTGTTTATATTCTAAGCTCTAAGTTGTATTTTCAAGCTTTAAAGAAATATTTATGCTGTACCAATTATATTTCCTAAATGGTTGCAAAAATGCAAGGAGCAACGAGTAACTGTGTCATCCATTCTTGCTGTGGCCTAAAATTGTCAAAAAGAGCTTTGAATTGCTTGTCTGGTTTTCTGTCTCCCATCCAACAACCATAACTGCTTAATAAGGAATCTCTCAGTCTCCTTGGCATCTATACAATTCTCAGCCATGAATAAATCTCTGCTGTGTGCAGGAGGAAATATTATTATTCCATTATATACAGCTGGGTGAACCAAAGCACAAACACATGAAATAAATTGCAAAAGGCATATGGCAGAATCAAGAATAAACTTACACTCATATTCCAGATGTATCAAGAATTATAGGCATATTTCAGAATCATTTGAATAAATCCTTTCCTTAAAGCCCATGATCCTGATTAGTTCCCTTCTGTCATCTTAATAGTAATTTTTCCCAAAGAACCTGAAACTATGGGCAATTTGAGATTTTCAGTAGTAAAACTTATTATCAGCATTTCACTAGAAACATATGCTATGTTTTTACACAATTAGGATGAATTAAAATCTGATTTTTCATAAAAAGATCATAAAATCATAGAATAGAATAACTTAGGTTGGAAAGGACCTGAGGGATCCTCTACTCCAACCTCCCTGCCATGGGCAGGGAAACCTCTCACCTAGACAAAGTTGCTCAAAGCTTCAACCAACCTCGTTTTGAAAATCTTCAGGGAGGGGGCATCCACAACTTCTCTGGGCAATCTGTTCCAGAGTCTCACCACTATACAAACATCAGCAAAATATTTATAATGTAATGGAAGATAATTTTTCCACTTTCACGTCTGAATGTGTACTGAAGCCATAGAAAAAAACCACAGGAAATATAATAAGAATTCATATCTAGGACATGTACTAGGGTGCCACCACATATTAAAACAAAAACCAGTGCTGCTAAATTTGCAGATGAATTGTGATCTCTGGTAGAGATAATGGCAAAATACGCTAAAATGCTATTTTATTTTCAAAATGTTTATATATTTAAAAATATAAAATAAATAAAATAAAAGTACAGGAATATGCAGGTATAATTTAGGCCTGTAGTACAAGGAAAATGTATTAATAAAAAACCCCACATTTGTAATATATGAGTCTAATCTATAGTCTATGGTTTCACTGAACCAAGCTTAAATACCATTCCACTTGTCTCATTCCCAAAGGCACCAGAAGGCAAAAAGTAAATGAATGAGTAAAAATGTCAGGAGGAGAGCTGAAAAATCTAAATGAATTTCATTTCTCAGCACTGTCTGTATCTCTTATGGACAAATTGCCTCTGAGTGTAAGGTCATTTGCTCAGCTGCTGTAAATTTGTGCAAGTCACTGAAGGCAGATGAGAATTAATTTACACCACGGAGTGGCTTGGCTTTCAGTCATTCCAATGCCCAGGGCCAAAGTTAAAGCTGTGAAGTTCCACGCTCCTTATGGATAGATGGGGTTAGTTTACACTCTAGGAACTTGTATTGTTTCAGTCTGTCTATTGTTTGGAAACAAACAAGACATCAGACAATGGATTAACTAAAGTCAGTATGGACATGATTGACATCAAAGACACAGACTTACTAAAAATCGTGCTCATTTGAGGGAGAGGAAAGAAATCCACAGAAAGGAACCATACCTCTTCAGGCCACACATATTTTTCATACCTGTCAATTTATTTTGCATGCAAATATAACTGCACCTGAGGGCTTTATAAGCTCACTAACATTATACCTGAAATAATCTTTCCAGATTGCCATTTCCTGACATCTAAAATATAAATATTAAACCCATAAATATATAAATACAAAAATAAGTCTCCCCAAGGCTAAAGCACTTCTTTAACCAGGTTAGTTTTTTCCCTCATGAGGCAAGACCTAATATTTGTCCCTCATGAAATGATTACTACAAATTTCTAATTACATTCTTATTATTTTGCAAAATGAACCAATTTGCACTTTGATTACAGAAATATTTATGCCTTGATATCTCTTTACAACAGTGAGAAAACCATTCTTCTTTATGTGTTCTTGCATTTAAAGCATTTCAAATTACATGAAAAACAAAAATACTGCTTAGAACACTAGCAAGATTATTTTCTACATTATGCAAACAAGTTTTTACTCTCCCGAAGAAGAACAGGGTGTTTGGGGAGAGTGCTGGTGATGCATATTAAAAGAAATATTTATAAGAATCCTGCATTTGCACAATAGCTCTCACACTGTATTGGAGCAAAATGAGTTTCCTCCCTCCAGTCTTTTATACCTTTCAGTCCAAATGCTGGCCTGAAAGATCCAGCTGTAAATTCCCCAGTGTGGATATGACACAGATCTTTCATCCTGATAAGTGTCTTAATTTCACAAATTGATTGCAAGATGCTCACAGCTATGACCCAGGTATCACCACTAGGGTCTGTTTAGAAATGTACTTATTAGATATATAGGAAGATAATTCTTCTAGGGTGGGCAACACGCTGAGGAAGTCACTTATATTACCTCATATTAGGAAGTCTCAGAAGAAAAACAGACATGAAAATAACATGGTAACATTTAAAGCAAGCAAAGTAAAGTTAGGTAAAATCACAGGCACAAGGCAGAGGAGAAGTACAGCTATCAGGTTCTAAACTCTTACTGGCACAATACAGTTAACTAACAAAGGATGAAGAAAGTTGATATCTTAAGACACAAAGGACAGTGTCCATGATAAATCTTTGCTGATGAGCTATGAGCAGAAAGTTTACACCTGCATATAAGTACCACTAATGATTAGAATAAGCTTTAAATTGTCCCTATATTTAGAAAACAAAAGAAAGCAAAAGGAGAAAGGTAAAGGAACCTCTTCTTCCTTTGGAAATGTTTGCACTTTTCTTCTTCATTCTCCATAACTTGAGAAAACATTGATCTGGAAACCTGGTATTTTGGCCATGATTTTAATATTAATTCTGTTCTTATAAACCTTCTCTGGACAGAAGTTTGTATAGTCATATGTCAGCTCTCAGAGGTCATAATTTGAATTACAATCAGCTCTTACCATAACTAGATATTTTTTTAACAATCCACTGGAATTCAAGTTTCTAGCAGGAGAAGAGGCTTCACTTATTTGTAGAAAGCTCAGTTGCCTTCACTGAAACCAAAAGAAACAAAATCACTTGTAAGAGTAAAGGTCTTATTTCACTGTTCATTCCCACTGAAAAAAAATCAAAAAAATAGTCTGCTTTTTTTGTACTTGTCATTCAGAGTGTCACAGCTTGCTCTTCTGGGTACTAGAAAGACTTGGTTGGTATCACATTATACAGGTAATGAATTCTTCTGGTTGACTAAATTAGACAAAAAAAAAAAAAGACCATCTGATGGGCCCCAGATGTGATAGGAAAAAGAGGTGCCTCCTATAAACAACTTCATGGAGCAACCATATGTTCCTGCCCTCCAGTCGTATCTCATATTGTGTCTCACATTGAAAACGAAGCTTTGGTATATGAAGTTTGTGCAGCACACTGTCTGCTCTGCCATAGAGAGATCAGTGACTTTTTCTAAATCTTGTTGGCTAGAAGTCAGAAATGTCAGAATCTATTACTGGAGATGCTCAGATACTCGTGAACTCTCTCAGCTCCAGTGTAAAACATATGAAATGCCAGCAATTGAATTAATGGGAACATATACATCCCCTGCAGGGCTTGTGGGTTGAGGGCTGGGGAGGGGGAAGAGTGGAAACCATCATCCCTTTATTTTAAAATCACCAAATTATTTATTATGGGTATTTTTTTAGAACAGCATATGGATAAGCAAAAGATATCACAGTAATAATATTATTTATTTTGATTTCTATAAAGTTGGGCATGCACACACACAAAGTGCTTGAAGGTAAAGTGACATATAAAAAACATTATCAAAATTCTGGACTATTTAGAAGTCTACCAAGATTTCTTCCAGGCTGCTTTCTTCATTCTGATTCCAATGCCTTGATCATTAGTAATCACTCAATTCATTCAAACTGTACATTTGATAGATACATTTGATACTAATACATGAATCACTGGAGGATGACTGGAGCTGAAACTATTGACAACTGAGCAGCACTAACAATTTTGTCATCTTCTGGAAATTTCCCATTCCACCTGAAGTAAAGCCAAAACTTTAAACTTGTTGAAAGGAGCACCTATCAGATCACAACATCTAACTGTCTGATAGACTGGAACGAGGTCCAAAGGATTTCTTTGCATCCCAGGTAGCACCTCAGCCACTTAAAAATTTCTGCTAGAGCTCATGCTTTTACATACTTAGCTGACTTTTTGACTAAGGGTGACAAAAGATCTGGCTGAAGAGGTATATATGAATATATAGCTATGTATTATTAGAACCTGGGCAGAGAGAGCTGCAGGTGAATGTCCTGTGTCTTAAGTGTGTCCCCTAATCAGTTCAGTCAACTGCTTTTCAGTGGTAAGGCAATTGGGTTTCTCTCCAGTGTC
Source organism: Heliangelus exortis (assembly GCF_036169615.1). Lineage (NCBI taxonomy): Eukaryota > Metazoa > Chordata > Aves > Apodiformes > Trochilidae > Heliangelus > Heliangelus exortis. Next base: position 24,594,520 of record NC_092425.1, on the reverse strand, counting down.
ATCATCACCCTTCTCATTTTCAGAGCCTGCACCTGACTGAATAGTGAGTACTCCCTCTGAAGAGTCAGCCAGTACCCAGTGTCCATAAGGCAGTGTCCCTGATGTCCCCATCCTCAATGGAAGATGATTAGACTGATTAAAGGTGACACAATACATGCTATGGTTTTAAGGCTTTCCCAGTGATCAGGGGGAAATTTCCACAATGACCAAATTTGATGCCTCTGAATATTTTTTCCCATTCATTATCAGTAAAAAAGCAGGAACTAAGCCTCAAGGACTATGTTTTACAATATATTGAAGCTTTAATGTGATCAATCATTTTGGGGAATAGTGCTTAGTGCAGTAGGACCAGCTGATTATCCCACTGGCTGTGGGATACCAGTCTTGTACACATGCCCTTGAGAACAGCAGGTGGCAGAGGGATAGAAATGAAGGTTTTCTGATAATAGTATCATTTTTTGTTTAAAAAAAATAAAATGCAAAATTTTGGTCAAAAAAATCCCAATACTTTCTAGTTACTATGCAGCATAATATTGAGTCCCCTCATTCAGATCATTTTAAATGTTATATAGAAAAATAAAAATAACATTTAAAAAGTCCTCTGGGAAAGGAAACTTAAGCTAAGAAGCAGCTATTAGAGTTGATCAAATGAACCAACTTATCTGAGAAATTCTTTACAAGATATCCCTTTAAATGCTCTCTGCATTACATCCTAGGAAAAAAAAATGTATGATACCAAAGTTTTAAAATAAATTATTTCTTTACCTTCCCAATCATTTATGTGGCCTATACCTACACTCAGGTTCTCAACAAGGAAAACTGTCTCAATGACAAGAGTTTGACCCAAAATTGCATAAATACATTCTACCAACTGAGAGTCAGCTGTCACATTACAAGACACTACAGTAACTTTGTGAAGCTGAATTACATGTAAGAACAAAAATATGTTCTTTTTCAAAGCAAAATAGTGGAAAGTAGGTCAAGTAAACAGACATTTTCAGTAATACTCCAGTCAAAATACATGTCTCATGTTCCCCTGAAGAAAAAGTATCATTGTCCACATAATTCTCACTGGTTTATTTTAAATAAAATATTGTTATGACTATTCTTTCTTTTTCTCCCCACCTTTTCAGTTTGAAACTTATTGTTACCCATTACTCCTCCTTGACGTCCATTTTCTCCTCTGATTTTCCCCAAGTACTAACTTAATTCCTACATCTTACAACATCAGGAAGAAAAAGTATTACTTCCTGCCAAGTTTTTTGGCTATAAAGTAGTTGCCATAACAGATCTCCACAGTGGTGGCTTTTCAAATATAGAGAGATGCTAAACTAAGCCAGCCCCTCACAGCCTTTTGCATGGAGAAAAATTAGAAATTACGAAAGAGAAACTGAGATGCTTAGAAACATCAATATAAAATAATTTATGATCAGACTCATCCACCAGAATAATGTAGGTATAAAGCTATATCTGTAATATCAGTAAACCATCAAAAAATTAATTTAGACACATCAGTGCTGTTGAACCCCAAGTGAGTGGACTGCATCAGCTGTGTGTGTTTTGCTGATGGAATGATTTTCAATGAAAGAAAATCAAGTCAAAGTACCAATAGTCACATACATCGTCTCTTAGCCATGAAAATTAAAGGAGTTTCTTTGGTTTTGTGGAATCAGAATCTTTAGCACAGGCTACACGAGAAATTGCTAAAATACCAGCAAGATGATATTATGTGTTATATCCTCTGGAAGTTGATTTTCAAAGTGAAACTCTAAAATTAAAATATTTCTCAAGATGGTGTAGAAATTGTAAAAATTTTGAAGAACTATTTGGTATTGTAAAGTCATCCAGATTTCAAAAACCAATGAGTGCAACTTCCCAAGATAACTATAAGATTTGTGACCAGCACAAAGGAAGTTTGATTTGGATGTCATTTACACTGCTATAACAGCAATTCCACAGGATGTGTATATGTCCTTATTTTTAAAAATAAAATGTAGAAATTCAATTATAAGCTTGCTAAGTTCATCAGCTTTTTTTTTCCTTGGCCTTTTCTCACTTTAAATCAGTAAATCTTACCATGAATCTACTTGTCCAAGGTTTTGTAAGTAAGACATTCTAGATGCAAACACTTTGTCCTTAAGTGGCTTTTTTATAGAATCAGAATTGTCACAGTTGGAAAAGACATCTAAGATCACCAGGTCCAGCTGCTAACCCAGGAAAAAGAACATGCCCACGAAAGCATGTCCTGAAGTGCCACATCACATGTTTTTTTAATACCTCCAGGGATGGTGACTCCACCATCTCTTGGGCTATCCCTGACTGCCCTTTCAGTAACAAAAAATCTTCCTCCTATCTAGTCTAAACCTCCTCTGACACAATTTCAGGACATTTCCTCTAGTCCTATCATTTTTCACTTGAGGTGAACGCCCACCTCAATACAATCTCTTCTCAGGTATCTATAGAGAGCAATAGAGTCTTCCCTCAGACTCCTTTTCTCCAAACTAAATCCCAGTTCCCTCAGTGTATCCTCACAGGATTTGTGCTCTAGACCCTTTGCCAGCTATGTTGCCATTCTCTGAGCACACTCAAGCACCTCAATGTCCTTCTTTTAGTGAGGGGCCCAAAATGAACATAAAACTTGAGATGCAACCTCTCACCAGTGCCACGTGATGACATGAGGTTAAGATGGCCGTTCTGCTGGCCACAATACTTCTGATACAAGCCAGGATGCTGTTGGCCTTCTTGGACACCTGAGTACACTGCTGTCTCAGGGTCAGTCAGCTGTTTACCAGCACCCCCACAGGCAGCCTTCCAGCCACTCTTCCCTAGTCCTTGCAGTGTTGCCTGAGGATGCTGTGACCAAAAGGCAGGACCCAGTGTACTTGGCCATGTTTAACCTTATACATTGGCCTCAGCCCATCAATCCCACCTGTCCAGATCCCTCTGCAAAGCCTTTCTAACCTCAAGCAGATCAACACTGTCAGCCAAAAACTTGCTGAGGAAGCACTCAATGCCCTCAGCCAAATTAGTTGATAGAGATATTGAACAAGACCAGCCCCAAAACTGAGCCCTGGAAAACAACACTGGTGAGTGGCTGCTGACTGGATTTAACTCTGTTGGTTACAACTCTCGGGGCCCTGCCATGCAGCCAGTATTTAACACAGTGAAGAGTACACCTGTCTATGCCATGAGCTGCCAGCCACTCCGGGAAAATGATATGTGAGACAGTGTCAAAGGCTTTCCAAAAGTCCAGGAAGACAATGTCCACACACTTTCCCTCATCCTCTAGGTGGGTCACATGGTCACATTAGGACATCAAGTTAGTCAAGCAGAACCTGCCTTTCCTGAACCCATGCTGGTTGGACCCAGTTCCCTGGATGTCCTGCACCTGCCACATGAGTGCACTCAAGATGAACCTCTCTATAATTTTTACACATACCAAGGTCAGGCTGACAGGTCAGTGGTTCCCCAGATCCTTCTTCCAGCCCTTCTCATAGATGGGTGTCACGTTGTCAAGCATCCAGTCGCCTGCAATCATTCCTGCTAATGAAGAATGTTGACAAATGATGGAGAGAGGCTTGGCAAGCTCCTCCACCAATGCCCTCAATACTCTTGGGTGGAGCTATTTTTAAGAGCTATATGCCTACTTGTGTCAAGTGAAGTATCCTCTTTTTTTTTTTTTATATGAAGGATAATTCTGCATCTACCCACCTTCTGCTGGCTGCAAATCATGAGGTTCACTGACTATGTACAGTAAATGTAAACAAGCTGATGATCCAAAAGCAATTAGGAGCAAAACCACAGAGGCTGCTAAATCAATGTTGCCTGAACTGACAAGTTTGTGTTATTCTCCTTACTCATCAGGAAAGAATTACTGGTGTTTCTCATCCTAATTTAGGAAGAAAAAAAACCTTCCTATTTATATTTGAACCATAGGTACAATTTTGACTTAATACTTAATGCCTTTTTCTGAAGTCAAGCTATTAAGCAGGCTCACACTGGTTTGCAGCTAGGAAGTAGAAGGAATCACCTTCAACTGCAATGTTAATGAATTTCCCAGCCCATCACTCAGGTCATAAAAAAATAAGAAATTAAACAATAATGTATAATTTCTATATCTTTATATTATCTGAACCTTCAGCTAATTTGCATGTGTCTTTGAATATTTTCATGCACTGACAGGAGACTTAAGTTAGAAAAATAGTGAGAATGACAGCTGTTGGTCTTTACCCATTACATTCACAAGTGTTACACCTATTGCCTGAGGATGAGTCAGGTATTGTTAAATCAAAGCTATGCCCCAGGGCTATGTTTGATGTCAGTACTTTGATCAGCAGGTAGAACTGAAAACAGAGCATTTCCCTGAACAAATGTGTTTTCAAATAGTCCTGTAAATATGTCTGTAACTTTGTACTGGGTCTTTTTCATATACTATTCCCTTTGTTTTAGAGATGGGGCCATTAAGATGAGGTCTCTTTGTCTTTCAGCTGGTTCCGTTTTGTTTCCATCCTGGGTTTTTCAAAACATATTTCAGATCACTTCTTTGGTCTTAAATATAGCTAATAGTAACCAGGAACTTGTAAAACATTTTCAGTTTTACTTGTGATATTAGATGGGAATAGGAGAAAAGCAGTCTAAATTTAACACCTCCATCTAATTCCTTGCTTCTGCACTTGTATATACATATATATATTTCTTAGGGAACTTTCACAGAATATATATATGCTATCCTTACTTACATTACAAAAATTATGATGGAAACTCGATACAGTGGAAATTATTAAAGGAAGAGCATTCTTTGACAACCTGTGTGTCATATTTTGGGTGTTCTAAAAATCCAGCTGGGAAGTAGATGTAGACACTTGATGTGTATAGGCTCCAATACTTCTGAAATGCAAAATAAAATATTATAGAGAGAATAATGTGTTTTTGTTTTCCTTCCTTCTCTGCTTTGTTTCTATGATAAAACTACTGGAATATTCATGGTTCAGCTCATCATAACCAAAACTTTGCCTTTCCAAATAGATTTGACATTCTCAAACATAAGAATTTATTTCCAACAGATTCCTACCATTGAAATACCAGGCTTTTTTTCCTCTTCAGTGCCTCTATTTATCAAATCTTTGCTAGATGGTTTTCAGGCTTAATAATATGTTTGTCATTTTTGTTAAACTTAAGTGGATAGATTACTTTCCACAAGAAAGAGAAATAAGTCTAATGTAAAACCTCTCTGTGGCAGCGGCATCTGAAAATACATGAAACCTGAAAGAAGAGACTTAATGATGGTAGCACAAAAAAATAGAACTGCCATTTCTTTGTGTTGCTAGGACATATATGTGGAAATGATAACCTATGTTAAACTCTACGTTTGCTTACTTTGGTAATGAGAACCCATATAATTGATGTAATGGGTTTTCTCTATTGCAGAGTTCTAACAACACAAAAATTATTTCAGATTAAAACCCTAACTTTTAGCTTTTGATGCTCTTTATATTTTCAGTTATTTTAATGTACATCAAATAAAATTTTATCCATAGCTGAAAACAGGTTAGAAGCAGTTATGTGTTCTTAACTACAGTGGACTAATATAGGAGGAAATGTCAAAGTTAAAGATCTTGGCAGACTGAGAAATCATTGCCATTAATGTGGTCAGAGCATCTGCATACAAATCCAAATCTAGTCTAATGGCACTAGTAAGTTCTTACTCATAGAAAATTCAATACATTGCCTTCTGAATTTTAATGGGAGGTCATTGAAATAGTTGATCATTTTTAAAGTCGTATTCACTGCCTTTTCCTTCACGCATAAATTTTATTCTGTAGTCATAAAAAAAAATATCATCCATGAGCATATATGGTAACTTTAAAAAGGACACCTACCCTAACAGCACATACTTGAGAACTAATTCAGAGTTCTCTGCAATCAAGACAGAAGAGATCATGATGTCTCTCTGAAGATGCAGAGGAATTGTCAAATACCAGTCTGGTGTAGGCACCCAGATGCTAACATAATGCCACATTATGATAAACAGGATAGTTATCTTTCTCTTCTAGAGAACAGTACATACAAAACATTAATGAGCCTAAAACTTTACAGCTTCCAAGGACCTAAAGAATAGAATTTTATTTTGAAATAACCATACAACCTAAAATACATCCAATCCATCCCTTCGCTGTCCACACTGAATGACACTATTGTGGATGTGTGGAACCCTTTTGATGCCCCTTGAAAGCCTTGTGCTGCTCATCTCTTATGCTTGGGAGCACAAAAGGTCAGAAAAAAGAGTCAGGGTGAAAATTTCTGGAATGGTGCCTTTGGAAACTGCTAAAACCTCAGCCCTTTGACTGGTGTATCAGAAAAACAGACAAATCCAAGCCGTCCCTTAACACTTTTTTAATTTTGATTTGTCACCTCTAGGAGAAATTCAGCTATGCTGCAAATAATACCTTCACTTAGCACATAAGCTTTTTCAGAGAAGAGCACTAAGAATGGTCAGAGGTAAAAAAAACTAATACTAACTGGAGGAAACACTGCAATTTATCTAGTGCAGTAGGTAAGAGTGAGGGGAAATAGGTGGAACAAAAATCATCATCTGGAACCAGAAACTAACAGCATTCAGATTAGAAAGACAATAGCAATATGTGAGTATGATTTACTAGCAAAACAGTTTAACAATGATAAATCTGTTTTCCTCAAAATTATAAAATCAAAATTGGAAAAAAGTGTATGCAAGGAGTATTTTTATCAGAGTGGCAGAGGAGGGATTCTTTATTTACAAGATTGCTCTGTTTCAACAGCACTATTGGATTTAGAGCAAGAATGTAATTCAGAAAAACCGAAGAGCCTGCATTTTGTAGGTCAGATTATTTAAAATCAATAATACTTTCAACTTAATATCTACTGACCTCAGCAGCCAGAGGCTGTTTCACAAGCTTCTGTTTCCTTTCCCCTGCACCCTCGATGCCAACTGTCCTGCTGCAGTGGAGCACAGCCAAGGTGTGCTTGTGCGTACAGCCCTCCAGTTACCTTGGTAACTCTCTCCAAATTAGCTCTGACCTGGTTCAAAGCTCTGAGGTGGGATCATGCCTAAAGATGTCAGGTTTATTTTGTATTTCTTTCCCAAAGTAATATTTTTAGAAACTTGTGCTCAACCCAGCACTGCAAGTATATCCAGTAGCAGCAACATTAATAATGCACACCACATGTGCTTTTACTGCACAAATACATTTAATTGGTACTCAGGGAAAGTCACTGTTGACTCAGTGGAACAATGCAAGTCTGCAAATATGTTTCTGTGTTGACACTTCTACAAGAAATATTGCTCTGCTTCTTTTCCACTCTCCATTTTGTGTTTGTATCTGTGCCTTTGTGTATGTATGTGTCAGAACAGTAATTGTTGTGGTTTAGAGGTTTTGAATAGAATATGGAAGAGATTAAAGTAGGCACAGGTAAAACACTGCTAATATTGGGAACACAAAAAGGAAGTGAAAATCCAGCAGCTCCTGTCTCAGAGGAGAAGCATGAAATGGCATGGAATCTGCCAAACATGAATAATCTTTGAGTTGTAAAGAACATTAAAGATCATCCAGTTCCAACTCTCCTAAATGAGCAGGAACACATCACACTGGAACAAGTTACTCAAAGCATGGCCATGAATATTTCCAGGGATGGGGCATCCACAACTTCCCTGCACAGCCAGTACCAGTGCCTTCTATGCTTTTACCTTCTGCAAATTGGATGGTGTGGCCAGGCTCTTGCTGGTGAAGATCGAGGCAAAAAAATCTTTGAGTACTTCAGGCTTCTCCGTATCCTGCATGACCCAGTCCTCTGTTTCCTTTTGGAGACGGTCACATTTTCCCTAGTCTTCCTTTTATCACTGATGTACCTGTAGAAGCTTTTTTTGTTACCCTTGATGTCCCTGGCCAGATTTCTTTCTATCTGGGTTTTATCTTTCCTAACCTGATCCCTGGCTGCTCAGATAATATCTTTGTACTCCTCCCAGGCTCCTTATCTTTACCTTCATGCTCAGAAAACTTTCTTTTTACATCTAAGTATGTCCAGGAGCTCCTTGTAATGCATAATATCTCCATGTTGTTTAAAGCTTTAAAACTTCCGAACACCTTTTGTCTTATTTTTGCATTTTCTTACAAAACATGAAGAAATTTAAACACTCTTTTGATGCATTAAAAAACAAACCAAAACGAAACAACATTAATGAAATGTGAAAGATATATAATATATCAGATATAAAATATATAATCTTTCAAAATAATTCAATTTCCCAGTCTAAAAGTGATTCCAGTTATTATTATTGTTGAAGAGTTATTTATCATGATGAAGAGCTACTTTAGCATCATGAAATGTACTTTCAAACTTCTGTGTAGCATTCATAAAACTGAAACAACATTTCAATACAAACCTTCATTAAAATATAGAAATATGTGTAAATAAGTTCCCACGAACTAGAAATTAGAAGACCAATGGGGAAAAACATGGAAAAGTGTCCTTTGGAATATATGAGTATTTATTTATTGCCTTAATTTAGTCCCAGTGTTTTTCTGTTAGGAGAGGCTATGGGTTACCCATCTCTTTGGTTACACATTCCCAAAAGGTACTAGAGAAACAGAAAAAAAAATGGAGAAATTAGAAAGGAAATGAGACTCACAAATAGGCTGGAGGATAAGTCCTATGATTAGAGATTGAGGGAGATGAATTATTTAGAATAGTAAATACTGAAGGGATATTATGTGTTTTAAACAGACTACAAATGCCGTCACTGTGACAGGTAAGATGATGAAAGTCTGTCACAATATTAAGAAATGGCAGACAAAGAACATTATCTTGAGGATACAAAAAGTTTAGCCAGATTTTAGGAAAAAATTATTAAGAGTTTAAGCAATGGAATAGTGGTGTAGTCTAAAATCTATAATACAAAGGGAAATTGTGTCACTTTTACTACACGTATTTGAGAATAGCTCAGATTAGTAATTATAGGTGCAATCAATGAAATAAATGCCAAAATAAATTAAACCTGTTGATCCTGAAGTATCATTTCTTTGGAGTTAAAATAAGTATTTCCTAAAATACCTCATAAGTGGAAGGAAGGTAAATCCAATAATATTAAACTAAATTTAAAATATTAATTTTTAATACATTAAATAATCTTATCTTCCTTCTCCTTAGTTAAAATGCAAAATCATTTTTCAAGAGTATACGTATATAAGAAATAACATAGATAAGAGTATCTGAGTTTTTTTAGCAATTGATAAAAGAAAGAAAGAAGTGCCTTAATTACCGGCTGAAATCAACCATTAGAAGAGAAAAAAATTGCTACCAAAGGTAAATTGCTTTTACTCCACAGAAAAGATAAAAGATGACAAGCTGGTAAATCCAGCCGTAAAGCACAATTATACAAGGATTTATCTTGTTCTATTTGATTGGAACTACATATGTATAACCCTTGTAAAATGACTAAATATTGAATGGACTTCAAGACTGAATCATCAGTCCCCTGAGATGTTGATATATCCTCATATCAGCTCAAAGATCCTTTGGCTCATGCTGAACAACACTTAGATTTCCATTTTCATTTTTCTTACTCTTGCCCTATATCTAAATCCTTCTGTACTCCAAAGACACCATTTTACATCAGCGGGAGGTATTTAATTTTTCATAAAAAGACTGAAATATATTCAACTACTTAACTGACCTTAAGAATACTTTTTAAAGGTTTGGTGGGTGATTGAGTTACTAATATTTAGAGAAAAATACAGATGATCAAAATCAAATTATTAATAGTTCTTTCATTTAGTCAATCAAATACTTTTAGAGTGCTTAATATTCAGAATTAGCATTCACCATTATTTACAGATATTCTTCTCATATCAGGCAGTGCTGATGATATCTAATCATATTTTACTGTAGGGCACATATCAGGAACAGAGCTATTCAGAGGTGTCCCTACTCTGAGGGATAGGGTTAAGATCAAGTTTTCTCAATATTTTCTCAAATATTTTCTCAATATTTTCTCAAAAAGGGTGATAGTTCTTTAGTGATCTTCATTAATATACGGTAATACTACTGACCAAATAAGCTCTCTTAAAAAATTTAAAAAGTAAAACAAAAAATTAACCCAAACAAAACAAAATCAATCATTTCTGGATCAGCTACAGATGGGTATCTCTTGACTCTGTCTTCTTTCAGAATGAAAGGCATAAGGAGAAAAATAATTCCTACTGGTGAAATTCAGATATAAACACCTAACTTTTATGGACCAAAAAGTAAAATAAAGGATTTAAATGAAACCATTTCCTTTTGGCCCTGAAATATTATTGCTTTGGAACTAAAATACATAATATTCAAATCAACGTAATATTGATTCCACAGAAAATAAATCCTGATACATGGAAATAAGATCTGACTGGCTAGCAGAACCCTTCAGTATTTCTTCACTTCCGAAGATGACTGTGAAGAAGGCAGCCCTACTTACTGGATCCTGTGACCTTTACTTCTGCAAATAAAAAATGTGGTCTTATTCTTTGAAGGCTGCTAATACCAAAGTTTTCTGAAAATTAGAAAGAAAAACAAAATTAATGATCTTTCAGACATTTTCATCATTAAGACCTGAAATTCTGTTACACATATTTCCTCCTACAGACCACTGTGTATATTTTTAGTGAATGTTTTATAAGATTTGAAAGTCTATTGCTTATCAGTTTGCAAAGGGATTAATCTTAACCACTTACATGTCCTTCTTTATTTGCAAATCAAGTATCCTCCAGTCAGCTGTATTTGTGAAGTGTTACCAAACTAACAGTAAAATGAGTTTTTTGAATGCAACAAATTTTGTCTACATATGCTATTCCACATGTAAGCAGTTGTTTGAAATTATGAATCCCTGGTTTCATATCCTCTAGTACCCTCTAGTATACCCTAGTATCCACAGTATTTATCTCATTCCAAATTATGAGAATACATCAATTTTCACAATATTGATGTAAGTAGTGGAAAAGTAGTTTCAGCAGTAATGGCCAAAAAAAAAAGTAGTATTTCGCTCAAAGCTTGATATCTACCCTGAAAAAAAAAAAAAATTATCACTGTATGAAAATGATCTCTAGCTTTAAATGGGCCTCTTCCAACTTAATAAAATGTGTGACCTAACCTCCTTCAGCATAGTATCTAATTAAATTTCTGTTTTATTAATATATTACAGATACAAAGCAGGAGTCTTATGTGCCCTACTTAGGAAAAAACTTCTGTAGTAAAAATGTTACTCTTAAATTTAAAGGGCTGAATCTTATATAACTTAAAGTAACATAAAGTATTAAGTATATTGGTTATATAGAAGATATATATAACCAGTGCAACTAGGAAATTATTGATCACTTCCTTTCAATGAGGCAGCAGATAGCAACCCTATCATGCTTGTAGTATCAAGCTGCTAGAACTGGGATTACAAGTAAACCAGAGGGATCCAAAAACCTAAATCCTGATCACAACTCTGAAGATAGAGCCTTTTTGCACATAAGACTCTATTCCTCAATTAGCCTACCTGTGAGCATGCAGAAAACTATGATTAGTCTCCTATTTCTGAAGTATAGAAACCAGATTAATTTGAAGGGGAATGAGACTAATCATTAAGTGAATTGCTGCTGCCAGAAAGATGCTCTAACTTCCTTCTTACCTCGCTATATGAAAAAGAAAAGCATTATAAATGTTTATCAAATAAAAGAAGGCATTTCAGAGAGGATTAAGATCAAAAGACATTTTGATATTCAAGAAAAAAAACACAACAGGTTTCTCAGAGGAAAACATTACTCTAAGAATTATTTATAAGTGAGTATTTGTTTACTCATGGTAAAATCAGCTGTGACTACTTAAGACTGCTATAAAACTTCATTTGCTTATCTTTATGTAGAGGATGTATGAAAAATCCAGCCATGTAATTTTAAAGGATATAGAGTGCCATTAATACGTTTTCTTTACTGGGACAGATGGTTGCATTAAAATTTGGGGAGTATAATATTTCTGAAGGCATAATACTAATTTCATTTATTTAATTCTTCCAAAGTATATTTTCTTGTTTGTCAAGCCTCTTTTAGTTGCTTTCAAATGAAAACAAGTCAATACATGATCTTGCTCATTTATAGAGCTACCTGTTGCCCTTTAGCAAAGTGCCTTGCCAATGGGAAGCAATTGCCATGGCAAGTTATCCAAAATAGGTATAGAAGCACACAAATCAATGTAGTTCAAAGTTATTTTAAAAGTTATCATGGTGATAATAAGGTAATAAAGACAAAGGAGTTCATGTCTATAATGAAAATGCATCCTTGTCTTTTATGAATAGAGGAAATTGCACTTATGTTCCCAGAGCTGAACATGGTATGCTTTCCCATAAAGCTGTTTCAATAATCTTAACCAAAGAACTTCAACCCAAGTAAAAAAAGTACAGTACTAAAGCATTGTCTAAAATGAAGATTCTGGACAATAAAGGTTGGAATTAAGGACAAATTTTAACGAAAATCAACTCCTCAACATGTAACAAGGCAATTCCAACCCAAAAAAAAAGCCTGAAGTGTAGAACCTCTCCCAGACCTCAAAAGCTGGTGAGATTGCAGGTGGGAAGTCCATTTTGCACAATTATTTCAGTAAAAGTTTTTGATCTATCCAAGATCAGGGGGTTGTATTTGTTAGTTCTGTTAGTTTTACCTTCTGTTAGTTTTACCTGGTCATCTGGAATAAAATTCTTTATCAAGGCACTGCCCTTGCTACAGAGACGAGCAGAGTCTTGAAGGCAGAGACAAGCAATATGCAACAGCTGCTTAAACACACTCTGGCCTTTCCTGTACTGCTACAGAGTTATGCAGCAGATAGTAGAAGCTGTACAGAAATACATGAATTATTTTTCCTGTTATCACTTTGCCTTCACCTCTAGTCAAAGTCCTGAACTGAACTTGGATGGAAGTACCCAACTTCTTGTACACCTACCCAGTGGTGCCTAGAGACAATCATTTAATGATTTAAAACATAGATTTTTTTTTTACGCTTTCTTCATCGTACATCACTCTAAATGTTAATACCATCCATGTGTCTACTCAGCCTTCTGAGAATGCCTCCATAGACAATTGCACTGATTTTAAAGCTACAACAGAAAAATTAATGATGCTTCAAGTTTTTTCTAAGCCAACACTGGAGTTTGCAAGATTGCCTCAGTACTACTGAGTATTCAAATAAGTAATGGAACACGAGAGTCACACACTGGCAAAATTCCAGTTGCTTCCTTAAACAAATCAAATATTGCTGCCACTTCTGCAAAATGACTACTTAGGAAACTGTATGAGAGCACACACTGCCTGTGATTGCAACAGATTTGACTTTTATGTTCAAGATGAAATCCTGCAGGCTTTATGGAGTCAAATTCCTCCACACATGCTGGAAACACCTGTCTAAGGTGTTTCCTTACCTGGGATGCTTAATAGTACAAGAAACAGAATTAGCATCAACATAATTAACAGCCTGCATTTTTTCCTTAAACCTCTAACATTTCACTCTTTATATCAACATTTCTTTTTTCATTTCAAAGAAAGCTTTTAGAATGAGAGTTGGCTGAGTTGCTCATCATTTGTGTGGAAGTATTGATGGTGTCAGCTTGGCAAAGTACAGGAACCCAAGTGTTTCTCATAGCTCAACATTCTCTAAAAGTAACACGATGTACACCAACTGAATCAATAAGAACAGTTTTCAGCTTTCAACAGCAACATAATATTTTCTGAAAAAATTGCCCTAGCACACAACACAAAGGAATTTCCAAATAATTTAATGCAGCAGCAGACAGCTTGCTCTGTGGAATGCCATGCTGAGACAAAATTATAAAAGCTGTGATGTGACATCACTGTTAAAGTTTTCCCATGAGCTTTCTTTCTGGTGTGATTTGAGAGTAAGTTGTTTAGTGATACTGCATTTATTTGCAGATATTTTTTCATGTTTATTTTACCACTGAGACTACAAAAACATAAAATATGGCTGAGCAAAAAGCAATTTTAAACATCAGTAGGTTCTGCATACTGCTGACAACTCACGTATTGCTGACTCATTCAATTGTAACAAAAATCACAGTCGGATGTCATAGCATTTGGATTCTTCTGAGAGCTAGAATACAGAATACATTATTAAACACATATGACATTATTCAATTTTTATCTTCAGAAGCAAAATTGACATCTTATTTCTTGTTTCTGAGAAAAGAAGACCCTGAAGTATTAGAATGTTTTCAGGAAACATTTGTTACCACAGAATTGCGTATACCGATCTGGAAAAAAAATGCTTATTAATGCAAAATATGGCTAAATATATAAGTGAATAAAGTAAAAATTAATATATTTTTAAGCAGAATTGCCGTTAATATGTATTTTCTAAAATATCGATGGAACTGTAGGTATTCTTAAAAAAATATCTATGGAGCTCACTTTTATTTCTCACTTCCCTACATGCACATTAGAAAGTAACATATATGTATATGTTCCTCAAAATAATTTACAATATGCAGAGTGTATTGCTCTAAAATAACTGCTGTAGAAAAATTTTTTTATAGCAGACAGCAGGTTATGTCTGAATTTTAAAAAATTACTTGGTATTTTTTGAGCCATATGCAAAGAACAATCTGCAGAATGTGGGGCAGATGAAAGGAGAGTTTTTAATGCTCAGGAAGGGTATCTAGTAATTTCCACATTACATGTAAGCTTTTATGAAATTTCCCTGAAGTAAAAAACAACTCTTGCTTCTGTAGTATTTATGAATCTGTGGCAAGCTAATTTTTCTAACCTATATTTTCAGTATATTGTTCTCATGTAAAATACAGAGCAGCGCTGGTTTTATGGCCTAAGAGGGAATTCTGCATCAGAAGCTGGAGTAGTTAAAGAAGGATAATTTTGCCTGTTGATCACAGCTATCTTTTCTCTGTCTTTTACAGGAGAATTCTGACATATATCTTTCAAACATAACAAGAGCAGATGAAAGATATTTTGCAGCAAAGTAACTTAATGAATCCACAAAAAAACCCCACATGGCGTCCCTTTTCACTTCTGTGTGTAGAGAACCAGGATAGCCGTGAATAATGGAGGCACTCAGTAGCTCCTTCACTCAGGGCAACGTGATAAATTTACAGTAACCGTGGAGAAAACTTACAGACATCTCTTTGAAGCATCAGTCTTGGACAGAGTCCATATCTGAGAACCTGTAGAAAGGAACACAAAGTTTAGGAGCAGCTGCTGGCATTAATTTCCAAATTTCCAAAGAATAACCTTTCCAAAGGTTTTGAAAAATGTATATACAGCTTGGAAAAAGAGATTTCCATTCCATTGTTTAATTCAATGGAGCTCTTAGATAAATGTAAATGAAACAAATATACTTAAAGTCTAATATATGTATGAGGCCTACCTAGCAAATTTATATAGTTTTAATTCTTGAAATCAAAGAAATATATTGATTGAAATAGTCAGAAGAGAAAGCTGTAAGTGAATTTAATAACTTAAAATTTAAATAAAAATTTCAAGGCTTTCATAATATATTTAATTCAAAATATGAGTACATAATTTCAGAGAGTGAACAGGGGCTGTATTTTCATCTTACTAAGTAATCTTTCTCAATACAGAAAGACCTGTCAGAAGTCCTAATAGTATAATATTGATGCCCAACAATCATATTCCATTAAACTAAAAGTGAAAAAAGTGAGAGGATTATCAAGGTATAACACCTCATGAGGATGTTCTCAGGATACCATCACAGTCCTAACACTGACACTTGAAATTCCCCAGAAATGCCTGACTTAGTTATTTCCTTGATGTGAGACATGCTGGTCATTTTGCTGAAGACTTTTTCCTTTTCTCACTTTATCAGGCTGCAGCATCTCAAGTGTTCTTAAGAGCTGCAGAAAAGATGGGCCCCTGCAAGGAAGTGGTGACCCCTCATGCAAATCTTGAAGACAAGCTGATGAAAGAGAGAAGTTTGGGACCAAACATGTAGGTTTAGGACCAAACCATTTCAAAAAAAGGGGCTCAGAAACTGAAGCCAATGATCTGCCATCAACAGCTTCCAAAGTACTAAGAAAGATGAAGCAGTCCAGATAAATCTGTGCTAGAGACCCTGCAGAATACTGGGGCTTTGGTCAAATTCCAAGGTCTGCATTTGTTGGGTTACTGAGATTCACAGTAAGCAGGGAAAAGAAAAGCACTGGGAATAAAAAAATGACTGAAAAATTGGAGAATCCTTGGCATTTTTGACAAATAAAGATTTTCTTTTAGAAGCAACTGTTAAGTGAAAGAACAAAACAAGCAAAGAAGATCCAAGATAATAGGGTTTTACTGACTAAAACACAGTGAAGGAAGAGAAAGGACAAAATATTTGCAGGTCCTCAAGTGATTTTGGAAGCTGAACCTTCAGACTAAAGTTGTGTGGAAACTGACAGATCGTATACTCTAGAAACTGCCGGTTGGTTTCTGCTCTATCTAGGTGGTACTTACACTTCACCTCATCTCTCATGTCATATTTTATCTTGATATTGCAGTAGAATCAAAATGTCATTCTAGACACTAGGAAGAAAATATTTAGTGTGGGGGCGGTGAGACACCGGAACAGGTTTTCCAGCGAAGTTGTGGATGCCCCATCCCTAGACTATAGTTTTAGGGTTTTAGGGATACAAAAATCCTGTGATCTATAGAACCAAAAGCAATATGTAAAATATTATTTTCTTCACAGGGAAATTAAGTCTTTATTTTCAATAATAGTGAAACTTTCTTTTAGATTTTTGTTTCTTGCTATTGTGTTTCATTCTGTAGAACAATGAAAAACATAAAAAGAAAAAAAAAGAGTAAAGGAGTTTTCTTCTTTTAAGTAGAATCACAGAACCATAAAATAGCTTGTGTTGGAAGAGACCTTTAAATGTCATCTAGTCCAACACCTCTGCAATGAGCAGAGACATCTTCAGCTAGTTCAGATTGCTGAGAGCTCCATCCAACCTGATCTTGAATACTTAGAATTTTTCCCAGCAAAAAAATTACTTACCCTGCAAACTTGCAAAGCTCGCAGGCATATTTTTTTTCTGAGGCACAATAATAGTCCATCTTTTATTAGACTATTCCACGTTTAAATTAAGAATGTGCTCAGTTAATTTGCTGGACTGTTTTGCAGCTCTCCCTCTAGGGCCCATGATAAATGCCTTAAGTGATTCATTCTCCAGACACTGAATTAAATGAAAATGAAACAATACTCCTTTGCCATTTGTTGCTGACAGAAGATTGTAGTACTGGTATCCAGATCAAAACTTTTTTCTTCTATAACTGGTAATTCTCTTGTATTGTGTGTATACCTCATTCTCTTTTTTTGCCCCACATCTGCCCTTTCAGTAGATGGTTTATCATGAAATAAAGCATAATTCCCCTTATCTATGAATTTTCATCTCTGTTGCCTTCTCTCTGAGCACTCTTAGTTCATTGTACCTGTTAAGAGTAATTGCTTTTTCCAATGGCACTGATCAAGTAGACTTTTTTTGTGCTAGATTCATTAAATTCAACATCATAATTACTTGTCTTCTCTCTTCAGCTTGACAAACTTCTCAGTATAGCAACTTTTCGATCTGTCAATGGCAGATTTAGGTATTATTTCTTTTTCTTCAACTTTGAGTGTAAAAAACAAACTACATTTTTCATCACACAAAGACAACAGAGGACAGGTGCATTAGGTATATTGATGAACACTCTACATTTACCTGTTTCCAACGGAGTTAAAAGTAAATCTAAGCAATGCATAAGTCATTTAGTGATAAACTGCAAACATTTCTAAAACCTTCTGCACATATAACTTCCTCAGTAGGTGATGATTTCCCAAATCATAAATAATTTCAGATGTGGAATAGGAAACTGTTCTGCTGGCTCACAGAAGAGGCAGACATAGAGCACAGGATGTAAGCAAGGGCTATCTGACTGCTTAACATGAATTTTTTATTACCACACGCACATGAACAAGGGGTTTCCTTTCTCATATAAGGCTAACTATAAGTTTGCATCCATCTACAAATAAAAAGCATAGATTTTTTTTTTGCCTTATTGGAGCAGTACATGAGATATAAGGAAACATAATTTGATGACACTAAATGCATCAGTGACATGATTTCTACTTCATCTATAAGCACCAAAGGATGACATTTTAGCATGTCTCTTTTCCAACATCTTTGCACGAGAATGTAAAAGTCTGTTCTTTCTAATGTAATGTAGAAAGTGTTACAGTCTGCTTGGAACTATGCTAAATTTCGTGCTCAAATATCTGAAATGGCACCTAGAATGTTCAGGCTAGGACAAAATCTAGTTTGTAAAGGACCACAGTGGAGCAGATGTGGACCTGAAGCTATGGAGGACCCCGCAGTAAGGGAGGTGTCTGTACCTGAAGCAGGCCATGATTCTGTGGGCAGCCCAGGCTGTAGCAGTCTATTCCTGACAGACTTCACCTCATGGGAGGGATTCATGTTCAATGGGTTCACAAAGGACTCTCTCTCAAGGGAGGGACCCCACGTTGGAGCTGGAAAGTCTGTGGCAAATTCTTCCCCTAAGGAGGAAGGAGTGGCAGAGACAATATTTGATGAATAGATCAAAGATCACGCACCCCATCCCCCTCTGCTGCTGGTGGAGAAATCAGAAGCAAAGAAATTTGGGCCAAGGAACAAGGGAGTAGATGGGAAAGGTGGTTTTAAGATGTGTTTCACATTGCATTATCCTACTCTGATTTGATTGGTGAAGAATTAAATTTTTTCCCCAAGTCAAGTCTACTTTGCCCGTGACCATATTTGGTGAGTGATGCTTCCCTGTCCTTGTCTCAACCCACAAGCTTCTCATTATATTTTCTCTTCCCAGTCCCACTGTGAGGAAGAAGTGAGTAGCCACGTGGTGCTCAGTTGCCAGCTGGTCCTAAACCACAACATATTATTATAATGATAAACAAATAAAACAAACATTGATATACACAAAGCATATCTTTTAGCATCTGAACCTAGAAAATAACAGATGAAAGTTTATGGAATAAGTGTGTTAGGGTAATGGTTGGAAACCTTGTTCTGTAATTGTGAGAAGAAGGGGGAAAAAACAGAAAAAATTTTACACGTCCTTTCTAATTGTAAACTTGAAGCATAAAAGATAAAGTAGCAATTTGGTTTTAGGATTCTGTTGCTCTCTGGCACCTTAATCTGTTCAAGAGATACAAGGAAATAAGGTCATTGGGTCTGAGATTGCAGATTATACAAAGATCAGAAGAGAGAACAAATAAGTTTGAACGGTACAAACTAAGTTAGATTTTGATTGTTTGCATAAACAGCATAGCAGATGGTAAAGGCTTTTTTTCCTGTACAGTAAGTTGCAAAATAATTAGGCTTGGAGCGAGAAAACAAGCTATACAATATGTGGCAAATGGCCCAATAATTTAGCACACTGATCAGGAAAACAATTTGAAAGTTATTACAGAAAATCATTTTAACCAGCAACACAAAGCACAGTAGCAGTAAAAATGGCAAACAAAACATTATTGTGAATGTGTAGATGGATAGACCATAATAAAAGAAAACATAATGCTGTAACTGTGCACTTTCTATTAGGCTTTATAGGAAATACATATGCTTCCCAGCTACCTGGTAAAGCAAGAAGCTTATCTTTTGAAGTTTAATAAAAAAAAATTTTAAAAAAAAAGGTAAAAATTTTCACATCTAGAAAAATGTGGCTTTAACATTAGTTATGAAATAATTTATATGAGAGAATAAGATACAACAAAAGTTTTCTCCGAATCCTAAATTATTCATGATTTCTTGTATAGAAGCTCTGAAGAAAGGTCTTTTCTGTAATAGCCAGATTATGCAAGTGTTTCTTTTGACACCATGGTACTAGTTAGATTATAACATAGGTCCTGAATGAGTTTCATTTACAGTCCTTGAAAAGAATCATGTGGCATACTCTGTTCAAGACATACAGGGAAATAAGAGACAAATTTGTAACAGTTGGTATCAACTTGCAAATGGAAAAACCAAACCAAACTGGTGCATTCAGCAGATGCTCCGTTTCACATAAATAATTCAGTATGCTGCAGTAATAATGACCTTCTTAGAAAATTTATGGACTTTGTACATTCCCTTGCCCCCTGATTAGATTAATAGCAAACCCTTGGTCTGAGCTTCACGTTACTATTTTAGGTGTTTAATTAAATTTAACTAAGAATAACTTATCTAAACACACACAACTTTATTGGTCAGTCCACTTTTAAAGAAAATGTTCTCTGAGAGAAGGGTAATTTCACAATATTAGCCTCAGTAAACAACTCTTATATGTATTTTTACGTTTTAATCTCTGCATAAATGTGCAATCATTTTATAAGAAAACTGTTGCTAAGGCTGTTCAGAATTCAATCAGAAAGCCCAAAGTTATTTGCTCTTTCTGTTTTCCCCTGAACTTAAGTGGTCAGTACAAGAGAATTACAATGCTATTCTAATACTCTGATTAAATTTTCCAAACCCAGAAAGGTGCCTATGAATATGCTCTTGATAAAAGCTGCACAGTTTGAATAATAATTCAGCTCCTCAGAAAATTCTTTCCCACTAATTGCAAGGGCATTTTACAGGCTACTTCTTTAATAATTTACTTTTTCTTCCTTTATGCATACATTTAAAGATGCTGATTATGTGAAACTGAAAGCTGACTACATTTTCTTGTCAAACTTGTGTTGTGTCACAATTTCTTAATTAGATTTGTTGATTTATTGCTAATGAAGATAAAATGTGTTGCTGCAGACACAGTTACTGGTTTTTGCAATAATTTGAGACTGGCACACAAGTAATTTTACAGAAGTTTTAGAGCTGTCTTCTAATTCACTAACTCTTCTACTTGGCTGTTAAAATTATTCTCATCACAAAGATGAGCAGCAGAATAAATTCACATTTCTTTCTCTTTCCACAAAAATCTAATTACTTTTTCCATGAAAGTATTACAATAGTGGTAGTAAAGTTTCATTTACAATTTTCTCAAATAGATTTCAACAGCTTCTTCTACTTCAGAATGACTAAAATTCATTCTTTAGTAGTGGGCATATGCCTATTGTTTAATTTTTATACAAGCAAAAATTTTAAAAAGAAATTTTTTTCATAAATAAATTCATAATGAAACTATCTCTGAAGACACCCTAATTCATTTCAGGTTAATGACAGTACAAATACTGGGACTGGGGAAGATAGGGACAGTTTACTGTCTAATAAATTAATGTCTAATAAAATTTAATAAATAATTGTCTTTACAACAATAAAATTATCCTGTGACATATATTATGTAAAACTTTTACAGGTCACTGCCAGGATGCTTTCCTTACACCTACTCTATCCACTTTATGATGTTATTAACAAAAGAACTACAAAAATAATTTTTGCTCCATATTTTTTCTTGCAAACTCTGAAAGTATTTCCTGAAAAAATTACTCAATAAATCTGCTTTTCATTGTTTGTCCAGATCTAGTTAGCCCTCAGCCTGTTTAAATATGTGAATCACAACACCTAACAAAGACGAAAATAGGTTTTAGAGACTGTCAGTCTGACAGTTTCATGATGAGGTACTCTAAGGTGGGTCTAACCAGATCTCTCTCACCTTCTGCTCTTCTCTTTGAATTTCTGGCCACCAACAGGTGCTGGATGTGCAATCCAAATGTGACTCCAATAGCAACATCCAGGAGAATCTCTCTCTGTCCCACAGTCACAATGGGAAAAGCTTTTCTGCCCCTCACATTTCTCTCTGATAAGAGATTAGATAGGCTGTAGGCAAATGTTACAGGTATTCAAATGAAACTGCCAAAATAAAACCAAAAGCAAGGTGAGCCTCTTCCAGAAGAGAATAAACCTTATAAGCTCCTAGACTCTGCTCTTACATTAAATATTCCACAGGTAGACCTCTTTTTTTCCTAAGGTCCATGACTGCAAAAGCCTTCAATTCTTTTATAATATATTTTTACAAATCACTGGTACTATCAAGGGTTCATGGAATTCTGTAAACAAGCCTGTAACAATATTAGCACACTCCTGATAGAAATGCATAATATATAATACAACAGCAGCAAAACCAAAATAAAACCAAGTGGTTTTTTTCATGGGTACTACATGTCTACAAAACTTTCAGAAGCTTATGCTTGTATTAAGAATATAATGTTTTCTCTGTGTTCTGTCTCTTCGATAATTTTAAGAGAAGTTATAGAAGTGTGAAGTGACAATATCACAAATATAATTGACATAATTCACAGAATACTTCTATACCTACCCTCACCTCATCGGTTAAAAGAAATCAGAGTTCTTATGATCATAAAAATTTCAAGTAGTTTTTAAGCTAAGAAGTTTAGAATAAGCCTGACAGGAAGATTCAGAATGAGATAAAAAGTTTCAGTTATAAATTCTACATATGAAAGAGAAAATTATCTGTTCATTGTTACTAGGAGGAAATGGACTACATTATATAATGAAGAAGGAATGAAGTCCAGAGTTCCATTATCTACTAGAATGAAATTAAAAGATGGAAAAAAAAAAAATCACATAAATTTTAATAGCTGAAGCAGATGAGTCAATCTGTATGCAATTGCTTTCTTTTCTCTCTTTACTACTTTTCAACGTTATGATTTGTACTCTACATTAATAGCATACTGGCTGATACTGCTTTCAGTTGTGTCAAACTTCACTGAAAATGTGTGTGTGGAAAGTGAGAGGCTAACCATCTGCTTTATGCTCAGTATAAAAGAGAAGAAATTAACCTTTTTCTGCTATAATTAGTAGCTGACACAACAGGTTTATTCTCTTTCTGTTCTCCCTCTACAACCCACTCCCACCAGAAAAGCTCATGGCCTGCCCTGTGAACAAAAGTATTTGTAGAACACGTGGGTGTAGGTGTTTCACAAAATCACAGAATTGTAACGGCTGGAAGGGACCTCTAGAGATCATCTAGCCCAACCCTCCCACTAAAGCAGGATCACCTAGAGCACATTAAATAGGACTGCATCCAGATGGGTTTTGAACACCTCCAGAGAGGGAGATTCCACAGTATCCCTGGGCAGCCTGTTCAGTGTCTTACCACCCTCACAGAAAATTTAAAAAAATTGTATCTTTAAATGGAATTTTATATGTTCCAATTTGTGTGCTTTGTCCCTCAACATCTCACTAGGAACCACTGAGAAGAGTCTGGCTCCATCCTCCTTGCACCCACTCTTTAGATACTTATAAACATTAACAAGGTCTCCCCCGCTAGCCTTCTCCAGGCTAAAGAGCCTCTCTCAGCCTTCCCTTGTAACAGAGATGCTCCAGTCCCCCAGTCATCTTCATCACCCTCCTATGGACTCTCTCCAGCAGTTCCCTGTCTCTCCTGAGCTGGAGAGCCCAGGACTGGATGCAGGATTCCAGCTGTGGCCTCACCAGGGCAGAGCAGAGGGGGAGAATGCCCTCCCTCAGCCTCCTGGCCACACTTCTTTATGCAGCCCAGTAATCCATTGGCCTTCCTGGCAGCAAGGGCACACAGCTGGCTCATGGATAACTTACTATCTAGCAGGACCCCCAGATCCTTCTCCTCTGAGCTGCTTTCCAGAAGGTCCACCTCTAACCTATATCAGTGCTTGGCATTCTTCATCCCCAGGTGCAAGACTTGTAAGAAAAAGCTGAATGAAAACAGCAAGAAAATTTTCCCATCTTCACTGAAAATTTTTGTTCTTATTACTTGAAAACAAGCTGTTATCCAGACTCAGTATTTAGTGTTTTTCAAGCTACCCTATCGTTCCAGTTTCTTAGGTTTCTGTAATACTTAGTACTGTTTCTTTGTTTTTAAGTCTGCTATAATTTTTAAAAATATCTATCTACATTTCAACAGCCAGGGTCTGAAGTAATCATAAGACATACAATTATTGCTATGGGTCATCAGTGTGAACTAATTTTTAATTTGGAGAAGGTGCTCCATGCCAAAATAAACTTATAAATTCTAACATTAAAAAAAATAATGAAGTACTGAACCATGGACATTTAGTGATTAGACTCACCAAAAATGTACTGTGATGGTTAGAACCTCTAACTGTCCATGTAATCAATACAAGAGGCTGTGCTTGTGAAAATCTGAGAAAGTGGAAAGGATTAGTTGAGGATAGGATAGACTTCCTCCTCATTAAACATAGCAAAAACTGCTCACCCTTAGAATCATACTACAGGGGTTTTACTTTAATTAAGTTTTAACTGCTGTTTATGCAAATTCTTCTCTAAATCAGTATCAAACATGTCCTAAAGCCATTCATACATATAGCTAATTCATTCTATGCTTGACAATCCTGCTGCTGAAGCAATGTCAGCAAAATAGCTGATTATACTAGATTTGCCTGAGGTTCATTTGCAATTTGTGATTAAACTGCTTTTATTGTACTGGATTGTAACGCTAATCTGAATTACCTAGGTGCTGAAATATGAACACAACTGATCACAGAATGAGTTCTGTGATCAGACAGAAAAGTATAAATGGGACTGACCTGCAATGTGTTTATTAAGATTAGCAATAGAGCAAAACAAACTGCTATTCACAGAAATTTTTATTTTAAAATTTCATTTTATATGACTCAGAGGTAGAGCTAAACATAGGTTCAAAGGCAGGACTTTGTGTTTTTAATTAAAATTATACAAGGCCCAAGGTAAACTTTTCTACTTCATGCTTAAACAGAGGGACATTATTCTGTGTTCAAATATAAAGCAGGATCAATATCCTGCATAATATTTTTCTTTTCTCCAGTACCAAAGTAATTGCATATAAAGGTCTGAACATTCACTAACTCCCCATTCCTGTCAAACTCTGAATAGTGGATAAAATTAAGCAAAACAGGCTAATGTGTTACAGACCCCTTTTTATTATGAAAAATGACACAGTGCTCCTAGCTATTTTACAAATCAAGATATAAAATAACAACCTACTGTCGGGAATAGCATTGCTTAAGCAGATCATCACCTTATTCCTTCTTCAATACTGATAACAGAGACAGTTAAGAAGATTAGGAGACAAAACTTGAGGCTTAGCATTCAAAAGTTCAGGCTTTGTAGGGGGTAATTTAGAATCACTTCAGCAGAGTAAAGTAAGGTCTCTGGTTTGCCACCTGTTGCAGCACAGTGAAACCCTGGGGCCAGTTCAGTAAAAGTACCCTAGACTAAATCTTACTGGAGTGTGATGTAACCCCAGCATAGCAACCCCAGCTCTGGGCTCTGTCCAGGCACAGACCCACAAGGAGAAGAGCTGCATCTCCTCACTGCTGCCTGAGCACATGGAGGTATTGACTCCTCTCATCTCAGGAACCTATTTCTCTCTGTCTCCCAGAGGTAAAGAGAAAGAGGACCCAAGAGTCTTATCAGTATTTCTCTTTTGTCTTGCAAGGCTCTCCGGGTACTCAGAGGCACACCAGCTGTTCAAAATTCGTGGAAGTTCAGAAAGAAACAAGCTACTTCATAGGTGAGCCACCTCAACTCAGGAGCCTGAAGCATCTCATCTCCGGAGGAAACACCTCTGAGCTGAGAAAGAAAACTTGAACTTCAGAAAACTGTAATTGTCTCAGGTTGCACTGTAATACAAATCCTGAGTTACAGAAAGGCCAAAAGTACTGAATTTTTTCCCCTCTTACTTTCTTCTAGCTCTCCAGTATTTTTGCTCACAACCTTACCTTATAGAATCATAGAATCGATAGAGCTGGGAGGACCTTAAAGATCATCAAGATCCAACCCCCCCACATGGGAAGGGACACCTCCCACTAGACCAGGATACACAAGACCTCACCATGAATAAAAGAGTCATCTGTGACTTGGCAAAAATAAATAAACAATAAAAACTGTATGATCTTTGCTGAAAACTTGCTGCTAATTAAGCTGTTTAATTAGACTGTCTCTAATTAGAGGTAATCTCTCTGTAAACAAGAATGAAGGTGTCAAATGTGATGAATTACAATAGTTCACTGATTACATGCTGAAAATCATGAAACTCTACTATGTTCACAGAGCTCTAGAAAGAAAAAATGTTTTTCAAAAATACATCTTTCAAAGTTATTGCTATTTTTTCATTTCAGCTGTCACAATAATTTCATGGAGTTCCCTACTACTCTTTTCCATGTATAATTCCTGTAAAACTGAATCAAAAGATTACAATTCATAAAAAACCAATTGTTTTCCCCAGTAGGTTTTGGGCTCAGTCTCAAAGAAATAACTTTTCTTATCCAGTAAAAAAATAATTATAAAAATTTCTTTAAACAAGGTGACCTTCAAAATACTCATCATCTCTTGCAACTGAAGATGTTACATTCACAGTCTCTGCTAAATATTTTTAAAACCCTGATTAAAATATACTCCAAGAATTTATTTTCAACATGAGGACAAAGTCTGATGATCTTTTAGTAGTGAAGCAGAATGCTATTTATCAGTAAAATGTAGGGGTTGGTATTCTTTTCCACTTTATATTAACTCCCAGTCCATCATGAAAGGTGCACCTCAGAGAAATGTTGTCTTTTGACAAATAATTTGCTTATAATAATATATATATTATATATATGCTATATAATATATATTATGTATATAATATATAAAATAATTTGCTTATAATAATAATAATTTGCTTATAACAATAATAATTTGCTTATTTCAAGTAAGCAATGTGCATTCTGCTTGCTGCACCACAGGGCAATTTAGAGTGGTATAGAACCTGCTGTCACTCTATCTTGCCTCTTCTCTATTTCAAAAATTTAGTTTCCCTTGACACTTTAAAACTTAAAACATAAATAAGCAATAAAGTTTAGACATACACAGCCACATTTGCCAATAGCCTGTGATCAGAAGAATGTGCTCTGTGTTAATAGAAGCAAAAAAAAATATTCTCGCAACTTCCTACTGTACTCATAACTTTCGTCTTAACAAGATGAAAATCAGACATCTAATTTCAAAAGCACAAAAAAGTTCTGGGATTTCTTCTGTAGAGCCAGTATTGAAAACTTTGTTATTCCTGCAGAAGTGAGATTTTATAGCACTCTGTGCATGATTCCCTGAAGGCCCCTTAAAGCTTTTTAAATGGTCTTGGAGCAGAAGCAATTGGTCTTACACATCAGAAGCTTTCTGAAAAAAGCTTGAAATAAATGGAATAAGGACACCCCAGGAAACAGCTCTTATATTCTAGCACAAATAACAAGAACATCATTAGCTATGCCTCATGGTCAGTGGATTAAAAATAGGTAGCAGGCATAAGGAGTCTCCAAAGATAATGGGGTTTTTTTAGCAGTAATGTGCACATAAAATAACACAGGAGAAATACACCTATACATTGGGGAAGCATTGTTTGAAGGCAGTTTTTTAAATGGCACAGCTATTCAGTGTCCAGCAACTCTATTTTCAGGATATTCATAATGGCTCAACTCTTTATAGAAGTATGCAATATAATGCAAGCTGTAGCAGTCTTCACTTCAAATGGGACATGGGTAGAGAGTTGCTCTTTGGTATTGCTGGATGGAGATGAAAGAAAGCCAAAAAACCCTGCATAGAACAGTCACAACACATCCCAGGAGAAAATGGAAGTCAAAGAGAAAAAAAAAAACTATCCAATACCTATCAAATATATACTGGCTGGAGTAGATTTGGAAATTAAATCAGTGTAAAAGCCTTCTTTTTTTCAGTTGTTCAGGGAATCTTTTTTTTTTTTTAATTAAAATCAGAAAATCAAAGACAGAAGCATCTATTTCTATTTCCAGCCCTAAGGTAATAGTGGTCCCAAATCTTAGTCAGCCAATTGCATCTGAATAAGCATAAGTTCCCAAAAAACACTTGAGCCACAAGATTTTTCTGAAATCTCTCCACATGAAGGAAAAAAGAAAAAGGAAAAAACCCCAAAACAACAGTTGGGGAAAGCAAAGTATTCCTGTGAGCAAGATAAGTATCTTCTACTCTGGTTTTGGTTTTGTTTTGTTTTTTTTTTAATATATATATATTACAGAAAGTACTACATAAGGTTTTTTAAAAGCCCATAAACAGTTGCCACAGAAGACAGTGCTTTTCCATAGCATATGGGGTCTACTAGGATCACATAAAAAGCATATTCTTACATGGTACAAATTTTTTGCTATCCTCACTGAAAGAACACAACGTATAATGAAACTATTCTAACCTTGCATTACACTCTCCTTAGCTAACCTTTGGAGGGGACAATCATTGCCAGCCCCTATACTAAAGACTGGCATCTATCAACTATTTTTCCACCTCCTCATTTAAGATACTTTCCCACTCACTCTGCCATTCAAATAATGTCTGTCATTTGTTTAGCATCATAAGTACACTGAATTCTGTTCGTCTGAAACAAACATCTTGTGACTAAACATATAATTTCAATTATGCAGCATTTAGGCTGCAGAAGATTTTTGTTGCACTCCGAATACCCTCTGTACAAATGTCTTTGCATTGTCCTTTTTGATAAACTGTTATTTATACAATCTAAAAAGGACAGAGATAATCTGATGGAGAAATAACATCACATGGTATAGAAGCCCAAGCATCGAACAGAATTTAACTCAACTGTTTACACACTTCACTGCAGAAAAATTAGCTGCATGAAGCATCAGACTGCACAGAAGTGTCAGGCTGCACAGATGGCAAAAAGGTATTCTTTATTACATATAACAGGTTTTGTCTTACCTAGGATGAAAAGTAACCTTGCAATTCCAGCCACATTTTAATGGACTTCATAAAGCACTTGTGAGTCATATTCTCTAGCAAAGCAATAAAACTGGAGAAAGGCTGATTTTTTACGAGAGACTGAAACTTATAACTGATTTTAAACTTTGCAGAAGGGTTGATAATTTGCTGGGCTATAATGGAAACCAATATTTAGATTTTAAAAAAGGGTCAGATATAAAAATCTCATGCTGTCCTGCATGCATATACCTGGTATCCAGAACCCATCTTGCTCATGGAATACCAAACCAGCAGTTCCTGAAGTAAAACAGGAATGCCAAATTATGCAAGCAGATGTGATAGGGTTTCCTATGACACATGTTTTTCAGTGTTTTACATAATTTTTTCATCATATTCCTTCCCCTTCATTTTTCTTGATTTTTTATTGGGTGTGCTCCCAATGCTCTGCCATTATCATTTTCCATAATATGAATAAAAAAGGCAGCACCTTCTTAGCACAAGTGAATGGTGGGACAATACTGCAACAGGGTCTCTCAACACCTCTAGCAAACCACGAAGTTCTACAAGTTTCCCTGCTTACAGGCATGGAAAACAATTGCCACAAATACATTAACACACATTATATTGCCAGATCTCAAACCAACAGGATACTAACAGAGAAGAGATTGAAACTGATGCCACAAGCCTGTCTTCTGTTCTTTGACACTTGCCTTAAATAGTCAGTCCCGGAGATTAAAAAAAAAAAAAAAAAAAAAAAAAAGTCAATTAAAAGGCACCTTTCTCCTTTCCCTTCTGAACTCAGATTTCTGGTAAAGCTGAGCTGAGTATTTATTCTCATGATAAGCATTTGTGCTCTTTCTCAGGCACAGTTTGTTTTACATATCTAAATGAATATTACTATCTGAGCACTTCTCTACAACGTTTACAAATATAATACTTCTGGTCTGATCAGTATGAAAGCATAAAATGAAAAAACAACCAAATTAACTGCTGTAAGTATGCATTTAAGGATCAATCACAATTGCTCATTCATTAAAAGCTATCTCTGTGGGAACAAAATCCCAGCTTTATAAACCAAGACACTTTCAGTGCCACATTCAGAAAATCAATGTATTGCAAGAGAGAGGCACAGAGCCAGGATTTGCATGAGCTTCCCCAATATTTCAAGGGCATTCTTAACATTCTAGAAGCTGCACAGGACCAGCAGGACCATTAAGACCCTTTCTGTGATCTCCTGCATTTAAATGAGGGCATCATTTGACTGGGAACACTTACAATGATTTTAAATAGAAGAGCTATTATGGCAGATCAAATGAGTCTTACACTACTCTGAACATTATAGGAAAAATACCAGTATGTTATTCTTTGTTCAGTAACTAGCAAATTAAGCTACTCTGGATTTAGATCCCGCAGCCAAAAGTAGAAATTAGTTGAACAATCAAGTGATTAATATACTCAGTTCTAATATGTCTAACAAAAGCTCTAGAAATGTGTACAATAATAAATCATGGAACACAGAATCCATTTCCAAAACAAGCCTGGTACAGTGCAATCTAATGCAACACTGACATGAAAATCAAGCAAATAGCACAACATATCACAATGCCTGCTTCATAGGCATTTTATTTGTACTTTAACAAGGTAATATATTCTAATGAATGACAAAAAAAAGTTATTACACTATCCTGCTTTAAAAAGTCTTTGTGCTGGAATAGTGGGGGGGAGTAGAATAAAGCTAAGTATTCTAAAGGTAAGAATCAAATTTTTGATTCTTACCCACTGGCCTGCAATATTCTCAAGAATATTAAACCAAGTTGCTTTGGTTCTCTGACTGAAATTCAAAACCATGTTTTACAGACATGTTCCAGAAATATAAGATTTTAAGAACATTACTTCCACTCTTCCACAGTAATGAAGGAGCTTATTCCCATGAAAAGTCATGTAGATGTGGTTAGTGATCTAATAGTTCCTCTCTTTAATTTTTTGAGGTCAAAGATTATGCTGTTTGATTACACAAAACCAAAGCCATTTCAGCAACTATTTAATTTCATAAGAAGAAGAAGCTGGTTTGTTCTGAGGTTGTTTTTTTTTTGCTATTGCCAGATGATTCATGTGAAATAGGAATCTGAAAACTGCCTGGAATTTGCCTGAAAATTAACTATTCATATAAGAGTAGTGACAGCTGCCAGTTCTTGAGTCCCACACTACAATCAGAATAAAAATCTGCGAACTCTTCAGTCAGCCACCCTTTCCACAGCTCATACAAAAGGAATTAATTTCCATAATTATATTAGGACCATTTCAAACCCCTAAATATGAAAGGAATACCAATATCCTGCCTTTCTGTCAATGATACTTTTTTCTTTCCAATTGATATGTCTTCAACTGGACTCTGCTGTGCACATTAACTCATCTTTTCTCCCCAGCAACTGGTCTGGTTTTGAGAGTATCCACATACTTCTTTCAGAGGTTCACTGCAGGATTTCTGCACTCATTTTTAACCTGATCTTGCTCTCACTGAAGCAGAAGTCAAAACACCCATTGATTTTCACTAGTTCAGTATGAGATCCTTTCCTGCAAGTGAACTACTGTGAAACAAGGGGAACATTGTATGTGAGAGTGACAAATAAAGGAATGGAAGGAAGGTTTTGCATGGCACCTTGAACAATATCCCATATTAATTTCTAACCTCTCTTTTCTTTACCTGTTGGAATAGGACACCAGGGCCATATGTTTTGGTTTTGCTTTCCTTATGACTATTCAGTTTGAATTGAACAGATGCATCACTTTTCCCATGCAAAGTTTTGTACCTTTGTTCTTCGATCTTGACCATAAGTGTCACGGGAGCAGAAAATCCACCTCATTTCTCACAGCTTGGTAAAACCTGTTAGAAGACAATATGATCAATTTTAGCTAATAGTTTTGACAGTTTCACTGTAAATCATTAAAAGATTTGCATTGACTTAATTCAGAAAGCTGTTATGTGAATCTGTAGTTTAACATAATTTTTAGCTCTGTCATGAATGATCATTTAACACTACTTGGCAAAATTTGTTAAGCAAATCTCAAAAAACTTATTTCCCAGAACAGTAAAGTCATTTCCTCAGACTCTAAGTTTAATTTTACCACCCAGTTTTCTGTGAGTAACTTACACTACACTGCATTTTCAAAGTGTTTTGAAACCACTGGATGAGGAGTTATTAATGTCAGATGACTCACTATATTTTTCATTTAGTTTTTGTGTAAGAATATACATAACGTTATGCACTTAAGTTGTTATATAAGTTCACTGGTCAAAAAAAAAGTTGATACAATTTATTTGTGTCTTTAGTTGCAGTTTCATGTAGCGTTGTCACTTTATCACAACATTTTAGGAACTATAATGTGACTGGAAATTGGTATGGGTTTTCTTATCTATAGTTTACCAACTTTATCTTCTCTATGAGTGAGCTGCTTTTTGGCAAATATTACTGCAGCAAGTAATTTGCTCTGGTCATTATTGTCATCACCTTTCAAGAAAAAAAGATCTTTTTCAGATGATTAAGAAAACTAGAATAGGTTGCACATTCACATTATAAAAATTGGATGTTTTCCTGTAATTTTGATCCAGTACATGACAAGTGTTACAGAAGTTCTCAAAATCAGTTTCAGCTTCTAAATAGTTCTCAGAATACCTTAATAAGTTTTTAAAAATCATTCGTATGCATTCATAGCATATTAGCTTTGGTTAGTTATTCAAATCAGTTTGTACAGATTTAAAATTGAGTTTAGCACAGCAACTAGAATTACCAACAAATTTATAAGATCTTCCTTGTTCTACTGTTTATCTGATTCTGGATAACACATTCTCTAAATTCACAACCATATCTGTAGCTCATTATCTGGTAACAAATCTCAACAACAATAGAAAGTGAAACCTCTTTAGTAAGATACTTAGGAATCAGACCAAAATACCAGAAATCTATGAGCCTTAAAGGAACTGAATTATTGTCAGACTCAGCTGTGCACTGCTTTGTTATTCAAATGCCCCAAGCAAGCCTATTCATTTATGATTTCTAATATGCTTTCAACATGAGGGTGATTTTGATTACTTAATTTCTCTAATAATACATGTTCATAGCTGCAGGTTAGTATTAAAGAAAGAAACTGACCTGAGAAGATTTGAGCCAAATATTCTGCCCAGTAGCCCTGTAGAAATCACGAATGAGGAATAGTTTCATGTTCTGAATAAAGTCATTTCTTTCTAATGGATTTTATACTAAATGGATTTCTTACTAGTTGTAAAGGCTCAACTATCCAGTGTATAGCCTACATCATAAAACTAATTGATTAGAATATCTAACTAAGAAAGCAATATTTCAGATAATAGCACCTGGTTTGGCTGATAATCAATAAATGATTTTTTACAACAGAATAAATAGTTGCTTAACAGAAGCAAAGATTACATTGATCTGAACCAAGATTGTAGTATTACATGGCAATACTTGAATGAAGGAAAAATTTTCCCTGACTAATTTTTCCACCTTTATTGATTTCCGTTTTTGTGGCTTTTTTTAGGATTTCCGTATTACATTTACTGATGTTTATTACCTGTCATTTATTTGGCAAAAATGACAGTTCACACTGGAAGCAGGAACAAATCTTAGACTGACAGCATCTGCACTTTGCTGGTTCAGAGTTGGGTTTTTTTTAATTTTTCCAGATTTTCCCCAGATATCAACATATACCAATCACTATTTCCCTATTGATTTAAAAACCTTAGAAAACCTGCATTTCTCTTATGCTTTTGGTTGCTACCTACCTCATTTCCTGCCTTTGAAATATTTGTGTACTACCAGGAGTTATAGTCTGGGTATGACACCAAGTGCCACCAAGTAAACACTTTGGGAAGAACTGCTGGCTTGCTGGAAAGTCATCCTTACACGTTATCATAACACTACCTTTCATTTTTTGTTAGATATACTGGTAATGCTCACCCAGAAAAATTTTCTCTAATGAGAGGATAAAGTCAGTATTAAGGACTTAGGCAGTATTTTTTTAGTCTATGTTTTAAGGTAAAAAATATGAGCAGTGAGGATGAAGAAAAGATGGAATATATAAGAAAAAAATTAGAGAAGGTTGCTAAATATTCATTCATGAATGATGAGAAATTTTAATTTGCATTCAAGATGCATTAGAATTCTAGACAAAGATCTGTTTCTGACTACTAAGAAAGGAGACCTATGAACTTTGGCTTTTCTGTTTAAAAACATAAGAGATTTGGAAACAATTTTTTAAAAGCCAAATACTATACTAGACTTCCAAGTAATGAATGGGGGGGGAAAAAACACCTGTAGTAATTATTCTTTTGAAATGAATATAAAAAATAAGAAAGTATATTAAAAGAGGGAGTAGCCAATAAGATAAAACAAATCTTTTTCAAAATAGTTTCTCTTTTATTACCTAATTACATTTGCAGAATGCAAACTGCTTCCCACAGTGGATTACATTTTTTGAGTAATGAGGATTTAATGATTCAAGATACTGAAGCACCAACTATCTGAAAAATATCAAGAGGAAACATGAAAAATAGGAGCTGAAACTACCAGGTATTTGAACAGTGAAAAGCTGAATAAAAAAACCAAAAGAGTAATTCTTTGGAAAAAAAAGAGCAGATGTTATAAAAGTAAGATCTTACATTTTAAATTAGATTTTAATGTTTCTCTTGATAAATGCTGTTCTTGACAGCAATCTTGCTTTATAGTAACATCATGCGGAGCTCTAGGCTGAAATACAATTTTTTTTTATAGTGAATATTAAAATAAAATAGTAAATTTCATTAACAGTTATTTGCCTTGGCAGTCTGCTCCCAATCTTTAGAAACCATTTTATAAATTACTCAAAACCACATACTTCAGGTGAAAGTGTGCTGAAGCTAAATTCAGATAGTTTAAAACAAGTCACAATATATAAAGAGAAATATGTATATACCTAAAGTAAATGGCAAATATTAACTTTAGGAAGAGATGCAAGAAATTACACTTAAGTAAAACAATGAATTTCTAAACTTCATTAATAGATTTCTTCCAGGCTGCAATGGTCCATACAAAAATGTCATTATTTTTGTCTTATTCAAATTTTGTTCTTCAGTTGCTAAGCCTTGGAATTGTATATCTGAGAAATATTATTGTTTTTTAAAAATCAGGGATTTTTTACTTTATTGCCATTGATGCCAATTGAGATGAGAGTTAAAATTAAAGAGATAATCTAAAATGTTTTACAGAATGAAAAACTCTCAAAGATTAACTACTGTCATCTTAAAAATGGGTATACAATTATTGATGTAGCCCTTGACACTTTGAGCAGGATGCAAATAAAAGATCTGTTAAACATCTATGTTAAGCATGTGTTAAAGTACACATTGAAGTGAGAAACACTTCTTGAGAAGTGAGTACACATTTCTTGAGAAAATGTAAAGCCATCAGTTCCTATAGCAATGGATTTCTGCATATTGCTATTCTGACAGCTAAGGCACAGTTTGGGAGGTCAGCATATGAAACTCAAGAAAGTAAAGTGCAGGTGAAGGTTATTTTGCCTTAGTGAATGAGCTCCTACTTTAATTTACGCTTTTAGAAAGTAAATTACAACAAGCTACTATCTGCAGCCCTTTCTTGTGGAGTTCCTGGAAGTCTGCAGAGAAGCAGTCTCTTGGTAGGCTTGATACAGAGGCCTAGAAAAGGTAAAGACACTTCCTGAAGTCAGTGCACTTTGGATCAAGAAACAGGTTTTTGACACAGCCTAGCCAAACAGTTACAGGTATTTTATTCTTTTATTTTGATTTAGTTTAGTTTTTATAACGTTTCTCCTCCCCTTTTGAAAACGTGCCTTTTGATGTGAAGGAAAAAGTAGTGAAGCAACACATTTCTCCAAAGCTGCAAGTATAAAAGTTAAGGCAAAAGAAAAAACATAAACCTACTAAGATACTTTGTCTCCCTGAACATAATATAAAATACAGTAACTCCCTGGTTTTATCTGCAAACTGAAAGCTTCCTTTGGTCACCTTATGTTTTAAACATGTTTACTCATACAGATACCTTGGTCTTTCCTTCTAAATAGCATAGCCCTGCAAAAATCAGATTTTTTTTTTTCAAATAGAAATCAATTATTTCTAATTCAGAATTTAAAAGCTTCCATGGGCACATCCCTTTATCTTCCCTCCAAGAAAATCAGTTCCAAGTCTGTAAAAACCTATGCGAATCTGGTATTTTCAGTTCAAGTAACTTGAGTCAGCTGGTTCTGGTTCTGGCTTCCCCTCACTCCTCTCTCATCAGGACACAGAAGGCTTAAATGAATGCAATAAATAAATAAATAAATATTCAGCTTGTCTTGAAAGCATTACATATAACCTGAGACAATATTTTCAAATAGGCAAACAAACAGATAGGGGAAATAACATTTGTAATAATGGTACTTTTCAAGAGGCTGCAGGGGCAGGAAAAAAGCTCCATGCTTGGTGTGGAGGAGACTTTAGGAGACATCTTTTCTAATTCAAGACCTGGAATATGGTGATGTCTCAACAACCTCCAGAGTAATTTTAGTTGTTCACAAGGAGTCCACCAAAGCATCTGCTCCAGCAGGCAAGTAGTGGCCAGATCTCTGTCCACTTGCCACTGCTGTCCCCACATATTCTTCTGTCTTTTGTAAAGTGGAGCAGAATGAATACCCACAACCAATGCTAAAAGATTTTTTTTGCCATTAGAAACCCCCATTTGGTGAGGAAATTTTCTACTTGTCTCCTTGTAGTGGTTCTGTAGCTGTGGCACTCTTTTAAATAGATTAAATCTTCTCCATAGCAAGAAGCTT
Source organism: Heliangelus exortis (assembly GCF_036169615.1). Taxonomy (NCBI): domain Eukaryota; kingdom Metazoa; phylum Chordata; class Aves; order Apodiformes; family Trochilidae; genus Heliangelus; species Heliangelus exortis. The sequence continues at coordinate 24,557,952 of NC_092425.1, read as the reverse complement.
CAGTAATTACAATAGAATTGGCATATTTTTTTTCCCCACAGACAAGGCAATCATAGGGACAGTTTCAAGTTTTCACTCACCCAAGAAACCTTGCTCAAAATAGTAACTCAGTGGACCAAAGGGAGGGGAATCAACAAAAGATGTTGCAAACTGTGCCCAAATTCCCACTGAATAAGTGACAAGATAAATAACTGAACAGATATAAAGAGGCACAGAGATAGAGGGTATTTTGAAGCTCCAGCAAGAATTATAGATTATAGATCAAAACGTCTGACTTTACATTTGCAGGAACTGAGTATAAGTTCTGAACTTCAGAATGAATTCACACAGAGGAATGTACATGTACAATTTCAGAAATATTACAAAGGTAACATGTATGTTCCAAACAAACATCTGAAATTCTAGATTGAATTCCTATGCTTTGCTTGGAAAAGTATCTTTGTCTACCTCTGTTCATATCCACATGTGAATGCACTAACAAACATGAGTAACTTCTACTTTGGTAAGGGTCTACTAGCAGCTGGATGGAAGACTGAAGTACAAAAGAGTATTTCTAAGAATCTACATGTTTTTAATCATTTCTAAAAAGCAAACCCCTTGCTATTTTTATGAGAAAAGAGGAAAATAAATATCCGTGAACTGTTGTCTTCCTACACAAGAACCTCTCCCCAAGGGAGAGACACTAAATCAACTTTTCTACTTACTGGTGAGAATCAATAAAAGTCAGTAATGACCAAGTTAGAATAAAACTGAACTCAGAGTCACTCTGCTCCTCTGTTGTGAAATGAAATTCACAGTCTACCATACTATAACAAGATAAAGACAATTTAATTTAAAACAAAACATAGCTCACTATGGCTTTTCCTTTACTTTGGAATAGAAGTCACTTTTATTACAATTTGAGCAATAGACTTAGACTGAAAAAAACCAGTTTCTATTAAACAAAATTGAAAAGGAGCATAACAGGTTAAATGTCCTCAATCCGTTGCTGATGGTTTTGTCAGCTGATAATTTTTTCCCTCTCTTAATTTTCAGAGTGCCTTGTACTGTAAATTTACAAAGAGCTCTGCAACCCCAGAACTCAACAGCCAGGTTTAACATGCTAATTCATACATTTTGTTAAGTTTTTGGTTTGAGTGTTGAGTGAGCCCTATTCTAACTACTGCAAACGGTAGTTTGGAACACAGGAAAAGAAAACAAACTGTGTCTAAAAAGCAACTGGTAATTTGGCGGTTCAAGGAGTTTCAAACCCTAATTCTTTATCCTTTCTTTCTCTTTCACCCCAAATGTGAGTTCCATTTTTATCTCTGTTAGAAGCTTTGTGTTACAAATGAACATAGGGTTAACTAAGATTACTTAATTTCATTAGAAATGTCCATGGTCTGAAGCTGCTTTTATAGGTTTATTCATTAGTAATAAGGTCTGTGGAAAGGTTTCCTTCTAAAGAAATCACATTAGATCCCAGATGGAATGTTTTAATCTTTTAATGCTGTTTTGTTGCTTCCTGATTTTTCAGGTGAATGCAGCAACAGAAAAGGATACAAAAGTGGTGCTGCTAATACTAAGTGCTGATGACCAGACTTATCAAGGATTTGTTTTATTTTCTCATTCTGAAAATTCCATGCAACTTTAACTGCTGACATGCATGTGCCAACACTGACAGGAAAAGAAACAGAAACTGGAGATAACTGAAAGTTCTTTTGCAAACATAACTTTTATCTATGCATTGGAATTCAGAGAATTAAAAATTTTTCATAAAGTCAACCTTTAAAACTTGGCATGTGCAAAAATCCAAGTCAGTTCTGCCATGAAATCAATGGGCTTATCCCTGGTGCAACTCAGTATGCTATCTGTCCTCTACATTAGTTTGATGAGTTTCCAACTGCAGCTGTCAAAAGCTAAAGTTTGTTCAAGTTTGCTGAAATTTAAATGTCAATTTAAAGGCCATTCTGAATCCAACTTTGGATAATCAGTAACCTTGACCATGTTTTGCACTGCAACATATTAAAAAGAACTTTACCAGACAAGAGATGAAATGCAGAGTAAATTTGAAAGAGGGACATTGGAAGTAAACGATTCTTATAGGAACTGGAAGCACCTTCCTTCCAGCTCTAGTGAGGCAGGTTATTGGGAATGAAGATACATTATTACTCTCCTGTTTTGTTCCTTACAGGACCTTCTTTATAGTTTGTTCTTTAGAGTGAATTTGCACACCCTAATCAAGAAGGATAAGTGCACTTTCTTATAGTGCTCGGTTCTGTCAGTAAGATGCCAGAAAGGACTTAGGGCATCATGCAGTGTCCCTCTCTATCCTACAGACAGGATGCATATGCATCAACACATGCAGAAAATTCCTAACTATGAAAATATATTTGCTTTCCTAAAGAGTCTTTTTGAACCCTATTCATAAAGAAAATCTTAAAAAAACAAATAATCAAAAACAACAACAAAAAAACAAAAAACCCCCCCGTAAAAACAAACAAGGCTGAGGTGGATTTATTTCCTAAAAAATATAAATACATTCATTTAAGTATAGTCATTCCTATATTCCATAGACATAGTTTTGAAAATGCAAGCATACTGATGTGAGCATGCACAAACATAATATTGTTCCCCTGCACATCATAATTAGGAAAGAATGTCTATAACTGCATGATTTAGTGGGCTAGGTATTCCTTTTGAAAATTAAATTGCCTAAAACTGAGCAATACTGGGAGAACAGGCCAACCATTTTAATGACTGTGCTACCAAGGAGTATGTTATCATTATGTCAATTTAATTAGCATAGATTTTAATCACTTGGTATAATTTCAATTGGATTTAGAGTTTTATACATCCTTGTAAATGTCAAAGATCTCTAAATTAAGTACTATATCTAAGTGAATAAAATTTCTCAGTGTAAATGATATTTGAAAGTATTTTTTCTTTGGTTTTATGAATTAGTCAAAATAATGTTGCAAACAAATCTTATTAATTTGACTGCTTGTGCATAACATTTGCAACAGAAACAATGGGGATGGAGACATGCCAAAAGCAAAAGGCTTTTCCAGTTTGTTGTTTTTTTTTTAAATGGCAAGCACTGTTGAAACTACCCTGGCTGCCCGTTGATGATCAGTGCTAGAATGAGGAATTCTGCCAACTGGAATTGACAATAATGAATAAGAAGGACAGAGACATCAGAAAAAACAAACAAACAAAAAACCCAAAACCTGTGGTTGACTGCAGTAATAAGTTTATAAACATTTTTGTGTACAAATTTTGATATTACAATTGTTTGTTGTCCTTCAAATACAAACTCTGACAAGTGCAAAACAATAGAAGAAATGCAATCATAAAAGTCTTTATTGTTTGCATAAGTATCATAGTTTCCCGATTACAAATTGGAAAATTCTTGCTTTTTGCTGTTATGTGGGTGCAAAATTCTATCAGATGAATACTCTACAATAAGGTAGATATCCACCAGTTATCTGTGCATAAATGGACATGATATTCAGAACAGGTATTAGTATGCACATGTTATTCTCGTTGTGTGTTAGAGTCCACAGTTTTCTTAGACACATAAGCAATCTGCATTTATGAATAAGGAATCATATGCAAATAAATGCATGGATTTAAAACTCTATGAGAAGGGAAGAAGTCTGACCCTGTTTGATTTGAAAGAACTCGGGCAGACACAGAGGGTGAAGGAAATCCCTTTAGTCTCATCTTGGGTCATCTCCCAGCAGCAGAGCTGATGAGATCCAACTGGCAGATGCAGTCCTACTCAGGAAGGGAATGGAGAAGTGAAGAGCTTCAGAGGAGAGTTCAGGAAGACCAGAGACTAGCAAAGGAGAAACACGGAACACAAGGCACAGGCATTTCCACTAGGTAACATCCAGCACTGACAATGCCCTTCTGGAAGCAGAAAAGAGTTTGCATAGGTGGAAGTCACCTTTCTCAGGCAAATAGGCCTCTGGTTTTCTGAGCCTGGATCTATGATGAAAATTTACCTATCAGGCAAGAAGGTACAGACCTCAAAAGGAACCATCTTTCAAAGACTGGAGAAAGTTCTGTAGTTGTTTTCTCCATGCATATTCAATAAATAAGCAAGAGACAACTTTCAGACCAAAATACACAGTTCTAGAAAAGACAATCAGGGTCTCTGCTAACATCTCTAAAGGGCTGGTAATACCCACAAGTGTCCAAGAACTGCAATGGAAATGAAGTTTCAGAACCTGTTTTAAGAAATAAGGTTATTCCATTTCTCCAGAACTGAAGGCACTGTTCAATATAAAGGCAGGACCTGATGCTGATGGTTCAAATCAACTAAACTGACAGTGAACTTTACACTGAGAAGTGAGGGAGACCTGACAGACACAGAAGTACACAAGGTTTAAGATAATATTTACAAAGATGAAGACACAAAAATTCTGTATTCTGAAGTGACAGATAGGTCAGCAGTAGAAATAATCAAATATGGAAATAGGAAACAAACAGACTGCCATTTTAAAAGAGTGCCAGGAAATGTAACTAATCAATAGTATGTCTGCCACTTGGTAAATGCTGGAAGTCTAGGAAATAAGATGGAGAAATGAGAATGTGTGATCCAAATTAAGATATTAATATACCAGACATGTCAGAAGCTCATGGAACTCAGACAATCAATTTAGTAATATGAGAGTGGAATACAAAATACACAGAAAAGATAGAGTAATCTGAACTATAGGAAGAATAATCCCTGTGTTAAAGAACGTTTCCTAGCAAGTCAAATTAACAAATTAACCAATAGGTCAATTAACACAAAACATTCATTATGTAAAATTCCAAGCCCAAATTTTAAAACTATGATTTGTGTTTTATATTATCAACAAATTGTCCAAGTCACATACACACAATATTAGAAAAATCAGTGAGGCACCCAGGAAGAGAAATTCTGTCATGTAATTTCCACTGTTCTGTAAGATGGACAAATGTCATGTGAGGACACCACCATACAGAGATAAAGATTGTAAATGTTATTGAGGATTGTATCAGAAAAGAGCTGCTTAATGAGTCTTGACTTGGAACTAAGTGATGTGTGAAATCTAGTTTAAAAACCTCAGCTTTGTAACAGTGATGACAAAATCCTATGTGCAGCAGATTCTAGGAGCTGTTTCACCAGACTGAGAAGCATTACATGTACTGCAGGAACTGACTGCCCACAATGTACATGTCAGGAAAAAATAGGGAATTAAAAGCCTGAAAAGTGAATACTCAAACCTTTCCTAATTTAGACATAATGAACTTATTTAATGTTCATTGTTAAGTTTTCATTGTTAATCTGTGTAATAATTGTAATGAGGTTGTCAATATTTCTGCTTTTGAACAGCAGAGATCAAGCAGAACAGATGCTACTTTTCGAGTTCAAGGTTACAGCTACACAGCTTTCAGAAGCTGGATGTGATATCCTGACTGTTCTCCATGTCTGATAACTTATCATTAAATATTACATAATTGGCTCAGTATTCCACAATATGACCTTTATTGTAGCAATACTTGAGCTTGTTTTTATATTGTCCATTAGCAATCTTTCATTTTCCTGCAGCTGGAATTCAGAAGCACTACTAAGTTTTTTACTAAGCTGAACAAATACATCTATTATTCCAGGAAAAAAATGAGGACTCTAGAATTTGAGAGAGAACATACAAGAAAGATATTAACATTAGTGAAAACAATTACGTGCAATATTGAAAATACGAATATGGATTTTGAAGAAAATAGGAGATTTAACAGAGAATATAAGTTCTGTGTCAGGATGCATCTAGCTATTTAAGAGCAATAAAGAATTTAAGATCAATCAGATGTTGTAACCACTAAAGCCTTACTGGGACAAGAGAGAATTTTTTGTCATGCTGAAGTGAGTGAATGACAGAACTGACTATAGATAATTCTAAAGAGACAAGGATGAAGCCAAGCAGAAATTTTCAAAAATCTCATCAGGAAAGTAAAAGTGTCAGTGAGTACAGTATTGTTCTGGAAGTGAATGAAAACAATAAAATATCATTTGAATACATGGAGTGGAAGAGATCAGTGAGGAAAACAGCTGAACCATAAGGAGATTATGATGGAAAATTATATGTAGGAACAAGGCTTAGAAGACAAACTATATTATATTAATTCTTGTACTCCGTATTCAACAGGAAGATTAAAAGGGAAATGCAAGAACTATGATATTCAGTGAGTAAAAGAAAGAAAGAAAGCTCATAGGTACTACAGCTCTTCTCTCGCCAGTATGAAAAACTTGATAATGTCACCAAGTGGGTTGCACAGGATTGTTTCAATGAATTGCTACATTGGAAAAAAAAGATTCAATATCTTTAGGTATAAGACACCAAGTTTATTTAGATAAAAATCACTGTCTCAGCTACTGAGCGAAGGGAAGAGGAATGAAGACTTAACACTATCATGCATCAAAATAATGTTTCTACTTCAACAAATTTAAAGGCAATTAAAAGCACTATAGATTGAAAATGCCACTATTGCCTCACCTCTTTTCCCCTCTAGCATAAACAGAACAGTAAAACAGGTGTCGATTCTATGGTTCATTTAATGATACTTCTATATAGATGAACAGTGACTTACAGTGAGGTTTTTAGAACTGGCTGCATGTGGTAAGCATCCTTAATAAGGTGTAAGCTGCTTGGTAAAACAATTTCTACATTGTTTCAAATGTCATGATTATATGAAATTAAGAGCTATTTTAGATCTCATAGAAACAACCTGAATTCAAGCCAGTTATTTCACATATAAATCTAGAAAAAAAAATCCTTAAAGAGCATGCTAAGACTAAACATGTTTTTTGATATATGAGCAAAAATAATTTCACAAATCTGAAATAAAGCAGAAGAGTCAGCATCATAGACAAAATTACCAAAAGAATCTTGGTAGGCAAATATTGTCTTTTGTAAACAGTAAAGAGGGAACATCTCTGCAATGTGCAAACTAGAATGCAAATATGTATCTATTTTATCTATTTTATTATTTCCATACACAGACTTCCCTGTATGCTATAGAGGATGCTCCAAGCGCTACCAATCTGACTTAAATTTGACTTTGACTTGCTAATACTAATAATAGGTAATACTATTAGACTACAACACACTGAATTCCAAATCCAGAATCAGTAAGTCAGGCAACTTTAGCCTACTCCTTCTTACATTAACATTTTCTTAAAATATTACCTTGTTTTTTCTAATTCGAATTCCTCATAGCCACAGAGGTCAGCAGAGGTAGGTTACCACAGACCCAGTAGGAACAAAACACCAATGATTGCCAGAAAATGTCTTCTCAATTATTATTTCTACTTTCAGACTTCAAACTGAACACTTCAGCAGTACTCAAAGGGGAAATCTCTAATTCAGAAACTTCTAAACAATTTAAGAGCCTTACAAAACCCAGACTCAAGTTTCTGAATGAAACTCAGAAGAGAGTATGATTGTTGAGAGTCTCTTTCTGTCCTTTTCTTAATTTTCCTCATACACAAGTATGCTGGGTTTGTTTGGGTTTTTCTACTATTACTATTTTATTTTTTCGGAAATCATGCTGTGATGATGGATGGCTTTAGAAAGTGTGTGTTTTAAATTCCTTACCCTATCATCTATTTTCACTTGTTTTCCTTTAGCTGCACAGCAATATATACCCAGCTACTCATTACAACCTTGTAATCCCATTTTCCTTTACTGCCCCACTGAAACACTGATTTCACAGGAGTAATGTATTGTCTGTTTTCTTTTAAGACTTACCAATTCTTCTCATCTTAGCTATTGATTATAAACAACACTGGTCAAACAGCTAATCAAGGAAAGCAAGATCATGCATATTCATTCTACATCTCAGTGAAGACAAATGAAACATAATTACAGAATAACTCAAGAGATTTGATGTGATTACATCTCTTACAACGCTATGTCTAAGAAGCAGCAATTATCCACTTATGATTTCTGTTAGAACACAGGGGAAAGTGTAAAAGATACAATTTGTTCACTTTCAGGTAAGCACAGCTTTCTCACTTGCATACAGAGAGAACAAAGCATCTGGAAAAATGCAGAGTGGCACAGCCCAATGCAGCAGTACATCTAGGCCAGCTACAGAGCACACAGAATTTTACAGAAACCCTGCCATGTTAAAAAAGAGGTAGGAGGAGATATTCCAATCATTGTGCCAACCTAGTCTGAGCAGCGCATTTAAGGAAATTTTAAAAGTAATCAACAGTACTACGCAGTCTGCTTTTCAAAAACAAGCTATATATGCAGTAACTTTGACTCATTTGCAATTTTCTGGAAGAAAACAAGTAGAATTATACATCTCTTTTAATGAAGACTCATTGCTCTTTTGTTCACAAAAACACATTGGTAGCTATACGACATCATCAAAGTGAGGAAGGCTTTGATGTATTATGGCAGGATGATGCATCACAGCACTATGTTGCTAAGGAGACAGCATTTGGACAAGGCATTACATTAAATACTTCATCAAACAGCAATCTTTCTGATGATAAACTGCCAGCTAGCAGAAAGTTTGACCCAGTTATATTTCCTTTTAGGGACATTTCAGGACTCCTTGTTTTCTAAAGGAAAAAAAGTTTAGGTGAGCAAAGCAATTAACCAAGGCTAACTTAGATCATTTGTTTGAAGAAGCTTCTTTCTATAAAGTGAAGACTACTGGAATTATATCAAAGGACAAAATGTAAAAATGTTTCACTGCTAATTCTGAAGCTTAGAGAGGACCTCACTACCATGTATAAATTATGCACTATTTACAAATAGTATAAATTACTTCAGAAATAGGAACAACTTAGAGCTACTTCTCCAATTGTAGATTATAGGACAACAGCAGCAGAGTTTTCATTACCGTATACAGATAACCTTCCACTGTCTATGCTCTGACATCTAAATCAGTAATGAAGTACATTTCACTTAGGAAAACTAGTACTATTCCATAATTCCAGCAAGTATTTTTAAAAATGCAATAGCTAGAAGTTATATTGAATTACTTAAGCCTATCACCTGCCATATCCCATATTAGTAAAAAATTACATGATGATAAAAGTGTCACTACAACCTTTATATCCCCCAGAAAAACTCATCCAAGATGGTGAGCTACACAGAATACCCAGAAGGTTCATAAATCCCATCGCTAACAGATTACAGGAAAGGCTCACAAACTGCTTCAAAAGAGAATGAACTTTCATAAAAAGCCTTTGTTTCACGAAGAGGAAACTTTGGTTTAAGTGTCTGTTTTGAGACATAGCTATGACAGTAATGAATGCTGTAGAGGCAATAGTCCAAAACCATTCAGCATACCAAAGCACACCGGTTGAGTTCACTCAGTTGAAAAATAGTTTACATCATTCAAAAGCACAAAGGCAGTCTTCTGAACATGTCAGAATTAGTAGGAGTGTCTTATTGCTGTCTCACAAAAACTGACAATGAAAATAAGTCTCAAAATCCTTCTGTTGTTTAGAAAATGAAAAAAATACTACATTTCTGCTAGTCCTGGACAGGGAGAAGGTACCTCCTTCTAGGCACTTGGGATTGATTAACTAGGAAAATGAGAATAAAAAATAGTGCCTCTGTATGACAGTCAGCTCTCCAGTTTTGTCTTCCAAGTGTGATGAACATACCAAAAGCGAGGGCAGAGACTTCTGACAAGCACAAGCCTCAGTCATGAGTGAAGTTTACATTTAATAAGATCAAGCTTTACAGTATCAAGCAAGCAATGTACAAGCTGAAGATTATAGTGATATTCCTCAAAAAACCCATTGCCTTGGTACTGACACTCAAAACATTTTTAGGCTGCAGAAACTGGATGACTGGACTAATGATACCTTAAAAAAAATAATCAGAAAGTAAATTTCATAGGTTCGTAGATAAATTCTTAAATAGCATTTTCATTTTACTGTTTATACTTAATCCTTATTAATACTTACACTAATACCTTATTAACACTTATTTATACTTAACAAATTATTCTATCAGATAATTTAAAAATGTTAGCTATTCAGAACTGATGACTCACTCCTTATGTTTCAAATAAATAAAACCTGGTTTGAACTGTGTAAGAGCAGCTCTTACTCTCAGAAAATACAAATCTTCTTAGTCTTTGTACCTTACTAGCCACTTCCTCAGATACTCTTTTCCAACACACAAATAATTGCTCCTGTCTTCTCCTCTGGCCAAAAGTAGCACCTACTGACAAGTTGCTGGTGGAAAAACAAGGCAATGTGTGAAGCATATTTTGACATTTTTTAAGTTCCTGTTCTTAGAAGATTATCAACCACAAGAGAAAAAGCTGAGGAAAGCAAGATATCATGGGCAATACTGTGACAGTGTCCAGGAAGTGCTGGTTTATGAGGTAAGTAATCTGAAAGCTGCACTACTAGCAAGTTCTGGATTTGATCTAAAGGCAAGTAAGGCTTACCACATCCTTTAAAGTTGTCCAAGAGATAACACAAATGTAAAGGAAAAAACTTGCTTTCTCATACAGTTTAGATAAAGCCTGACAGTCAAAAATCATGAAAAACACAACAGATAACATCTAAAAGTTACTCCATTTCTTTCAGTGTGCAGCATTCAGGAAAGGAAGCAAAAACATGTTGAGAGAATAGGATAAAAACTGACACAGGCACCTCACAACATCAGGAGTTCATTGATGCAGCAAGAAGTAACTTAGAAGACTAGAAAAAAGTATCTTTTTTGTACTATAAAAAGATTGGTTAGAATACTGCGCCACTTTATCTTTTCAGAATGCCCAGTGTATTTCAGATTACAATCTCAGTAACCTGCTTATACAATTTTTTTTTAGTTGTTCTGGACATCAGAGTTCAGCATCTTGTTTAAATTTATATGTAAAAGTGCTGTGAACCAGAGGCCTTACTTTTCAAATTGAAAATTCCATTTGAACAGTAGAAGCACACAAGTGCATATTTTCTTCTTCCTCACTGGCAGATGGACAATATCATTCAGCTTTTACAATTAACCAAAGTGATACTGAGATCTTTGCAACTACAGTGGCAGTGATAGGCATATACTAGAACAGAAATTTATAGGCATTCAGGAACACATAGTTTAGGATTCACTGTAAATATAATCATCTGCTACAAGCTCAAAACACCAGCAACATGAAAGACTCCAACACGTGACAGAAAAGGGTGTAAATAAATTACATCTTCAAAGCTTATTTATTGTTAATGTAGTCTGCAGAAAGTAGGAGTTTTGGTTCACAATACAGCAGAGCTTCAATCCCTCCATTAGGAATACTTTTTTTTCTGAGCCTTTTAGTACACATTACTTCCTTACTAAAGTAGCATTTGGCTCTGCAGTTCATTGAATTCATTGACATTATTCATGGCAATAAGGACAGCTCAGAAAAGTGAAAATGGAAAGTATTCCCTTACTTTGTAAAACTGCAGGAGTACATTGGACTGCTTTCTGAAATTCTAATTGATGAGCTTTCTTATCAGTCTGTTTCTTAAATTCACACCAAGGACAAATGATGCACTGGTGGTTAGACAATTCATGCAGAACTGTAGAATAGAAGAAAGGGGAAATAATTTGTTTCCCTTTTATTTTATGTTGTGTTAACTTCAGATATCTTTCAAACTAAGTACTTTTTTAAAAGCCTCAAAGAATACCACACCAGTAATTATAATTAAGAATTCTTACACAAATACTATATATTCTAGTGCAAAAGCACTAAGTACAAGGTCTTGTTGAGCTTGATCTCTTTTCTGTTACTTTACAGACTCCCACACTGATTCAAAGCTTATGGAAACAACACAAGCCTTTGTTTTCATTTTCAGTGGTCTTCCTTCAAGCTCTACAGGCAATGCTTGGCCATTTGCATGAGCAAAACAACAGTTTTATCCACATCTAGGATATCACAGGATACCAAATACGAGTGCATTATTTTAAAAGAAATATTTTGGCTTTGAATTTGGAATTGGATAGTAGCTGTGTCAAAATTAGGGAAGTGAATTGATCCCTTAATGCTTATATTAGGGAAAAACACATATGAATTGCACATTAAGCCATTATGGTGGCCTGTATATTGTCTGCAGGACAATGAACATGTCTACAGAATGTCACAAAATGCTTGTCTGCTTTGAGCTTTATGTATAGCTGCTTGTAAAGCACCAAGATAACATGGAAAAAAGAAACCTTAGAGATTTACCTGTAAACGTGTTTAAACATCTTTTGAAATGTATCCAATACTGAATAAAATAGAGGGATTAAATAAATAACACACATGAAGAATGAAAACATCAAAGTGAGTATTTTCCCATCCTTTACAGATATCTGAATACTGCAGAGGGATCTGGACTGGCTGCATCAGTGGGCTGAGACCAATTGGGTGAGATTCAACTAGGCTGAGTGTCAGGTCCTGCACTTTGGTCATGACCCCAGGCAATGTTACAGGTTTGGGGAAGAGCGGCTGCACAGCTGAAAGACTGGGGGTGTTGATCAGCTGAATATCAACCAGGCACCCAGGGTAGTGGAGGAGTCACCATCCCTGGAGGTATTTAAAAGTTGGGTAAAAGTGGTGCTTAGAAACATGGCTTAGTGAGACTTAACAGTGCTGAGTTAATGGCTGGACTCAGTAATCGTAGAGGTCTTTTCCAACCTAAATTATTCTCTGATTCTTTGCTTTCTGTTTACATTGACTGGTGTGCACAGATATGCTGTAACTACTTTACTGTATTATGTTGTTTCCAAGATAGCAACAATGTTAAATACTGCCTCCTAAGAAAATTGAATGTCTGAATCACCCTTGGAAATCACTTCTTTTAGGGATAATAATCCTATTAATTTTATTCACATTTTCCCAGGAGAATTCATATTCTGTACACCTGAATATTCTGCTGATCTGTCTCTACAAATACTTCAAGACAAGCTCATGAAAAACCTCTGACTGACTTTATCAGATGAAACTCACAGCATAGTTAATAGCTTATGAACAGGAATCCAGTTTGAATAAGAAAACAATTCTGTATCACAGAGCTTTTATATATTCTGATTGTGATTACAGAGTAGGTAATTTCTCAAAATGTCAGATGGTTTCTTATCAAAATGAGAATGACACAAGATGCACTCTGTGTTGTGTGACTTTGAACCTCAGACTAAGTCACTGAATTCAGTAAATTAAAAGTAAATTGTGGGTACTTTGTACAAGAGTTATTCCATTGCTAAAATATGTGCTGTAGTTTGTCTAAAACTCTTTGAAATGGTGAACTTTTAGGAGAATTATTATGTGCAGAAAAAATGCATTTAAAAATTAATCTCTCCTTTGCTTTGTCTTTTGTAATACCTACAATTTCACATGATCAGTAGTCAAATGGTAGAGAAAATTTTGCACTGCTGAATTTATGAAATATGATCAAAAATACTTACAGAATTCAAGCCAGTACTGAACATGGCAGATGCCTTCATTTACAGGATTATCTTTAAATCTTCCTGGGTTTTCTTTTCCGGTTGCTTCAGTATCCCCTAAAAAAAAATTAATCAAGTCAGGATGCCATGTGAAGCATAAATTTAAAATGTTCTAGAATATCCATAACATTGCAGTTAGAGGAGAACCCTTGATGTCACTCACTGATTCTGATAGGCTGTGAACATGTCAGTTTCAAAAAAAATACTTGTATAGGTTCAGAACTGCAGTAGGTTTCAGTTTCATTAATCCTACTGATTTACCATGACCCTTTGGCTTAAATTATGCTACTGATGAATATGGAGAAAATTTACATTCAAATGTTGCTAGTAAACTGAAGTAAAGAATTATTTCAAGGGTCAAAAAGAAATTACTCATCTTGCAATTACAAAAGGTCAAAAAAAATTGTAATACATTTTAAAATATTTGAATAAACTAACATACACTACTCTTTCCCATAGATCAATAGGAACAATTACTTTCAATAAACTCTGTGATAATTGAATTCAAGATGGAAATATATTGGTTCTTATAATTTAAACTAAAAGCAGAGCTAAAATACACAAAAATTAACTGCAATTCTATTACCAGCTTTTACTCCTATGTCTGCAAGATTTAGTCTGCCAAATGTAATCACACACACACAGGCATGCATAAACATATTTTCAAGAGGACTCTAATTCAAAGCCTATTAAAGTAACTAATTTCAGATTTCATGCATACGTATTCTCTCCGGGAGCAAGGCAACACAGAACTAGGACTAGATTAAAAATAATATGAAGATCAAAGAATTATAAAGATCATTTTCTTAAACTTTCCTCTGCAAATCAGAACTGTGACTGCCATAACTAAAGAAAACCCCAAAACTTACAAAAAATGTTTCCCCTTAATGATATTCTTCATGCCTTTAGACACATACCTCACTGAGACGCTGTGCTGCACAATTCCATTAATCAGTCCCAGACTCTAACATGCCCACAGCAAGCAAATGGATACAATGTTAAGAATAACCTTTTTTCCTAGAAAAAATATGCAATAGCCATTTTAATGTACCATGATTAGTAAAGGGAAGATATTTTCTTCCATTGTACCTCTTGGCTATATCCAACTGTTGAACTATTGTTATTCAGTCACCTGCATCCATACCTAGACAGTGTATCTGCTAGCAAAGTAGACTCAAAATATCATTTAAGCAGGCAGGAGATGCTCAAAGCTAGTTCAAGTTTAAGTGAGTGTCAAAATGCAAAGCACTGAAAAACAGAATTTGCTACAATCGTGTATATAAGAAGTTCCTAACTATCCCCAACAGTAACAAAACCTATGGGAGGTCTCTGACAGAAGTCTCCCTCCCAGCTGACCAGAAAAGAAATTCAAATTACTAACACCTCAGTAAAATAAATAAATAAATAAGTTATATTGAATCCACTGCATCAAGAATTATGACAATTCAGTTAATGAGGTTCTAAAGATGCTAGTTGTAAAGTTTATGAAAGATTTTCCAGACTAAAAGCTGTATAAGGATTGTGGAAATAGGATCAATAGATCAGAAATATTGTTGGCCAAATTAAGTGTTATTTAAAGTCATTATTTTTATTATCACCTATAATCTGCACTGTAGGAAAGAATGCAAAAGGGAGTTTGGGGTGACCTTATTAACGTTTATAAATATGTAAAGGGAGAGAGCCAGGAGGATGTTGCCAGGCTCTTCTCAATTCTGCCTCACGATAGCACAAAAGACACTGGAGATAACCTTGAGCATAGGAGGTTCTGTACAAACACAAGGAAAAGCTTTTTTACTGTGAGGGGGACAACACTGGAACAGGTTGCTCAGAGAGGTGGTGAAGTCTCCTTCTCTGGAGACATTCAAAACCTGCCTGGCTGCATTCCTATGTGACCTCCTGTAGGTGACCCTGCGCTGGCTGGGGGACTGGACTCTGTGATCTTTTTGAGATCCCTTCCAACCCCCAACTTTCTGTTATTCTGTGATTTTGAAGGGTGAAATTAAACTTCCAGAGATAGTCCATAAATAGGTCTTTAGGTTTAATTTTATTGCATGCACCTGCCTATAGTTTTCTCTAGTTTTTTTTCATAATTTACACCAGTGTTCAGTTCTCTTCCTGAGAGACATTAATTCATAAATATACTCTTAAAAAATGAGGGAAAAACCACGTTGTTGACCAATTCCATCCCTTTTGCTTTTCTTATCTTAGCTTTCCTGCTTTCATACCACAGCCATTCATCATTTCTTTCTTTGAAACTTATCTAGCACTTAACATTCTGTATTCACCATAACAGGTTGGTATTTTGTAAAAAAAAATAGTTTTTTTTCAATGCATAACATAGTTTAGATTAACCTCTCTATTCTTCCAAGAATCAGGTATTTCGTATTACAACTTACTGTGACCTTGTCTTTTGAAGAACTTACCTGATGTGGTTCTATTTCTTTTGTCACATAAGGAACATTTGTTTGAAAGATGGAGAGACAATTGGTTCTCCTTATAAAGAGATATATGATAATAGGGCCATCACAATTCAAAATTATGTTACCTATATACTCAAACACAGGACTGAAAAAACACCTGGTCAAGCCCTTGTAAACACAGGCAACACAGAAAATATTTTAAGCATGGAAAAGTCATTGAAAAGCTAATGCACATAAAATTAATTACACAATGCTTAGATTTTGAGAATCTTTTTCAAACTGAGATCAAATCCATGGATTAAATCCAAGGAGCTCTCTTCAGTAATCTTTTATTAGCACCACATGCCAGAGAAAATGAAATGGCAGGAAGAATTTGTATTCAAACACTACTATTCATTGCATAAATGGGATTAATGCTATTTTAATATATCCACTGGTTTGAATTTCATATAGGACTAGGAAAATGGAGGCAATATAACACTAGGTTTCCTCACTCACAGTTGCATCTCCCTGCATCCTCATTCTGCACTGTGCACAGCATGGCCAAGTGTTACAGTCACTGACACGAGGACAAGAACAAAATCAGTTCTATTATTCATAGATCCAAAAGCTAGAGACAGAGCATCAAAGAGGAAAACTTTTTCTAACACACAATAAGCCCATGTCACATCTGTGTTAGAGGAAATTTGTGATACCACTTAGATCAAGGTTTCAGGGTACATACGTGATTTGTGAAAACCTGAACCAAATCAGTTCAGAACTTTTAAATATACCTAACATATAATTCATTAAGGATATGATATATTACTACTTGCTTCTTAGCCCAAGCATTTAAACATTTTGTCTTTAAACCCCCTCAACCAAAGTGCTGAATTCTTAATAAGATTATTCTACATTACGCATGTTGTATAACTGTAGTAGTACTCCCTGAGGGGACACCTCCCTGAATTGGATGACCAAGGTGGGGAGCAGAATGAAGCCCCCATAGTCCAGGAGGAAATGATCAGTGCCCTGTTGTGCTGCATAGATGTGCACAAGTCTATGGGACCAGATGGGATCCACCTGAGGGTACTAAAGGAGCTGGCAGAAGTGATCACCAAGACACTCTCCATTATTTATCAACAGTCCTGGCAAACTGGGGAGGTCCCAGCAGACTGGAAACTGGCAGATGTAATGACCATCTACAAGGAGGGACAAAAGGAAGATCTGGGGAACTATACCTGTCAGTTTGACCTCAGTGCCAGGAAAGGTTATGGAGCAGGTCATCTTGAGTACCATCACAAGGTACATACAAGATAACCAGGTGATCAGGCCCAGTCAACATGGGTTTATGAAAGGCAGGTGCTGTCTGACTGACCTGATCTCCTTCTACAACAAGATGACTTGCCTAGTGGATGAAGGAAGAGCTGTGGACATTGTTTATCTGTATTTTAGTAAAGTTTTTGACACTGTCTCTCACAGCATTCTTCTTCAGAAAATTAAGGCACTTGGCTTGGATAAATGTACCCTGCATTGGATAAAAAATTGGCTGGATGGTTGGGCTAAAAGAGTTGTAGTGAATGGAACTAAATCGGTCTGGTGACTGGTCAAGGGCCGTGTCCCCCAGGGTTCAGTACTGGGGCAATAAATGGGCAATTTGAGAATATCTAAGTGTTCAGAGAATGCTGAATAGCCAGCCTTGTCAAACCTCGTTCTCCAAGGGCTTTCAAGATGGTTACCTGATAAGTAGAAGGATCTGCTAATCAAAGTGCTTTAAAATTTTTTTGAAAAAATTTTTTTTTTGTTCCAAGTGGAATAGGATCAATAGCAGAGACAAACACAATCTCTTTTTTCCAGTCAAATAACTCTTTGGCATCTCACCTTTCCCCAGCCCAAAAAGACAAAATGCTACAGGACCCCTCCTCAAAGATTCCTTAAGAATAGTCTGTAAATCAGGCTATAGAGTCTTAGGCTGTTGAGTACAGACCAAATAGCATTTGACAACCACTGGCAGAAGTTATACCATAACACAAGTGTTAACAGTACAATACTGGACAACAGATTACACCTCTAAAATAAAACCTTGGTTCTGATAACTTGTAAAAGAAGTTTTACAAGCTGTGGAAAAGAAGTTTCCTAGCTGTGGAAAATGCCTGACAAAGATACAAACCACTCTGTAACGTATAATCATGCAGTACATTTTGAGTAAAGATTAACCTGAAGTCAGTTATTGTGTCCTCCCACACACAGACTTCAGCTTTACTTTTCTTTCCTGTTTTGTTGAGATAGCTGTATTAACAAACCTTGACATCTTTTTATGCTGGTTTGGATAATCATAATCAGAGTCAGACTGACACATATAGCACGGTGATGGCTAGCATTTGAATGCTGGAAATACCTCAAAGTTGTAAAATGAATCTGTATGTTATACTGAATTAATCTTTTACATTTTAATGTATGTCTTTCTTATATCTTGGCCACTGGTTTACAGTCCTACTTTTTAAATAGGTTTTTAAATTATCTAATATCAAGTTGTTTTTCCTGTTCTTTCCTAACAGATGCTTGAAGGACATGACAACTGTACCGTCAGAAAATACTTAATAGCCATGAGAATAATTTTATATTATATCAGGAAAACAATAAGTTAAAGATTTAGAGGTAAAGATTTGTCATTTTCACTATATTAACATTCAAGTCAGCATTTTTTACAACTAGCAATTTCTGCTTCACTGTTTGACCCATCTGAAAATCAACACAGACCTCACCAGCTCAGTAGAAGACATCTACTTTCCCTCTGCTTTCCTGTAAGAAATAGATTTAAATGAACAATTGCTCAGTATTTCAGTACAATGTATAAAATCAATTGACATCATTCACTTCTGAAAAAGAGTATAAGGATGGTTAATAAATTTAACTCCTACTGTCAGACTATCGAGTTGAAAATTGACAACAAAATACCAAGATCAGAAATAGATTTTCATTTACTGACCAGAATTCCACAGCCTTCATATCCCACAACAAGACAAAATCTAACACTGTCCTTCAGTTTATATATCCTGAGCTGGTCAAAGATACTAATTTTTTCACCTGTAATCAGAATATTTCTCCAACTCTACTGAATATTACCCTTTCAAGTACACCTTTCACTTTTTAAAAATTATTTTTATGTGTCTTTACTGTAATCAGACCCTGTGTCACTCTTAATTGCACTTGGAAAATCAATTAAATGGTAAGAATTATCTCATGTATTCATGTCATTCCTGTTCAAGGGTCATATAAATAGTAAGAAGTAAGACATTTACTGAAAAGCTATGCTCCTTTCTCTTTGACCCCACATTCAATCAGTCAGACATCTCATTGATCAGTGTACAAAGACTCTTTGATTATCAAGTAACAAGAAATTTTCCTGTTTCAGTTAGCCACCAGATGAATCCCACAGAGTCTCAAAATGAAGTAGAAGCATATGGCCATTAACCATGAAAAATGAGTACAAATTTTGTAAAGCAGTTACAGAATACATCCTGTAAATCAAGCCAGGATCCATATGCAAATAGATTTTCCTAGGATTTAAATTACACTCACCATATGTTTTTAACCTGCAAAAAACAAGGCCTGTGTTTTCATCTGTGTGGTTCTCTATCAATAAAGCATCTGCTGACATTACTTTTTTGCAATATAAGATTTTTTAGAAAACACACGGGAATAATAAAAATCCCATCTCACTGGTGTTACAACAGATCCGTTTACTCCGTTTTAAACACAGTTTTGTTCAGTAAATGACCAATAGTTTGTTTAATGGTAGGGGTCTTTTTAGAAGAAAAATATTAATTCTTAGATGAGATCTAAGATTCAGTGTCTCCATAAGGCACATAAAATACTTTGCATAAACCCACAGCAAAGTGAATGCAAGTAGTCAATAAAGAAAGTAAGGCAAAGAAGAAAAATATTCTTTCCATGTACTGCAAGTCTAATAAAAATTTGGGATTAAAATTCAGCAAACCTGAAATCTAAAATATTGAGATTTGCAGCATAACAAAGTTGCCCCAGGAATGAGACTGATCTAAGAGGACAAGAATTAAAAATGAGAGTTAGGAATTTGGTCTTGCTGCTGCCATCACTAGAGAAGGATGAGGAAGATCGGGAATGACAGCAGCCAGCACATGGGATTAAAGTTTCCCTGAGAAGTTACTGTCTTCTTTACCCTTCTCTCAGAGGCAACAGAAGAAGGTACCTTGATTTTCCTGGGCCTGGTGTAGGGAACAATCGTTACAGAAGCACCACTACCAAGCACTCTGTTGCCCAGCATCTTACACACAGAGAGTCAAGATCTCTCCCAGCTCGGCCTTAGTCAGCCCCATGGCAGCTTCACCAGAGCACTTTCAGACAACTTTTGCAAGTAAACATGAGGGCAAAGGTTAAATACTATCACCTATTGCCTGATTTTATACTTCCAGGTTTAAAAACTACAACCAAGAGGGAACATGGCAATGCCTCTCTTGACTCTAACAGCAACTTTTGCACAGTGGTTTGTGCAAAGTAAAATCAGCAACTTTTGCACAGTGGTTTGAACCATAGTTCAGTTACTGATAATTAAATTCCTTGTGGACAGACCTGGGTAAGCACATCCTAGACAAGAACACATCATGTTTCAACACATCACATCTTTCACTTTCCAAAATGCAGAGCAACTGGACACCAAGATCAGAAGGAGAGAAAGAAAAAAACCAAAAAGAAAAAGCTTATGGACAGATTCTGCCTTTTGTTTCTTATATACAATCCTCTGAGAATCAAAGATATTATACAGAAGGAGCAGAGTGGAATTAATTCTGAATTTATGGGCAAGGGAGAGGCTTTTTCCTTCATGTGGGAGCTTCAAATATTTCTTCACTTACTGAGCGTTCTGTAATACTAATTTTCACGGATATGAACACAAAAAATGTTACTGATGTCCATTTTCTGTGATCATAAAGCTAAGTAGATTAACTCAAAACACAAAACGGGGAGAAAAAGTGATTACTTTTCTTGTTTTGAACAAATATACAACTATCGTTTCATTTTATGTTTTCTCCTTCTCCCCCAGCTCCCACTGTGAGAGTGAATACTGCTTGAACACTGGAAGGGTAAACAGAGACTGTGTGCTGCAAAAAGCTGAATTTAAGTTTTTCCTTGAACTTGATAGAGACATATCTTTCACTTTTCTTCTTAATTCATAACCATCTCTCCAGATACTGTTATTAAGATTGTGGCTGTAAAGAGATTTTACAGCCAAATAACATTAAAGTGTTGCAATTAGTGCCTTTTAACACCCAGAGTCTGATTTGTGAAACAGAATTTTCCGTAATAAGCCATCTGTTCCTCTCAATTCTAATTGTTGCACTAAATATGTATTTTTAATGGTGATCCTAATTTAGATCACACTTTATCACCAGGAAATAAATGGCACTATTTGTTTTCATCATTTTACTGAGATACTTTGAATATTTTCATCTGTTCTAGTAGAGAAACAAAAATAAGTTTCTACTTTTTTCTGAAATGAATGTGTACTTGGAATGAGTCTACACTTGGCAGAAGCAAAGCAAAATAATATTAATAGACCAAATTCTGTGACTGTATTTCTAGAAGTCACTTTGCTACCAATTGTATCAAGCAGCCCCAGTGCTTATAAAGACAAATAACAACCAGCCACTAACATATAGCCCAAGTTATCTAAAGATATTACAGACCCCTTGCCATGCCAGAATCTATATTAAGCCCAAAAATGGCCAGAGAACTCCTCCAGGTAAAGAAAACCCTTCATTCATAAAGGAAAAGAGGCATTTGCTTTCTACCAT
Source organism: Heliangelus exortis (assembly GCF_036169615.1). Taxonomy (NCBI): domain Eukaryota; kingdom Metazoa; phylum Chordata; class Aves; order Apodiformes; family Trochilidae; genus Heliangelus; species Heliangelus exortis. The sequence continues at coordinate 24,536,277 of NC_092425.1, read as the reverse complement.
CCATGTTTCTTGGTAGTGAGAGTAAATCAAGAGGACACACAGTTGGTCTCAAATTGAAAGCTCCTTCAATAAAATGTTCTGCATTCTCTCCTGTTTGGAAAGTGGCACAGTTTGACCCATTTAGTAAACATTCCTTCATCAAGAATGCAGCCAAGACAGATGTGAAATTAGACACAGCACTAAGTCCATAAGAATTGGACCATTGTAACCTCTGCACTGTTTTAGAGAAAAATATTATGCTAAGACCAGATTTAGAAAATCTAAAATAACAGTTTTAAGGGTCAAATGTTTCTGCAAACATCCTAATAGAAGTCATTAGAGTTAATGCATTCCAGAAAGAGACTGTATTGGCTGCAAAATACACTTTATCATAAACAGCTCTGTATCTCCTTACTAAAACCTCCACTTATGTCACCTTTGCTATACCATTGCTCCTGTAATGCCATAACAGCAACTGAAAGCATAAGAGCAGAGCACATTATGCAATCCAAAACCATTTAGCAATTTAAAACTTTGTCTTAATTGCATGACAGTATCAAGAGTGCATAAATTGTTCTTAGATAAAATCTACTTTATATTTCAACACTAAAATCTCAAGTTAATCTTTATGTAAACTAAGAGGCATTTGAACTTTGCTTCAAGCTATTGGAAAAAAAACAATGAAAAATCAACCAAACAACCAACCAAACAAAACAACCCTCAAAATCAAAAATACATTAACAAAACTGAAATGAGAATGGACCTCCTTGCATTCTAAAACTGTCCCCATCTTAACTCAAAAAAAAAAAAAAAACCCAAAAAAAAAAACCCACTGTCTTAAAAAGGAACATGAAGAAAGTTTAAGATTTTTCTGGTTTTATAGTCTTAGCATCTTCCTTCATAAGAAGACTATACAGCCTTCTTTAATCCATTCCATGAGCAGGAACTTCAATTTTCAGTAAAACAAACGTTTTCCGCATGAAAAACAGGGGATAATGAAAATGCTTTAATTTATTAATAAATTAAACATCCCCATGTAAACTGCAGTAGATAATAAAAGGGGATCATGTTCAAACAGATAACTAGATTCAAATAAACAGAGAGCTGTTCTTTTTTCCCAGATGGATAATATAGCTCAGATAAAACACATCTCATGCCTCTGCAAAACTCTGAAAATTATTTCCACTGAGAAAGATGATCTGCTTGGATCATGTGAAATAGCCTGAGCCAATCAGAAAACACAAAAATTACTAAGCAACTTTCATAGAAATTGACAGCTTCACCTTTCAAGCTGAACTCTAGTTATACCATTAAAAGTTATGATTTACTCATGCTGAGAGGCATTTGGGATAAGCATAGGAAAACTCAGAGGTATCTGAGATACCACTCTGTGGCAACCCTTGGTAAATGTGAAGTTTGAATGGCAGCCCTGCAATCTCAAGCTCAAAATGCAGCCTGAAGAGCAGCATTATGAGCAATGGGCAGCAAGAAGAAATCAAGGTCTGTGAGGATTTGGGTTGATGATTTCTTTCCCCTCCTGTTCTTTTACATTGAATCAAGGTTCAAATGCAATGCAGGAGGGATTTATAAACAGTTTACCCTTGATTTTTTGGAAGAAAAACAAGCAAACAAGGAAACAAAACAAAACAAAAAAACACAAACAACCAATGAAACAAAAAAATAACACCACAACCTGTCAGTGAAATACAATAAACTTTATCCATAAAAATAACAAATTCTTGGTTTGCTTTTTTTTCCCCCCTTTTTTTCAAAATCATAATTTAACACTTCTTATCCTTGCCACTTCTTTTTAATACTTTTTTTCACACACACAATACCCCAGGTGGCATGCTGACACAGCCACATTTTACACTGCCCAAGAGCTTCAGAAAAATGAGACCAGGAGGCAGAAACTACAAATTTTGCATTGCAGTGACTGAAATCAGTCATGAGACACTGGCTCATTGGCTCTGCTTTGTGTAGATGCTTGAAAGATACTCTGATTGTGGAGGCCAGAGGTGTAACATGGCAGAAACATTTATTTTTACATAAAAATCAGCATAAAATATTTATACATAAAAAATTATATAGAAAGCATTCCCTGTTTGCCCCCAAAGACAGGCAGCAATTTGCACTAGAGTTTCTGCAGGGCTTGTGGTAAAAGTAAAGGTGTGATGCAATGAGTTCACTACCAACAAATTCAGAGGAATTTCTCCATTGCAAAACTGCTAACGATTATAGAGAGGTGTAGTTTAAAGAGTGTCTGCTCAAAGCTGTCACTGCTCTGGCCATTGCTGCTGCAAGCAAACATTACCTCCATAAGATCTTTTCCTCTTCTCTCTCTCCTTTATGTTTTAAGTTGGTATGAGAGAATGCTCAGTTCCAGCATGGTGTGCACTTAGGAAAGATTCTCAAATAATACTGTATTTCCTGATGAAAACAGAACAAATCCATCTCTGTTAGGAGGATGTCATATTGCTTTAAGCACCTGAAAAACTCAAAAAAATATTTGCCTTTATGACAGATGAAATCTTAAAAATACTTCAGTACCCAATAGAGTTACAAACAATACAGCTTTCAAAAGTACAAAAAACCAGCAGTACTCACTCACATCAGATTTTATCTTTTTTCCTCTCCCATCACCTTGGCTTCTACAAAGAACAGGTCATCTTTGACCAATTTTGTATTCTAGGAATACATAAAAACTAAAACTATCTAACTTAAAGGTTCATAAATTTACAGGAACCATATAACAAGTGAAGATTATATCTTGAACATTTCCTACTGCTGAATTTTAAAGCACAAGGCTTTTCTTTCACTATGAACTTGTTTTTCTGGTTATATTTTTATGAGCAAGTAGGTGTTGAAAATATTTCTTTATATAGTGATAGTATAAGTGGATGTTTCTCTTATTAAATATATTTTATTTATCATAACAAATGTATCTCTTTGTAGAAAGCATAAGTATTTACTCATACTGAAAAAGTGACCTGTATTAATAATTTCATGCTAAGATTTTAACATCATAAATTTGGGTGAATAAAGCCACATATTGTCAGCTAATTCAAAGTCACTGGATAGAATCAATACAGTTGAAAAACATCTTTGAAAGAGGTCATAGAAGGTATCGTTTTTGCATCTCTTTTTCAAAATGGATTTCTCACAGTTTCACAGATATAAATGGGACTGCTCAGACCTATCTGAAGCAGCATAGGCTTGGAAAATAGAAAGTATCCTACTAGTATTGGCATGCACTGAAGAGTTAATACTTATTGCTGAATGACTACCTGGGGAGCATCGATAGGTGAAGATTTCTAGATTACAAGAAAAATGGATTTAGTGGGATCAATTAAATGCCAGACCATCTTTCTCAGTGACTTTATTTTCTTATTTCGTTTTCTCTCTTTCTGTTTTAAATATGTATATAAACAAAAAGCACTCTTCACTGATAGATATATTTTTCTTCTCCATTGCAGCCAGGTAAAACCCACTGGGATTCCACAGCACTGGAGGGTGAATGACAAGAAACTGTGCCATATGGTGAGAGTGCCAGCTTCCCCAGCTACTGGAGTGATGCTCCATCAGGAATCCTGCACCACATAACCAGAGAATTCTATAGTCTGGATGCAGACTAAAAGAGAAGTGCAAATCTCCGAATAAAGTTTGCTTTCTGCTGTAGTAAAAGCAACATCACAAGGTATTGCAGAAAATCAGCTACAAAAGGTGAGACACAAAGGGTAGCAGGAAAGATATTTCACAATCATATCAGTAGAAAGCAGGAAATTAAATGAGAAGCAAATGTAATTGATAGACAACAGCAATGTGAAACCTTCATTTATTAATCAATATCAACTTCAGCTTCCACCAAATATCTGTTAAAGATCGAATTTGTTGACAACTGGTATCAGTATTGGGCAAGAATCAAGTTATAAACAGGATAAAATTGGATAGTAATTCTCAGTGGATTATAATGGCTGATGAAATCCATCCTACAACACCAAGAACTAGAGGAGTTAATTTCAGTGTCACTTTTAAGAACTAATTAATAGCAAGATGAGTCCAGAAGACCAGAAAATTACTTGGGCTACCCTTAAAATGCAGCCAAAATGGGTAGTGCAGGAGAATTATAGACCAGTTGGGAAAATATTTTTTTAAAATTCTAAAAATAATTTTCAAGCACATAGAAGAAAAAGAGTGATGGGCATTGCCAAAGATAAAATCTACTCAACTGACCTCATTTCTTTCTGCAGGAGAGTTAGAGGATTTGGCAGAGCAATTGTTGCAATAGGATGAAAGATATTTTGGCCTTGTCCTAGTTTTTGACACTTACATTTGACTTAACATGCTCATACAATATAGTGTAATTGAAAAAATTGCCCAGGAAAACTCAACACTAGTTCAGTGTCAAGTGGGGAAACACACAAAACAAGGTTTAGCAGGAGTCTGTCCTGCTGCTGGTACTATTCAACATGTACTTTAATAATTTGGATGGAAATACAAACATTAAATTTGCAAGCTGAAAGCAGCAGCAAGCACATCAGACAACAAGATCCATTAGGATTCCAACCAGACAATATACTGGGAAAAGGCACCTAGAAAAATATTCAGTTTACTAAGGACAGAAGAAAAATTCTCCACCAACCCCTGTGGAAGCAAAGAGGATGCAGTGAATTATCATGAATTATCATGCATTAAGAATTAAAGCATTATCCTGAATTAAGAATTATCAGGCTGCTAACATACATACACACAAACAGAAACATAACTTTAAAGTGTGAAGTCTCCTGGTCTCCAGCTGAAGACCTACAAGCATAGACTAGCACAATTTTCAGTCTGGACACAGCAACTGAAGGCTAAGAATCAAGAGGTGGTATGACAGATGAGTAGGGAGGATGATTAGTGATGCAGAATACATAACCTGTGAGAGCAGACCGAAAGATTTTGGAAATGTTAGTTACCAAAGATTAAGCACTCTTAGATAAAAGAGATCCCTATCTTTAAGATAGGACCTTAATAGTGGTTTTCTGATACAGAGCTATGATAAATTAGAGTACAAGGACTCTTCTATTAAACTGTAGGGAGGAAGGTTTAGTTGGATAAAGAAAAAGCTTTTCAGTACAAGGAAAATTACATATTTGAAGAGACTGTGGAATCTGCACCACTCGATATTTTCAGGAGGAATTGAAAAATAGATATCACAAACACAGTACATCCTGCCTTTAAGCAAGGTCTCTGGTTCAGATCCTGTTTTCTGAAACAGATGTGATTTCACTGATTTTTTTCTCAAGGGCAAGGAACCAACAGACAGAATTGAGAACAACCGTTGCCACTGATTGAGCAAAAATTCTCAAAAAAGTGTTCAAAATAAGTGTTCAAAATAAGTTCACTTAAACTGAACACAGGACCATGCATTTTTCCCTATCAACAGGATTGCCAAAGAGTTCTATTTTCTTTTCTTGAGAGGAGAATGGAAGCTTCAGAAACGGGTAACATACATTTGAATTCTCTATTCACTGGGAGCTAAGTAAGCACCACCCAGTTACAAGAAGCTACTAACTTTAAAAGGTTGAAAAATTAATCTACAAATCCATTGCTAAGAGAAATTGAATTTTTAAAATTTTAATAAACATAGAGTTTTAATTTTATTATACTTAATATTTCTGCTAGCTGGTGAATTCCTTGGGTCATATTACCAAGATATTGTACTGCTCTGCTCACCAACACAATTGGAACCATTACCAGGTACTTGTAAGGCTCCTCTCCTCTCAAAAATCAACACTAACAGACAGTTTAGACTCAATGCAATAGCCTTAGTGTTGATTCATTGATTCTTGCAGTAATACCATGTCATTCTTTGATCTTCAGATGAAGTAGACATTTGCTCTCTCTTGACACTATGGAAAACAAAAGCAAAACTAAGTCACATTCTTAACCATAAGCAAAAAAAAAATGATGACACTCCCACTTCAAGCTGAAGATAATTTGCTTTTTAGATGCTATTTTCCTGAGAAAATTGTGAAGAAGAAAATTGTGAAGGCACAAATATAAAAGAGTCTTAAAGTGATTGTTTGCAAAATAGCCGCTAAAATGTGTTCCTAGTCCTGTTCTGCAACTTCTATTACCTAAGAATCTCAACAGAAATGTTACAGAATCTTATGATTTTCCACTATAGATATTGCTTATGCTGTTGGAAAAAATTTTTCAGAGTACCTAGGCTGAGAAGCTGATATATAGTTTGCTTGTCAAAGAGCTTGAAGAGCTAGACAATACCATTAGACATGGTATGGAAATGATGGATGGATGGATTATCCTCACCTGCTCTGTGTTATTTGCTAGAGGCATTTTAGTAATATTTCCTGCTCCTTTTAGTTCTTACAGATTGCCTTCAAAATGTGCAGTCATCTAATTTAAAAACAAGGCCCCCAAAACAGCAAAATAAAAATAACAGCAGTAAATGGAAGGATAAGTATATACTGGACGTTCTTTTACCAGAAAATGTTTCGACTTAAGCCCATTGTCACCTCTAGAACATAATCCTTTTTAAGCACTTGATGGTGAACTTCTAAATACTTCTAAATACTTAGACCCTTTCTGACAGTCCATTGCTATTTCTAGCCTTATCAGCTTCTTTTGCCTGCTTCTACTCTCCTGTTCAATTTTTTTCTTTTAAAACTTCGTGGTTTCTATTCAGTCTTGGAATTACAATTTCTTAACTTTTTATATATTACAAACTGCATTTTACTATCTGAATGTCTTCATACATGCTTCTATTGTGGTTAATCTTTTTTCAACACCTTTTATGTTTGTCACATTGGGTAGAGCAGAGAATAAATGATAATACTTTAAAAAAAAATGTAAAAGAAAATCAATAAAGGAAATTACTCCTCTATTATTTTTAAAGAGCACTAGAAAAAACAGACATCAACATCCATGGAGATGGAAAAATCACTAAAAGCCCTGTATATTCAATTATGAGTCACTTTTTAGGAGTTCTGTACAACTTAACTGTTACTTTGAGCTTTATCATATGAAGGTAGACTGGTTTTTGTGAAGTTTCTTATAACAAGCCTCTGTATTTTTCTCTTTTCATGCACATCCATCTTGGCATGGCCTCCCTAATCTTTCAGAAACTGCCCTCTGCTAAAGGGTTGAGGAATCATCCAGCTGGATTGATCTGCATGACAGGTTTTAGCATCATTTGTGGATCTTCCAGGGTGAGAAAGTTCCAGAGGAGCAGAAGAGGAAGCCCTTTTACAATAAGTGAGGCTTGTAGTGCTTGTTATTTGCTACAACTTCAAAGCATATATTAAGAAACTGTTAACTTTCTGAGATTCAAATAAATTCAAAGGCACAAAATTTTTGAAAGAGAAACTTTTATACTCTAACAACTTTGGAAAGAAAATCCTGGACTTACCACCCTTTATTAGAGCCCTGGAAAAATCTTTTATAATAATGCAAACCCAACAGTCTATCAGGAGACCATGTTTCTGATTGCAGATAACATTCCACAGGGATAGTAGGTTTTTATCATTGTTTTATCATTAGTTAATGCTGTTCTCTGTAGCATCACTACAACCTAAGATAATTGAATGTAGAAAGAAAACTGAAATTAGACATAGATTTTATGACAGACACACCAGTAAAGTAGGACATTATTGAAAGTTTGATTCAAAAATGGACTGAAGACATGAGTCAATCTCTCTTTTGTCTAATTCACTCATCTCTTCCATTACCACTGTAATGTTACCTTTAGTGAGGACTTAGCAGTCTACTGGGCTGCAGCCTAGTAATGGGATTATTCACATATACTTCATTACCCTACAAGCCTATAATGAATTTTTTTCTGTCATTATATATATAATGAAAGCTTGCCTCCTAAGTAACATAATACACTTATTTAAGCCAGCTAGTTGCCTTTATATAATAGTAATATTTCTCAGTCTAATAAATTATTTTGTCTGCTATCTTTGAACTACTTAAGGGCTGCAGTATGTATTGTAAAGTATCATCCAGTAAAATATTTTAAAGTGAAAAAACACTGAGTTAAAAGCACAGTAGAAGAACCAAAACAGTTTTTCATTCTGCAGAAATAATAGCTCAAATTTATTCTGCCTTTAGAACACCACACACTTAAAGGAGAAGACACATTCCTTCACAAAATGAAATTTAGGTGCTAATATCTAACATACAGTCTCTCAAACACTTAAGCTTAATCAGCATACTCCTCAGACATGGTATTTTTCTCAGTTAGATATCTAATTTAGCATGTGCAGGAATTCCAAGGCATGGAATGCCTTCCCTAGATGAAGATTCATCCACTCGTTGGTAAAATGAGTGTTGACAAAATGCCCTCATGGATTTTTTTAGAATAATCACAAAGTCATTCAGTTTGGAAGGGGCCTGTAGACAATGTCTACTCCATCATCCCAGCTCAAGCAGGGTCATCTACAGCAGGTTACCCAGGACCACTTGAAATCAAGGTGTCCCACCTACACGTTTGTTTGCATCATGTCTTTTAGCACTGAGAAGCTTCACATCAATTTCACGTCAAATGCCTCTGGGATCCCAAAACCAGCTCTTCTCTGCGGTGCTAAGGCCTGGTCTACTCAGAATATATTATTAATCTCCAATAGAAGTCTAAGCCTTCAACACAGTAGAGCTAAAGATTCACTCATCACTTTCTCTGCTTTCTCCAGAAAATATATACTTCAAGTAAATACACATTAAGTAAATATACTTTAGCTGGATATAGGAAGTAGGATGCATCATACATTATTCCCCTCCCACCCCCAGTATGTTCAACATACTGACTTCTTATTCAAATTGCATGACATCTATCTGATCTCCACAATCATTCTCTGCCTAGGAAGCATGGCCATCTATTACAAAGCTGCAGGGTCCATTTTACAGGCAATGCGCAACTTAAATACTCAGCATTTCCAATTCTGGTCAGAACCTGTTTTCCATCATACTGACTTCACTTACCCCACAGGAATGAGAATTTCTAGTGGCAACATGGACACAACCTTTGTTAGTGAATGATATAGCTTCACTTAGAGCTATGGCTAGATCACTGTAATGTTCCTTCTACTCCTTCTGTATACGTACACTTACGTGATTGAAAATAAATGTTGGCTTTGTGAAATAAATCAGAAAATATTTAGCAGAAAAGAAGTTCCATATACTGATTCTGGGAATTCTCTTTGACACATTATGTAAATAACAGAAACTCGCTTGACAAAAAAATTTAAACTCTACTTGTCTTAACGTATTACCTCTCATGATCCCAAATCCTCACAGCAGAAGCAGTTAAGCTGATCAAGGGCACCTCATTGATTTCCTTCCATGCCTGTTTGTTTTTATGCAATATAAGCACAAGTCAGCACACACTTCAGAGCAAGAGATGTTTTTCACATATATATTATTGCATATAGTAGCACTGACTCACATTTGGTTCTTCCCCAGTTAATGTTGACTACACTTATATAGAAGAGAAATCTGTAGTGATAGGCTTAGACCTCTCTCTTGGTTCTATCCTTAGATCATGGCATCTCAGAGAATAAAAATCAGAAAAGAAATAGTTATTCACTTTCACAGTACAGTTTTTCCATATTATCATCTTCTTTAGCTCAAGAGTAAACTCCAATTTGTAGCAAAAGAACTAGGAGAAAATACATTCTCTTAAGGGTCTGATTAAATATTTAATTGGACTACGTGCACCTCTAATTCCCTGGAGAGAGTTCAAGAGACTATGAGCTCCACAGAGAGCTCAGTACTTCAGGAACAAGATCAATGTTAATTAGAGCAAGGTATATAAACTTCTTCCAAAGTGTAAGACATATGATAAGGAATTCAATGAATAATTATAAAAGACTGCTATAGATAAGTTGAATCAGGGGAATGTAGTCCACTTTTGTTAGTGTTTCCATTAGTAACAGAAACATTTATTCTGAGATGCAGCAACAACAGGCAGTAACTAAATGTGCAAGAAGATATTAGGAAACACTTCCATCTCATAACATGCTGCCATAAGAAGCAGAGTAGTTGCTCTTGTACAGTTGCTGATTACTGCTAGAATCTATTCATTTCAAAGAAATAGTTTTTCTGGACTTTCCTGGACTTCTTTAAAGATTTTTCCCTCAGAGATAAAAAGAGATTTTTATGGCATAGCATTACCTCAAGACATGCTTAATAGGAAAATACACTGAAAATTGTATTTAGATCACAAATCATTTTGGATTGAAAGTTGCACCTTCTCTTAGAAAATTAAGCACACAGTGCTTCTAAAAAGCTAAATAAATTTACCTTCTAAAAACCAAATAAATCATAAGTGAATATTTAACATCATGAGCAATTTAATGTCAGTTATTGACATTGTCCATTACAACATTGCATGACAGGAAGTCCTCAGCAGTGATCAAAGTTCAAGCTACATGGTAGACCAGCAAGCCACTTATCTTCCACAGAGACTTGGAGTAGAATCCAAACATGAGAAGGAAACAGGTGTCACAGTTTAACGCTGGGCTGCCAATTAAATGACTGATAAATGCTCTCTATTAATCCCTCTCTGCTCCCTGATAAAGGAGGGGAATAAGGGAGAGAGACTTATGGGTTGGAAACCAAGCTACACAACTTTAATGAAACAGTAATGATGGGAAAAGAAAAATTACTAAATATATACAAATAGACACAAAAGCAATATCAGATTCCACCCCATTTTTCCCCAGTAATGCTCACATCACCATTGAGGATGCAGGGTAGCCCCTGAGAAGTGCCAGGCTGGGCTCCTGGAGCCAGCAGTAGCTGGGAGCTGGAGGCAGGTATACTGAGATTCAGGAGGGCAGGGATGGGGCCCACAGGCAGATAAATGGACAGAATCCTCCCAAGATGCCAGACATGGACCAAGAAGAACTTGAACCTCATAATCCCTCAATTTTATACTGAATACGACAGGTATGGGATTGAGTACTTCATGGGTTTTTTGGTCACCTGTGAGGTCTGCTTCTCCCCAAAGGTGGGATGAAGGTGTGGCCCCTTTACTCCCTTTCTCTTTCTGGATCATAAGATGTTTCTCAGAACCAAACAGGCCTTGGTTCTGCACACCATTCTCTAGCTGTCACTATAAGCATCCAGCATTTTGAGTTCTAGAAGCAGACATTGATAGACATTAACATGCCACTAGTTTTAGCAAGTGTAGCTACTTAGAAGAAAGTTACCTGAAAATAAAGCTATAAGAAAGAAAATTAGTTTTATCTTGGCCCAAACCAGAGCAAATGGTTTGTATACAGCTGTGAAAATTTGCACAAGGTGACCTAGTGGATGAGGCATAGCATTAGCACATAGGACCACCTCTTTTTGAAAACCATTTTATCCACTTCATTAGCTATAGTTTTGCTCTCTTGTCCTCGAGCTCACAAACTCCTAAATAAACAACAGTATGGACATAGAGCCACAACTCTGTGTTGTGCTGAGTTTGAATAACTGCTACATTGATCAGATAGCAAGGAAGTACAGAAAAATTACAGCCATTGGTGATATCCCCTGTAACAATCCATCTTGCCTTGTAAAGTTTTTATGTTAAAAAAGGTTTCTGAGGGCAGTCTTCTTCTGGGAACATTCTAAACAAACACAGATGCACTGCTGTTGGGATCAAAAAGCAAATTTGATCGAGAGGCAGACAATTGAAGTAGCAATACTGAATCTGGTTTTTAAAAACTTCTGCTTGGATTCACGATCTTCCAGCAGCATACAAAGTCATCATCTGAGCCAATATACACTAAAAGCTCTTTCCATTTGTATTTTTGACCCCTAGGAGTGTTAGTTCAGTTACAAGAAGATAAACATTTTCATTCAAAGTTCCAGAGTTTGAAAAAATGATGTCAAAGAGAGCAGGCCATTAGATAGGATATAACTTATCCTGAATGAAGTCACAACGTGAAGTACAAATTCAAGCATTTAAGCTGCAACCCCATCAGTTTGATATATTGTTAGTAGTGCAGATAACAGGATTTATAAGAACACTGCCAATCACTTCTGTAGTATAAATAAATAAAGATTCAAAATAGATGTGCAATTCGTGTGCTTGGTAGTTTTAACACTATTGACTCCATGTCAGAGCTACGTGGCTGGCTTGGGGCTCTTGAATCCCTTTTAAAAGCATTCTGACAAATAGATTGCCTTCATTTTTATCCACTGCTATTTATTATGATCCAGAACATACAAGTATTGTTTACCAAATGAAATAATGCATTTATTTTTACTGTAAAGTCCTCTACGTGACACTACTGATCGAAAAAAAATATAGAAGTTATTGAAATCTTTGACATCTTTGAAATTTGATATTCTAACTATATTGGTTTTGTAATTTACTGAAAAATGTTATAGTCAAATTAATATTTATATGTAGCTATATATTAAATATCATAAAAATACACCTCGCACTTATTTATTCTTACACAAATAAGAAAAATATTAGAGTATTTTCATAATGTTTTTATTATTAAAAAACCTTATGGATTTTTTCCTGAATGAGAAATATCAATTCACCAACTTTCATTGTTGCTATAAACTCATCTCTAATAGTTTATATTTATCATTACTAGAACTGACAAGTCAAAGTAACTTCATCCAAAAACTTATCATAACATTTCTGATGGTAACTTCTGAGAGAGGAGCAGTCCAAAGACTGGGACAGGAAAGCTGACTTAATTAGAGCTGAAATATCACAGAGTCTTCATTAGCTAGCAGGTACAATCCTATTCCAAAAACAGATTGCTGAAGAGATAACCAGAGAACTTCTTAATTAAAATCTTATTGATGTACTGTATCTATAGAGATAATTAAATACACCAAGTTTTGCATACAAAACCATATTTATCTTGCCAACTACATAATTGAGAAAAATTACTTGGTAGCTAAGACTTGATGTAGATATTTTTGTCAGTTGGCTTCTCTTATCTGCATTACATACCAATGAGTTGGAATGACTGCAGATTTTAAAACATTTTTTTAAACTGACAAAGCGACAGAATACAGAATAGTAAAATAAATGTGTCCCTCTCAATAAATACTTTCAAGGAAGGACTGTGAAATGGTCTGGATAACTGACATTCTAGGAGCTACCCATATTCATCAGCAGAAGCTGTAATAAATTTCCCTATTTTAATAAATCAATAAACTACTAAATATATTTTTCTATTTTCAACACACATTTCTCAAAAACTGCATGCAGCCTCATCATTGTTGGGATATACACAAGCCTCGCAAAAGAGCAAATCACAGTTTAGAAACACTAAGCGCTGGCAATACTTGTAGCATTAATCCAGATTTCATTTTCAATGCCAGCCACCAAAATAATTTATCTTTCGATGGTTATTTTAAAGTACTGGTCCCACACAAGTAAAATATCAGGAAGCACTGAAAAGACTCTCAGCCTGCAGAGTATTCCGGTCTTAGTAGGAAATACAAATTTAGCAGAAAATGGATTTAACTACTGATGACTACATAAGTATTTAGTTTTAGTTAAGACCAAAATGCAGCACATAAGAACATTTCTTATACTGTTTTTACATTGTTTTATTCCGCTGATAGTCATGCTTTACGTTCAAATACTGGAGAATATTTCTTAATAACAACATCGAACGTCCAGAAAACATCACCAAACAAATTCTCCAGGTCAAACTGCTAGCCTACTACATATTTCAGAAATCATCAACAGAAACAACTAGGATCAGGTATTCTGAATGCTTTATTTGTAATTATTAGGACTGTCACACAGATGGAAAGAAGGCATAAGCAGAATATTCTACCTCAGAGATACAAAAAAAAAAAAATTTAAAAAGGTATTTTATTTTACCTTACATTGAAATAAAGACTTACCAATACCAACAAAACAATCATGTTTCAGAATTGAGGTTATTTCAATGGTTTTCATAAATAATCAGTATGTATACTAAACATATAGTTGTATAACCCTTCATCTGGGATCTGGAGATGAACAAGATATGGCACAGATATGGAAGGGAAAAGATAACAATCTGAGAAGAATTAAAAAAAAAAAAAAAAAAACAGAACCAGAAAAGTATCTGAGGAAAAATCCACTACATCACAAGCACAGGAAAGTAGACAATATAACATAATAAGAGACGCAGAAAACCAGACCTAAAAATTATATATATAAATTATACTGGACAGAAATTTCAAGAGACGCCATTTAAAACTTCTAGAACATGAAAGATCAGAAGTGGGCTGGAGAAAATCACATATTTCTCATTTCATTTCTCATTTGATCAATTTCATATTGACCAAATCAATATTTTCACAATACCAAACCATAAGCTTCTTATGGGTGGAGGGGCGAGGGGCAGGGAAAGTGAAGGGACTTTGTGTGCTTTCACATATTTCTTCAACAAGATTCAAGCCAACCAACTATTAGATGCCTTCACCTGCAGAAACTACAGGTAAATAAACTTTTTCCAGTCTTTCAAAAGATCTGATATAATTTAGTTATCTTAACTTGATGACGAAAGTTTATTATTAATTACTCTATATACCCCTGGTCTGGGATGTGGTACTTTTTGTATTTTTCCAACCATTTAAAAAAAAAGTGGGTATGCCATATTCTCTCCACCATAATATTGCAGTAGCATTAAATGATACCCTCCTGTTTCTAATAATTTTTTGCCTGTGGTGACTCTAATCCAGATGTTATCTTCCAGAGATTTATTTTTAAAACTTTTATAAAGGGTAAGGTTAATCCTGATTAAATGTATTATCAGAACAACAGAGCTGAGTAATACTATTCTCAGTACAGCAGAGAGGTCAGGAACTATGCTGAAACAGATTTTGAAATATGAGAAGAAAATCCTGAAAAAACAGTTTGTGCAAAGACTTTGAGATAGATTTGATGAGGATTAGTACAGTCATTTTGGAGTCAAATGGATTTAAGTGAAGCCTTCTCTAGAGACCATGGAGTAAGGACCTAAATACTATTGGGAAACAGCTAATGAAATAGTGAATGAAAACAAAATAAAATTTTAGAAGGAAATATAACAAAGGGTAGGGGAAAAAAGGAGAGGAGACATAGCGAAAAAAATTGCAAACAGAGCATTATTCCTGCATGTTCAGTTACTCTCATGCTATTGGAATATTTTAGTTAGCTATTTGAGAAAATATTGAAGGATTACTGGGCTAGTATGAAACTACTCCTACTGTACCACTCACTGCTTAAATACTAAACTTAGAGAAAATTTGCAGCATTTTTGCCTCTGCCTAAACACATCCACTGTAGAGTTACTGTGCTAATTCACAGTCATGTGTATGTGTATTAGTACACACAGCCCAGGCAGTATGTTTATTTGAACCAAGTCAAACAACTCTGTGACATCAAATTCACTAAGGATTCATACCCTTTGGCTGCAGAATATACCCCAGAGAAAGTGGTTTCACTGAGCAGACACTGCATGATGTTCACACATGCATTTTGCTGAGAAAATCTTGAAAAAGTTTGATGACCTGTGACATCAGATTCCCACGGACAATAAGACCTCAGAAAGCCTTTTTTACTCTGCCATTGTGTTTTATGAGCTTTCTTCCCATGTGCATTTGGTGTGGTGCAAAAGTCTTAAAAACTGTGGATACAGGAAAAATTTCCTATAAGTTCCATGATTTTCTGGTAGAAGTTATCTGAGTATGCAGTATCCACTCTAGCTGAAAACCAAAGTTGCTAGGTGTGGCATGAATGGAGTCTCACAAATATACTAACAAGAATTTTTTTTGTTTATATACAAAACTGGGTACAAAACTGAGTGGTTTCCTTAATTTCTTTTTACCAGCTTAGTGAAACTATTTCGTTAATTTTCATGATTAGTGAATTGATTTTAAAGATATTCAAATTAGCACTCCAATTGTATTTTCTGTAAGAAAAAGTGAAATGAAAATCATAAAACTTTGGAAAAAAAATTCACGAAAGTAAATTCACAAGTACGAAATCAAATGCCAGGCTCAAGTAGGTTTTTACCAACATCCAGCATATTCTATTTATTTTAGTTTCATTAAACTGAGCTGTGGTCAGGGTTTTTTGTGTCATTTTAGTGAGGCATAGGGCATATCTTAACCTATTGTCCACATTTCAAGAGAAGAAATTAATACAGCTTGAGAAACAGGCCAAATGTGAAAGACATGTTAAAAAACTAAATGTTCCTTTTATCTCTTTAAATATTTTTTCCCTTACAACAAAAGTTATAGCATAGCTAAGTATACCGAAACTACTCAAGATTCATTTTTGCAGGCAATGGAAATAGCATTGGGTAGAAAGATTGTCACAGAAACCAGGACATGTTGCAAAACTATTTGCTCATGGGAAAAAAACAAATGTGGGACAAAAGAGAAGTAAAGATTGGTTATTTTTCATTGTAAGCAGCACAGCTTTCAAAATTTGTCTACATTTGTTAAAGAACTGAAGACCAACTGTTCCTAAAAAAACATGTGAGTGATTTGCTTTCTTTTCACAGAAAGCTGTTGAGTGTCTGGTAGCAATTTGTCTGTACTAGATTAGAGATGCCCATTGCTGTAAATTATTTCCTTAACAAGCCTTTGGTTCACTATTTGACTAATACTACGGCTCTCATCTTCCAGTCTCTCCAGTACTTTTTATATAACCTGACACAAGCCCCTAGCATTCCTATGGTGTTTGATGTTGCATGCTCTGGGAATTGATAAATAGAAGTGATATTTGTTTTGTGAAATTACATTCAGAAAGACTACGCTGAATAAAGCAAAGTCTTCCAATACAAACTAACAGTGGGAAAAATCTGTTGTCAAGAAAGGTTTATCAACTGAGTACTTGGTTGATTCTACTGTTGGAATTCCACTTAAAATCCCCAGAAAACAGTAAACATTTTAAAAATAAACAAAACAAACAAACAGGGAGTGGATATGTCCTTTGCGACCAACAAGATGTACCTGCCAGGTTCAGCCTAGTGACAACAGACAGAACAGAAAATAAAAATACCTAAATAAAATCAAGAGAGCTTCAGGTTTCTAGAGCTTAATGAAATCCACTTCTAAATCCTGAGGTTATTGCCTTCAACAAACTCACAGAGAAGAGTCTAAAGAGGATTTGAGAAGCTTCATTAAACCACAAAAGGACAGACACAGATTTTACAGGCAAGCCCATTTTTAGAGGAAAATATTGCCAGTTGTATAAGCAGCTTGAAGAGAAGGTACAATACCTACCACCATTTTTTGGGGTGGAGGATCAGTAGGGAAAGGTGGTATTTAAGGGAGAGATCAGGGTAGACCTTACTGAAAGGGTGACTCAGGAGCCCAGGTTCCTGGCAGATTCCCCTGAGCCTCCAAAGTGTGGCCTATTCCCTGGCAGGGCCCCTAGCTGTTGAAAACCAGTCCTAATGAATAACAACACTGAGCTCAAACCAGCCTGATTTCCTGCCCTAAAGGAACAGAGGCAAGAGATGGAGGATGTCTTTATATTTGCAATATTTTTGATGTATTCACCCTTGATATTTCCATAGACAATAAGGGTAACAGCTGCCTCTGAATCTACTTTTAAATGGGCACTCCTCTTGTAAAAAGTTATTCAGTCATTAGGCATTCAGTTATCTGAAAGGACATACAGAAAAGTTGATTTGAACCCTTTTTTGATCCAAACACAAAAATGTTTTATTAATTTTTGGATAATAAGTTGTATATTCAGATTTTATAATCTGAATAAGTGAAGTTCACTAAGTGAAGTTATCCTTCCCTTAAAGTCCTGAAAGTACTTTTGTAGTGAAAAATTTGAAATTAAAAATTATGTTGATAAACCAGAAAAAGTGCTCTGGAAAACAATTCAATAAAACACTCTCCTTTGTACTTGTCACAGGAAATAATAATGCAAGATATGAAATAAGAACAATTTCATAAGCAAAGTGTTCTCCTTGCTGCATGCAGACCTATACCTAAACAGAAGCATTCACTTCTTCTTTCTGATATAATCCTTAGAGTAGTCTAGTTGGTAACAGTGAGATTATATGGCAACATGTAGAAATCAATACAGAAATCCAAGGAAGAGCAACTTTAAAAACACTGTGTATTGAACACAGCCAGGAGCTGGCTCAGAGTATCCTCCCTAGATTCTCATGTTGCTCTCTACACTCACATTTTGATACTATATAATGTATTTGGTTTTCACTCTTGAGCAGCTTTCTGTTTTGTGGAGGGACTTCATGTTTCAGAGATTAATATTCCTGTTGGCAATGGGGAAAGAGCTGACCTGATGTTGATGCTGATACAAGCTGGAGATTAGATGTTTAAACCAAGTTGTTGAAGGTCTACCGAAAATGTCAGATGGACTGACTAAAAAGAGAAATAAACCAGACTTTCAGCTGTTCTGGTGGGTATATGTTGAAATCACTATTAAAATTGAGATTCACAGTTGTAGAAGAGTGTCTGCAGTAAATAATCAGAAGCCAATGGTTCCTAGGCCTATTGATCTTGTTTGAGAAGGAAATGAGTTCTGTTCAGTTTTACTGTTTCCACTTTAGCTCTTCAAGATTTTATACACTTGTTTGACAATAAATTCAAACAAGATGCAACCACATCTTAGTTGTGATAACTCAAATATACTCTGAGTTCACCCTCAAATAAGACATCCCATTCAATCTAACTTAAAATTATAGCTCATAAATACAGGATGTACTAAAGACATATTAAACAAACAACTGCCTCATTCATGTTGTTTAAGCCTGGAGTCCCTCTCACCTTGAAAATTTGACAGATTACCTTTTATCAAATGTTGGAAAAGACAAGATAAAGTAAAACAAATCTTCAGGTGAGAAGGTCTAAGCACCTGATGAAGGGTATCACAAGATACGCCTTCTTCTTAGAGGTTCACTATTTCATATTCATTTAGGAGTAATTTTCCCTGAGTAGGTGAACATGGATCAATTTGCCTGATAAACGAAATATCTTCAGGGGAAAAAAAAAAAAGAAAGGTAGACTTCTAACAAGGGAAAAAGAAAAGAGGCTATCTTTTAAAATTACAGTAGTAGCTGCTCAAGGACATGTGAATGAGTGAGTCAGGACCATTACAGGGATTGATAACAGTTTATTCTTAGAGCATTTATTTTTCTTTTGAAGAGCCTGATTTCTTTTTTTATTCTACATTTTTCTGCCACCTATGTATGCCAAAAACACAGTTGCATTTGATTAACTGTATTAATCAGTGTAATATTAGACCTGCAGAACATGTAGAAAATTAAAATGCAAGTGATGCAAAGCACCATGACCACAGCCATGCTGATGTTAAGGCAGTGGCAGTAGAGGGGCAGGAATCAAAAGCAAAACAACATATCTGGATTGAGAAAAGATATTCAGAGTCATAATATTATATCTGGCTAAAGAACACTCTTTCCATTCTCCCCTGTCTCTTTTATAAAATTTATTTATTTAAATACTTAATAACAGATACAACTGCTACGTACTGAGGAGCTAAAAGTAATTAGAAAAAAACCCCAACCTGCACTGGATTAAAAGAAGTCTGGTTACTTATATTTCATTTATGAGAAAAAATCCTGCAGAAGCTTGGAAGTCCTGAGGCATGATTGTACTATCCTATCCCATCAGTTTGATGGCAAAAGTAGCTAACAAACTACAACAAAGGGCATGCAATAGCATTTCTTCTCTCTGAAGGATTAGTGAATGATTAGTAAGGCAAATGAAAAGACTTTGCAAAAGAAATTTTGTGAACAGAAAAACACAGTTACATTCTACAGATTTAAACATCGTGTAGTTTCTGCAGCAAAACTGTCCCAAAATCATCTTGCAACAGAAAAGCAGCTGCTTGGACTTTCACAGATCAGAAAGACAATTTAGTCAGATTGGCATGAAGTAAAAAGAGAATTTTCCTTGAAATAAAGACACTTCAATGACATGAAATCAACATGCCAAACTTACAGAAGTGTCTCTCCTTAAAAAAAAAAATTTAAAATAAATTTTAAATCAACTAGTTTTTCCACCAGAGCCAACACACACACAATCAGCCTGTACATATAAGATCAGGCACATTACAACTGCTAACTCCAAAGAAATTTAATTTCAACGTTTGATATGTACAAGGCTTTCTGGACACTAGCATTAGACATGGTCTTAAAAAAACAAAAAAACCAAACCAAAACAACCAAAAAACCCCAAACAAAGAAACAACCAACCAAAAAAACCCTAGAGTAGGTTTCAGGAATATGTGCAAGTGAAAAATTGATCTGAAGAGAAGCACAGCACTGAAATTCCATGGTACTGTAAATTTTCCTCTCTCAACAGCCTATATGGAACAGGATTCCACTAGGAAGCTGAAGTTATTCTTGACAGCTTCTTCTAAAAATATGCTTCAACAAGATAGATTCTTCTAACACCAAGAGCAAATTGTATTTCAAAAAAGAGGAGTAGAATTGCCAAAAACCAGAGTATTTAAATATTTATAGAAATAGAATATTTTTTGTAAGAATGTTTTTTTTCACTCAAAGATGGTTTCAATACAAAGCTTTCAACTACTCTAATAAGCGGTAGCAAAGCCACAGAGTCCTTACATCTCCTCAAAATTTATCCCAATTCCATGATACAGAGCTAGACTACAGAAATGCAAAAAAAAAAAAAAAAGTCATTAAGTGTGAGACAAAGAGCCAAAAGAAACAATCAACCACAACCAAGAAAATAGTATACACCAGGCACTGACCTGACCTCAGTTCCAGAGTCTTTTATTGCTCTCCTGAATTACTTGGATCAGCAACTTCTTTTCCTCAACTTCCCATTGGTGTTGGCATCTATCATGACAGTCTTTGTTTTTTTAGAGATGAAAAATATTAAGAAATATCTTGATACTCTTTATCAGCCAGAGCAGCAAATCTTTATAAGAGATAAAATGAAAGGTCAATTTTTAAATTTTTTTTTTTCTGGAAGAATACTGACTTCCTTACCAAAAAAAAGTTATCTTACACAGAATTGTCACCATTGGAAAAGACCTCTAGGATCTGAGTTCAACTGTTATATTTGCTCCAAATTACAGAGTGAGAGACCTATGTGAATACTTCAGATCACAGTTCCCACACTCTTATTTCTTTTCCCACTCAGTACCTCAAGCAATATAAGAACTACTGAACCTAAGGTTTTAAAACAGTAGCAGTTGAAAAAGAAGAGTCTGATATGAAAACTGAGGAGCTCTAACAAGTTCAGTAAAGATTTGGGCATAAAACCTCTTCCAACATTTTGGACATGAGAACTCCTGACAAAGCACTAAAGAGCTGCTTCTGAGACATCTGAGTGAAATCATGAGGCAACAATGAATGAGAAGAGCATAAATTTTATATTACTATTTCAATTGTCATTTGTCTGACTTTAGACTCCTGGATGACACAAATACATCAATGATACCATTCTTGCATATATATTTCACATATCAAGATCAACTTATCAAGATTTAGCTGAGGATGTCCCCATTCTTCATTGATCTAGTACATAATCTGTACAATTGCTTTGTACTACTGGCATTCCAGTCACCTGATTTATTCTCAAAATCTTTATTCCCTTCCTCATTGAGATGTAAAAGGAATTTTATTCTCCCTTGATAATGTGGCAGTACTTGAGGTTGAAACTCTTGACAATCATAATCTTTTAAAAAAGCAACTTTTTTTTTTTTTTTTTTTTTTTTTTGAGGTGTGGCTGAAGGACCTTAAAATCATTTTAGAGATGAAAAGTTAATTTCCTACCTGGGTAGATAAGCTTTATATAAAAACACAAAAATAAGATCTACTAAAATATAATAAACATATTTACTAATACAATTTCTGTTGTAAGTTTAATACTAAAAACTCCTGCAAAGAAACTGAAATTATTTCTTTCCAAATGGGTATCATTTGTGAATTTTGTTTGTATGGGTGGGTGTTGAGCAGCCAGGTTTAGTGGTTACAAATAGTATTTTGTTTCCCATAGAATGAGATTAAGGACTTTCTTCATCCTTGAAATTCCCAGACAGGCCTGAAATAGAAGAATTCTTGTGCCTGTATAAAAATTCAAAAATCTCATTTTTATGCAAATTAACATAGACTTCTAGTATTGGACAATCATTACTCTGATATAGAGTCCAGGCTTTCTTCACCTAAGCAAAAAAATACTTCCCTGAAATAACCCAGCAGTTTCTATCTTCAATAATGCAAAGTTTCCAGAGCCCAGTTTAATTTGCAAAGCATCTAAATTAAGTTGTATTTATCCTTCTTATCCAGCGTGCCAAAGAACCACTTCATCCTGGTCCCAGCCTATTTTTTAATAAGTCTCATCTTGACTCTGTCAATTAAATTGAAGTCCACTTTCCAATTTGTTTTTCAGACAATTCAATAAATTTTTATGTAGTAGCCATCTTTGGTACTCCTCCTAAATTAAAATAGGAAAAGAATTAAAAGGAAAATGCTGAAGTCCATATAAATAGAACACAAATGGTCAGTGGGGAGAGGAGCCTTCCATTATTTATTTATATCACATTCACCCATCCTACTCATGCCAAATGGAATACAAGTTTTAGAAACAACTGAAACTTCTGAAGGTAAAGGTGAAAAAGCAGTCTCTAATGGCCACAGCTTTATAGAGACCACCAGGCCACCACATTGCCCAGTTTGAGATGCCAGGAAGACTGTAAAGCTTCCACAAGCTAGGAGATGCAGGGCTTTAGCAGAGTAATGGGAAACAAGTTTTGAAGCCTCTCCTAAAAAAATGACAGCTCCAGGTGAAAACGCTCCCTTCAAAACTCTTTTTTATTCTCTCTCTATGTGTAAGGAATAAATTTATCCAGAAAGTGAAAGATTCTGTCAATTGTTTTTCTTCTGTTTATGCACTATATCTGAGCTACCTCTCTCCACGGAATGGGAAACCACATAAAAACCAGAACAGATGAATAAAAATGCAAGCAAGCAGAACCATGTACTCATTTTAAAAACAGAAGAATGTTAGAATCTAAGGCAGAAGCTCTTGGAATTGTGTTAACATCACATTGTGTTTATGTAATATTTAAATCAAAATAATTGCTTTATGTCTGCTGCATCATCCTCAAACTTTGTGGTGGATATAGATATGTAGTTTTCCTCTATATTGTATCCTACAAAGTCTGTACCTTTATCTGTCTGCAATTGGATCCCAATCTTGTGGTGGTTTATCTTTGGTGAATCTGACCAAGAAGTTTTAGGTTTCCAAGGTCTTATATTTACAAAGCATTTCCAAGACACAAACTAGCCCATAGCTTTAAGGAAGGAGAATATTAAAGACAACAGTAATAATGTCATAGCAAAGTAGCCTAGGGAAAAAAATACTAGTGAAAAAAAAAAAAAAGTTAAAAACATAAACATCTTTTCTTTGTCTCTTGTTTTTTCATAAGGAAAATAGTAACTTTTCCCTTGCAAACAGAGCAATTATAATAGCCTTCCCCATTTTTTAAACTAAGTATTATTACCTAATTAATATTAAAAAATTTCAAGCTATGGTAGAAACATTCAACCAGATCAAACTCACCTGAAATACAGACAAACTTAACTCTTCTAGAAGCCATTCTGTCAGAACAAATTATTCCTCATAAATGGGAAAGACAAACATTTTTTCTAACTGCTGATATACTGAAATAAATATAACTTAGCCATATCACAAGGGAAAGCTTAAAGAAGTAATTGGGAACTCATAAAGCACCATCTCTTTTCCAAGTTTAAGACTTTTAGACATACTCTTTAATGCTATGTCACACTTTCGTATCTCCAAACAGTGGAAGTGTCTCTATTCTGAACCACACAGGCACAAAGTTATCCAGAATTGAAGCAATTTCACCTGCATTGCATCAGCCTTTCTCCGTGGCTGAGTACAGTGCCATGAATACTAGAATGCTTTATCCTCTCTCCTATGAATGTCAGACTTGAGGTGCAGAAAGCCACGAGAATACATCCAGGAAAGAAGCAATATACAAGTTTACAAATTCAACACTCTCAGTGGCAGGAGAAAATAATAACCAGCACCAGACATTAACAAAAATCCCAATCTGATTGGTTTTTACTTTGTTTTTATTCTCCACACTGTATCCCTCCCACACCAAAATTTTTTAACCAAGTCTAGAGTGATGGAAGGTTTGTGCAAGGCATGGGCTGTGCTCACTTACTCATAGCCTGCTTCAAAGTGTTGAAGATGACTTCCATTTCTTCAGCTAAAACATATCCATAACACTATGGAATATAGATTTGAGAATATTCATTAGTATATTTTAATGTAATTATTCTTTTCAGGCTAATGTCATCCATAAAGAAATGCTAAAATTAATTTTGGGGAATATTGTGTATGCAAGAACACATAAATTCCTGTGCTTCAGTCTAAACCAGTCTATTGAAAAAAATAAACTCAATTCTTTATCTCTTGTTGAATAAATGCAATAAATTGCTTGGTTATAGCCTGTCACTCAACTTTTTGGAAAAGCATTTTTTCCAAGGTATTTTGGTATAAAACTCTAAACTCTATTTGGTATAAAACACATTCTTTGATGTTCCCTAAATGTTTTGGAACTTTAGTTCATTCTTTGCTGTTTGCATTACTATACCATAACTTACCCAGACTTCAATAATAAGTATTTTAAGACATTTCATTAAACAAAGATTTTCAATATTCAAGTGCTTTTGTAAATAAAATCATACTGCCTTCCTGCAGTACTGCTACAAAAGCAGCTTGAAAGCATGGTTTCATCACCAGTTTTCCATCATTTGAAATCTACTAAGTTACTGAATCCAGGCTAAACAAAGGTCAGACAATGACTCATTGCTTTTGATCTGGGAAATATTACTTTTTGATATATTCTGTAATTGTTAACAGCTTTTTGACATAAGTGATCATGATATGAAGAATTGATGGCTATGTTTCTAGTGGTTCAGGCTTCATTTGTCAGTAGTCCACAGAGTTTCAATGAATACATTATCCAATATTTGTTGTACTTAATCCACAGTTCTGCAAAATAATGTTGCATTCCTTTATTTCATTGCCCCTTTTATGTATTTTATAACATCTTATTTTCTTTGCTTAATATGATGTAGTAGGGAGAGGTTATAAATAAAAAATTAGAATAGAGTACAATGCTCCCGGTTCTGGATAATTTTATTTTGAATCAGAACAGATCTTAATCAACAGAAAAGCCCCAAGTGGCTCTCTAGATGGAAGGGTGCAGAAATAAAACATAACAGCAGGGTTAAAATCCTTGGCAGTTCTCCTATAAATAGGAGAACTAAGGCAAGATTGATCTCCCACTTTTACATCCTCACCCTAAAATTAAAAACTGAGAAGTGTTCCACAAAGTTACAGAATGGATTCTGTACTGTTGCCCGTTATTCTGTAGCTTCAGCTCAAGTCAGTTTCTCTGTACATACCAGAACAAATCTTTCAGGTCCCACTTTACACTTTCTCAAAGGGATAGTAGGTACAACATACCTTACAGCTTAGATTCTCAGCAGAAATGAGTCAGTAGAATGATGTCTGGGTATCCTGTAAGTTAAGCTCCTTTTATCTACACTTACTCAGTAGCCCTGAAATGGCAGTAGTGAAATGAAAGAAAGATAACCTTTTAAGATTATACCTCAACACACTGCCAATTTTCCAGATAACAAGCGTGCTTTGAAAAACAGGGAATCAAAGACTACTTTAATGCCCACCTGTAGTCCTTGCAAGACCCTCAACATCAAGCTTTCCATGATAAAATACCTACCACAGTAACAGTATCACAGCAAAACACAGTGAGACTGAGCATCTTGCACGTTAAGCAGTGAACGTGGCAGATTATCAGAGTATCATATTAATTTGCTAGTTTTTTAAGCTTAAATCCTAATACAAATTGCTGCAGAAGAACAACCCTTAAATGACAGGATGATTTAAACATACCGAAGTGTGCTTTCCCCTCTGCCAGTATATAAGCTCCTTCAGGAGGGAAAGAATTCTGCTGTTAAAATGTGCTTAATCTTGATTATGAGAGACATTACCTTTTCTGAAACTACCAGCTCAGGCAGGAATGCAACAAGTATGAATTTAAAAAAAAATAGAGTACAAGTTTGTTACTAATTTTGGGGGGAAAAAATCTTCAGTTAAAATCATGAGTATTCAGTGATTGTGAGCCTGCTAAATAAGTGGAAGCAAATTGTACCATACAGATGAAAATCTCTAGTAGCAGTTTTTATGCTTTACTCAACACAGTGCTAGATTTCTGCACATTTTTTTGCTTTAGTGCTTTGAAATTTTACTCTATTGCATGATTCTTTTAAATGCCATCATGAAAAGCTTAAGTGACAAAATACACTCTCCCTTTTCTCAGCATGACCTCATCAACTGCAGTTCCAGACTCACAGCTGCCTAAGCTGTTGAGTCATTAGAGGTTACCGTGGAAGAGTCTTCAGTGCAAAAAGCCTTTCAGTACCACAGATTACCTTTTCTTCATCCCTTTACATGCTGTTTCCCATATCTCCTATTTCAAATAAATTAATTAATTAATTAAAAGGAAAAGTGAAGGCTTTCTGGGACTACATCAAGGATTTCATGAAAGTGAAGCCATATTAAAACTGGGGAGGCCTACACTTATGTCCAAGTTCACTGGGGGGGGGAGCTTATGCTGCATGATAACTACCTGAGTCTTTAGGCAATTTCTTTCTTCATAACCATAGTCCTCACAAAATTACTTCCTGTACTTTCTTATTTCCAGACATTTATTTCCAGACAGCAGATCAAATTTTCATCTACTCTTATTCCCTTGCTATTCTATGCTGATTCCTGAGCATTATCCTTAACCAGTGGTTCTTTTTCTTCCTCTATGGGTTTTTTTTTCCTAACTTTATGTTTTTCCCCTCACACACCTGAGTCCTGCTCATGTAAGTCATCTGGCTCTCCTGTCACTTTCTGTGACTAATGTTGAGCCTTTGGCACATCCTGAGAATCAAGACAATTCAGGGGGAAAACAAAATACATAGGTATTCTGGATTTTTAAATCTTTAAAAGACATTTGCTGCATTCTATAAGTGGCTTGCGTTTTTTCAGAAAATGAACACACAAATTCCCACATGGAACATATATATGTAGACTGCATAATGTTGGGTTTTTTTTAATTAAGCAGAAGTAAAAGAATATAGACACACACCTTTTAAGACTTAAAGAAACTGATTCGTTGCCAACCTGTCATGGTTTGGGCCCAGCGGGACCAACCAGGCCAGCACTCACTCCCTCCCCTACCTCTTCTGAGGGACAGGGAGAAGAAAATCCATCCAAAGGCTCTTCAATCAAGACATGGACAGGGAGGGTTTTGCTCCCCAGTTAAAGCAATGGGCAAAGCCAGACAGACTCAACTTGGGATGAAAAACTAATCTACTGGCAGAAAGAGGAAACATGACCAGATCTTAATACTTTTCCTCCCACCCCTCCCTTCTTCCCAGGCCCAGATCCCTTCACTGCTGCCTCCCCCTCAGGGCACAGGGGACGGGCGGGGGGGGTTAGCGTCAGTTCCCCACATGTTCTCTGCAGCTCCTTCCTCCTCAAGGGGAGGACTCCTCACACTTTGTCCCCAGTCCAACACAGGGTCCCTCTCATGGGGGAGTTCTTCACCGAACCCCTCTGACATGAATCCCTCCCACAGGTGCTGTCCCTCAGGCACAGAGTGTTCCAGCCTGGGCTGCACACAGTCACGGCTGCTTCAGGAGCAGTCACCTTCCCTGCTGTGGGGTCCTCCACAGCTGTAGGTCCATATCTGCCCCTCTCTCTGACCCTGCACAGGCTGCAGCTTCAAGTCTGCCCACACTGACTTTCCAGGGGCTACAAATCTGCATTTACATCTTCAGGGACTGCTCCACCTTGCTTCTCCACAGGCTGCCATCTCACCACGGGCTGCAGGGAGAACTCTGCTCAGGCACCTTCTCCTTCTTCATTGACCTTGGTGGTTTTGCTCTAGCATTGCTTTCACCTCTTCCTCTCCTCTGCTGGTCCCTTTTTATATTTCTGCAGGTTTTTTTCCCCTTTCTTGACCATGTTACTCACAGAGGTGCACCCAGTCTTCTAAATCTGCTTGGCCTTGGGCAGAGGCAGGGCCAGGATTGGAAACAGAGGAGCTTCCAGCAGCTTCTCACAGGAGCTACCCCGGTGGACCCCTGACTTCCTAAATACCACTGCACTAACCCAAAAAACAACCTTACTTCTAAAAATTTATAGCATGCATTGTGAGAAAACTAAGATCTCATTGCACATGCAGATAGTAATATCAGCAGAAATATAAGTCAATGCAAGAGGAGTACTGCTTCAGGGAAAATTCTTTATTATCTGATCACTAACTTAAACTGCATTATTACAAATATAAGTAGATGTACTTAATTTGTCACCTGGTTTCTAGGCAGGGTAGATCTAATCTTTATCTTGAGGGGTTTTCACACTCCTTGGATAAAAATATAATTTAATTTTTTTCTGCTGTCATTTGTAGCTAAAAAGATGAAAAAATAATTGCTTCTTGTCCATTACCATTCCCATTTTTCTTTTCTCCATGTTCTTTTCCTCTCACATACTCTTGAAGTCCTAATTTTCCTTCACAAAGGAAAAAATCATATGCATATGGATGTCAAACACAGAGACCCAAAACAGCCAGGAAAGATCCCTCTTCATCTGACATCCCTCCATTGATGCACACCCCCCTGATTCTGTGAACAGGATGAGTCTGTAACATCTGCCTAAGAGCTAAGGCAAAAGATGTCCCTAAATGCAAG